>NW_026126408.1:1785000-2385000 GCF_943737965.1 Phodopus roborovskii | reverse complement strand
ATAGGTACTTGATTTTAATTGTTTATGGTCAAATAATTGTGTGTTCTATTTTCTTTTCCAATAGAAGATAATGAAAAGGTAAAATCAGAATATACAAAACAAGAATAGATTGCTATCTGAATAATGATAAGTAGAGCTATGTTTGCATTTCTTGGAAAATGTTCTTAGTATGGTTGCAAAGAGAGCAGTGTAAGTTAAGGACAATCTAAAAAAGCATTTCTATAGCAAAATTGGTATGGAGGTATATCTTCCTAATGACTTTCTCCATGGAATGATGTCCCCATGTTCCTTTCTTCTTGCCAATCCCTTTTTCTACCCCCAGGCAGTTATTTTCTACTAATGGTGAACTCAGTTTCCTGCAGCTGTAAATGCTGCATTCTATTAGCTAATCAATTGTGGGAATTGATTGGCAGATAAGTGTTGACCATAACCAGGGAGAGGAAATGGATTTCCCTTCTTCATTATGTTTGTAAAGTAATTTGGGCTTGCTCCTGCCAGCATTAATGGCCTTGCTCATTTTGAATTTTGTCTTCCCAGAGGCCTTGCAGAAGAGAGGGTAGTATGTACATCTGACCATGGCCCTGACTGTCTCTTACTGCTTTGATCTCTGTTTGTAGCTATTGGCCATGTGGATTTGTTTCTGAACCATCTTTTACGTTTCTTCTCCTGTTTCAAGCAGCATCATGGCAGAATTAACTCCCCTGACTAAATGTTAAATGATGGGCAGGAGACAGTTATAGAAAGCAGTGGAAAAGAGACGATAGGACTATCCTTTTCATGGGTCCTAGGCATTGATGCTGCCACTGTTTTAAGCTCTTTTCTCCATAGAAGTAAGTACCTGTGTAGCTATTCTAATCATATACACTTTCCAAAAACCAGTCTTTAATATAATGCATAGATATTATGAATATATGCAAATACTTGCATACCTATATGCTGTGCTGGTTAGTCAGGATTTTTTTTTCTTTGTCATTTTGACACAAGAAGGGTTATTTATGTAGAAAGAATGTCAATTGAGACAACACCTTCACCAGATGGCTTATAAGTAAACCTGTGGAGACATTTTCTTGATTAATGATGATGTGGGAAGGGGTAGTCCACGATGCATAGTTCTACCCCCTGGGAAAGTGGTCCTGGGATGTATAAAAAAGATGTCTTGAGCCACAGAGAGCAGTATATCCCTCCATTGTCTCTGCTTCAGTTCTTGTCTGAAGGTTCCTGCCTTGAGTTCCTGCCATGGCTCGCACCGGTGAGTGATAGACTATGATATGGAAATGTAAGCTAAAATCAAACCCTTCCCTCTGCAAGTTTCTTTTGGTCAGTATTTTTATCACAGCAATAGAAAACTAAAATAGAACACACAAACATAAACACACATTCACACACACATACACACACACCCAACACCTCATATGTACAAAATAGTAAAACAATATAAATTAAAATACACCAAGAATGACCAGTGTATTCTTTTTAAAATAATTTTTCCTGACCATTTTAGGAAAGAAACTTCTAAAGTATTCCATGAGATCAAGTATAAATGTAAAACTCTAGCAATGACTGTTTTTTTTTTTTGTTTTGTTTTGTTTTGTTTGTTTGTTCTTTGCTTATTTTTCTTTAAGGAAGGGACAGACACCAGACTAATCTTCCTTTAAGAAACTATCTCTTAAACATTAAATAACATTTCATGGGGCCTCAGCACCAGCCACACAAAAGGGGTAATTTTATGAAAACTACACAGCTGGAAATCCATTGCAGCTGAGGAAGGATGAACAGAGTTCATGGGCTTCTTTCCAACATTGCCCAGTTTTACATGACTCTCCTCGTAGGTGTGCTTGACAGACTTCATGGCTGTATAGGTTGATTGTGTTAGTTTCAGCTTCAGAGGAATGGTCCTGAGCCATCTGCCCCTTATAGGTGTTTTAAATTTCAAGGTCACATTCACAATAGTTCATCAAGGAAGATGGGCCAAGTGACCCCTTCTCCATTAAGATATATATGTAAGACTTCAGAAAGATTCCTTTTCTTTAATGTCGCTAGCTGGGATTAGATTACTATTGTTTTTGAGACTTGGTACGAAGCTCTGCGGGTAATATGCTTGTCTCACTTACATGAGGCTCAGGGTTTGAGGTGCAGCACCATGTAAGAGGACATGGTGGCTCACACCAATAATCCTGGCACTGTGGTGGTAGTACAAGAAGATAAGAAGAAAATCACCCACATAGTGATTTTCAGTGCAGCTTGGGATACAGGAAACTATATAGTAATACTGTATAATAATAATAATAATAATAATAATAATAATAATAATAATAATAGTTTATTGTCTTGATTGTCTTCAGACATCATTATGAGTGAGGACCAGGTTTTCCATAATGACAAGGAGGAAGAATTTCATTGAATGCTTATCCAAGGCACAGTGTCTTGGTCTGAAATTTCCTGTCTAACTTCCTCACTTCCCTCTGACTTTGACAGAGCACCTAGAATGCAGTCTTGTCCTTTGTCACTGCCCACTGTGGTGAGGAAGTACAAAGCCTTCTTCCTCCAGGAAAGGCTGGCCCAGGTGTCTCCCCTCAATCCTGAAGATGAGGTCAGATGATAGGGTTACAGACAGAAAGACTTGACTACCTATGTCTGTCTTCACAGAGCACCAGCTTAATTCTGCTGCTCCTCTTGTGATGACCTCCACCTTGCCAGGCCACATGTGGTCTTCCAGAGGGCCACAATCACTGTCATTCAAAAAGCCCATCTCATATCTACACCATAAATGCATTAACATCAACTAAAATCTCTCTTCCACTCATGGTTGAAAAGTATTTGAAAGGCTAATTCTCTTTCCATAAAGGAGGGGGTGGGGCAGGGAACTCATGACATTTTAGTGCATTTCTGTTTGTCAGGAAATAATAATTCTGCTTCACTAGAACAACAGTGGAACTTCAAAGGTTGTCTGGGTGGGTCACAATGTTTGAAAGGTATATTAGAAACAGTTTTAGATTTGGGCAGGAAAACATGTTTTAATGGTTTAGAACTGACTGATTCAGCCCTATGAGTAGTAATGAGCTGAGCCTCTACTGGTAAAAGTGTCCATTCCTTCACAGAAAACTGATGATATAGGTTTTCTCTTCTTATATGTGATGGTGGGAAATGAAGAGCTCCATAACTTCAGGGTCCTAGGATTAATAATTAACCTGGAAGTGCACTGGGAAATTCTTTCACATTGCAAACACATGTATTCAGTAAGTCTATGGATGTTTTTGGAATTCGCTGTAGAATTTTAATTTTTGCTAAGGTAAAACCAGGATTGTACTGATGGCTGGTTCTTTTTTCCTCTAACTTTTACATACTTGACTGTTAGCTCTTCAGGAAATGTGTAGGATTATAAAGAACATGAAATTTCAATCAAGATGAGGCTTATAGTCCATGCTTTACTATGGATTAAGTCTGTCCTTTGGGGCACATGTCTTTATCCTATCTAGATCTTAATGGTGTTAGTGACACTACTCTCTGCCTGAAAGTCTTGCAAAGGTTTAATGACATTAAAGACAATAAATTTGTGGGCTTTATAAATTGTAAACTGTGAAAATGTTAAGTCATTTCCCCCTTTGTCTCTCAAAATTAGAAATATTTTGTGGTTTAATTTATAAGTTGTTATGTATACCTACATTATCAGAACTTGGGAGGCAGAGGTAAAAGGACAAGGAATTTAAGGGTATCCTTGACCCCATAGCTAATTGATTGACAGTATGATGTACATGAGATTCTGCCCACCCAAAAGTTATAAGCTGACTTACTTCTCACTTTTAATTGTTTTGAGTACTTCATGCATGTGCAATGCATCTACTTTACTGTACTCTCCAACCCATTTCTTGTCTCTTCTTCTCCTTCCAAAATTCATGACCTCTTTAATTATTATCATTATAGTCACATGTATACAACTTATTGAATCCATTTATTTGCTCCCAGGTAAAGGTGTCCAGGATAATCTCTTTGGATTGATCTTGGGGGAAACTGATCTTCCCTCTCTCAACAACTATTGACCACCATTAACTCTCCATTCAGGGCTTGGACCTTCTGGAATTTCCCCTATCTGCATTGGTATGTCAACTGGTATGTCCATTATATTTACCCTGTTCAGGCAGTGATATTGTTGAGAGTTCATGGGAACATTATCTCTGTCATGTCTAGATAATAATTTGTGATTCTCAATGAATTAAGCCAAAGGTTACTGAGATTAATTCATTGACAGGGAATGTTCTTCTGTGTATATGTTTTTCTTATTGGTTAAAGAATAGAACACTGGTTGGCTTCCAGACAGGAAGTAACATAGCTGGGCAGAATCAGGATACAAGCAGGAAAAACAGGAAATTATTCTCTTCTCTATGGAGATGCTGAGCAGTCATCATGTAGCAGGCAAAGGAGTTGCAGGTCTGGCATTCCCCAGTAAGATAAGACCACATGGAAATACATAGATTAATAGAAATGGGTTAATAATTAAGACAGTGCTAGCTATAAGAAACCCAAGCCAGCTGGGAAGGAGGGCATGCTTTTAATCCTAGCACTTGAGAGGCAGAGGCAAGAGGATCTCCACAAGTTTGAGGCCAGCCTAGTCTATAAGAGCTAGTTCCAGGACAGCTTCTAAAGCCACAGAGGAAACTCTGTCTCAAAAAAAAAAAAAAAGAAACCCAAGCCAATGGCCTACTGTTTCATAACTCATAACTAATATAATGTCTGTGTTTCATTTGAGGCTTAAAGGCCATGGAACCTGCCGGGCCAGAAAACTCATTCTTATAATTCATCTTGCTATTATACTTCATATGTTAAATTGGATAATTTAATAGCATATGCTGCCTGACAGTAACATCATAAACATCTGGATTTGGGAGTGTGAATAAGGAGTATTAGAACTAAAGCAATCTCAAAGAGCATGGCCCAAAGTCACCCTTTCCTATGTCTATGCCTTTATGCCAAGAGAAAGAGAAACATTTGTTTCTAGTCACTAGTTTGTAGATGACTGACACAGAATGACCCTAGGTATGTTCCTGCTCCTCGGTTTATGAGTGAGTGTATGTTAGACGTTAGATGTGTGTGTGTTCTTCATATTTGTGAGTACTTTTGTGCATGCAATTGTGCATAAGTGTACGTTGGAGGCTAGAGGTAAACTTTGAGTCCTTTTCCTTTTTTCTTATGCTTTTTAATTTTTGAGACAGGGTCTTTCTCTTCCTTTGGTGTTCACTGATTGGATAGACTGATTGTCCAGTAAACTCTGAGGTTACATTTGTCTTCACTCTCCAGTGCTAGCATGATAGATGTGTGTTGCCCTTCCTGACTTTTATGTAGCTGCTAGAGGATTTGAACTTAGGTCCCCAAGTTTGCCGAAACAGACACTCTATGAACTAAGCCATTTTCCCATCCACTTTTTTTTTTTTTTTTTTTTTTTTTTTTTTTTTGGCTGACAGATTTCTAGTTCCTCCTTTAAAAGAATGACTTACACCTAAAGGAATATTTCATTTATTTTCCATTTTGCCTTTATACCTAAGAGTAAGAATATTACATGTTGTCAAAAATAATAGAGGAAGGACTTGAAGACCTATGGAAGTCTTCACTTCCTACTAATCATGTCAAGCCTTACAAATGTCAGAGGACAGACAGGTGAGTTCCTGGCTGACCTGTGCCTGGCTACCTAACATCCTGTGAAAGCCAGGGCTGCCTGATTTTTAGCTTCTGAGTGAGAAAAATACTCACTGCCCGCTCCAGAAGTTTCAGCAGGCTTCTAACTCCCCTAAATGCTAGCTGACAATGCTTCGATAAGAGTGACAAAGTCATAATTGCACAGAAAAGGTCCCCAAAGGAGATTTCCTAAGACATGCCCCCAAGATTCTGTGCTTCTGGCTAATGGGCTTCATTCAGGGTTTCCTTAAAATGAATAATGACCCCACTCCATTCTCCTGCCAACAGGAGGCAGCGCACTAGATGCAGGCACTAATGTGGTATGATTGCTCTCCTACCTGGAAAGGCAACGATGCCCACAAAAGTATGGCCAGCATTCAGAGTATTTGACTGTCAGCTCTGAATTTGTCAGCTGTGAAACCTTTTTAACAATTTATTAATTGATTGATTGTTTGATTGATTAATCGATTGGTTGATTCTATGTGTCTTTCACATCATGCATCTCGATCCCATTCATTTCCCCATCTTTTTGCATCTGCTTCAACCCCTGCACCCCCAACTAAAACAAAATTTAAGAGATAAAAGATATATAAAATAAAAAAGGGGAAAACATAAAAATCACATTTTAGAATGTACAGTGTGATACAGTGAGTCACACTGTAAACCCCTTTATCCATAATCTTTTTTAAAATTTTATTTAAATTTAAAAAATCTTATATACCAGTCCCAGTTCTCTCCCACTCTTGTCCTCCTAGTTCTCATACCAAATCCCCATCTACTCCTCAGGAAGGGTGAGGCCTCCCATGGGGGATCATCAAAGTCTGTCACATCATTTGGGGCAGGACCTAGGCCTTCCTCAATTATCTAGTCTAAGAGCCTGTTCCTCCACAGATAATGGGCTCCCAAAGCCTATTTGAGCACTAGAGATAAATACTGGTTCCACTGCCAGAGGCTGCATAGACTGCCCAAACCCCACAACTGACACATATGTTCAGAAGGTCTGGTTCTGTCTTGTGCTGATTCTCCATAAGCTAGGTTCCATAAACTCCCACTTGCTCATGTCAGCTGATTATGCATGCTTCCCCAGCATGGTCTTGACCCCTTTCCTCATCATTCCTCCTTCTCTACAACTGAATACCAGGAGTTCAGCTCAGCGTTTAGCTGTGGGTGTCTGTTTCTGCTTCCACCAGCTACTAGATGAAGGCTCTAGGATGGCATTTAAGGACGTTATCAATCTCATTATCAGGGAAAGGCATTTAAGGTAGCCTCTCCACTATTGCTTAGATTGTTAGTTGGGGTCATCCTTGTGGATCCCTGCAGATTTCTTTAGTGCCAGATTTCTCATTAAGCTAAAAATGGCTCCCACTATTAAGGTATCTCTTTCCTTGCTCTCCTCTGTTCTTCCCCCCAACTCAACCTTCCTGATCCCTCATACTCTCCTCCTCCCTCCCATTTTCCTCTCTTTCTCCTCCCTCCCTTCCCCCAACACCCCATTGCTTCCAATTTACTCAGATCATGTCCCTTTCCTTTTCTCAGGGGTCCATAAACTTTCCTTGCAAGTGTTCATTGCACATTGTTCTGGTTCCACGTTCTCTGGCAGATCATACCTGGGGTTGATGATGGGGCAGTCCAAGTCACAACCTTGGGTCTGGGCCTGGGTGGCTATGGTGTTGGTCTGCCGGGTGTGAAATGGGGAAAGCTCGTTCATGCTTATAACTTTGGGAGACTCACCCACACCTGCACTAATAGGATTGGCTCTCCCACACTTAGGGCCGCAGGGCCAGCTCTCCTACCTGCCCCAGACTTTGATTGGGAGGGGGGAGGGAGAAAACGACTGTTCACTGTCCATTCCACCACAATACAAATAGGTAATGGGGACAGATGGCTAATACACACCTTCGCTAAAAGGGCTGATTCTATTATGCTGGCCCAGGGAGGTGCAGTGCAGAGCTTGTTGTCTGGAGTGCTGCAGCTGGTAGCAGCTGTAAAATCGTAATTTAGACAATCGGTATGTTTGTTATTGGTTGTAAACTTGACAAACTCTAGAATTCCCCATGAGAAGACCTGCATCAGACACCATTCAATGACATCAGCACCTAGCTACTCACTCCCTCCAATGACGTCAGAACCTAGCTTCTTCAACCTTCCAAAATGAACTGAAGACTAGTGGGTGTTTGGGGATCCTCTAAGCCTTTAGCAACATAGGATTATCACTCCTGAGATATCCAGATGCCCCAGATGAGCAGCAACTGGGTTTTCAGTCACACTAGTATTAAGACTGCTGCATTGACTGCTGTCAATCATAAAGCACCCCACCCCCAATATTCATTCACTCCATCAGCTCTGGTCTAGTGAACCCTGACTAATATAGCTTGTTATTTACTATTTTCAGACTAAT
This sequence comes from Phodopus roborovskii, assembly GCF_943737965.1. Lineage (NCBI taxonomy): Eukaryota > Metazoa > Chordata > Mammalia > Rodentia > Cricetidae > Phodopus > Phodopus roborovskii. The sequence continues at coordinate 2,376,935 of NW_026126408.1, read as the reverse complement.
TTCCCTCATTTCTTGGGTGGCAGCAGTTCACTCTTCACAGTTAATGGATAGGACATATAGTTCAGAGGATGACCAAAGCCAAGGTCCTGTCTATAATAGGTAAAACTTGTGTTTTAGATCAGGCGAAGCAACATGAGTCATCTTTATCATTAAGGTTCCTTGCTGTACCTATTTCTAGGAGGACTAACCGCACACAATCCTAAATAGATACATTAATTGCTGCTAGATTCCCCTCTGCTGGGTAGAATAAAAGAATGTTTAGAAAGTAATATTTCAATCCATTTCCTTCCCACAAAACAAAAAGAGTATTTTATAGTTTGTATAATCAGGTGATCATCCTGGAGGTGACAGTATTGGATTTTTCTTCTTTAAACAACAGAAGTTCCACACATTTTTCAGTAAGCCATCTTGAACTTCTGAAAAATTACTCCCTTAGAGGATGAATGCTCTGTCTATTACTGAGTGTAGCCTCTTCTATGGGACTGAGAAGAGAACAAACATCTCATTATAATGGCTCCTGAGAATGCTTTGATTTTAGGAAATTAGAGATACACTCTTGGGGACTTAACCAATTGGGAGTCGGTGGGCATGGTAATTCTTGAGGGTCCCTGACTTATTTTTTTTAAATACAGGAACATGTAAACTAAGACTGCTAAAGACTTTAAACTTGGATAGCCTACTTTTCCTTTCCCTACTCTATGTCTAGCCAATGGTACTTTACTTTCATGTCTATGTAAAACTTTAAAATCTGGAACCTGAGGAGAGACTCACAGTTTCTTACAGTTTACATTTGCTTAATATCATTGTGCATTTTTGATTGAACAGTTGAAATTAATAAAGGAGGAAAAAGTTTACAGTTAGCCAAATTAAACCTTCTTCCCATGTGAGATTAATTGCCCTCCTTAGCTAGAAATCTAAACTAGCATAGCTGTGCTTTCAGTCCTTAAACAAACACAAAGAAGGCAAGACTACCACGAATGAATAAGGTAGGAAAAGGCAGATAAAGAGCTTTCTACTAGTGAAAGAAATCAACGTTTATTGTAACGTCCTCTACTTTCATTTATTTTTATTTTTCCATTATTTTATCTCTTTGGTAATGCTTTGTTCTTCCCTTGACTCATTTTTAGGACCTGATTATTGGACTGTGAGTTTTTCCTTTCTAATGCAAGTATTTACTGTTGCACAATCTCTCTGAGTATTTTGTTGGCTCTATCCTACAAATTTTGGTAAATTTTAATTTAACATATATGTATGTATGTTTGTATGTAAGTATGTATGTATAATTCCACTCCATCCCATCTTTGTCTGTGTCCCCTTCAATGTCTCCTCTCAAATTTATGAGCATTTAGTATATACTACAAGCTACCAAGTTCAATTAATATTGCCTTTATTTTCACATTTAGGGATGGTCACTAGGAATGTGTTCCTTTTCCTGCAATGGGATAGAAAGAGAACTGGTTCTTCAACCCTAAGCAACAGCTGGCTGTCTTCATGTCCTTTGCTACGTTGGGGACCTTGTGAAATTTTCCTCCATCCATATTGGCATGTCTGTCTGCTTATGTAGTCTTTGACAGTGTTGTACAAGCAACTAGATGGTTGAGAAGAAATGATCACATAGTCTTCCTGTTTGTCCACAAGATATTTCTTTAAGACCAATAGATTTACTAGACTTTTAATGTGTCATGAAGTTTTTCTGTTATTGATTATTAATTTGATTTCACATGTTCAGAAAATGCATTTAACCAATGCCCTTTTTTGTTTGTTTGTTTTTGGTTGTTGTTTTTCAAGATAGGGTTTCTCTGTGGCTGTAGATTAACCAATGCCCTTTAAATGTTATTGGTACCTTGTTGGCTGGTGGTGTTGTTGAAATTTTATGTATTCTTAAATATTTTCTTTATAGTATTGCCACTTGCTGAGAGAGGGATTTTATTATCTTATCAGTATATGTGTATAAAAGTTTGTATGTAGGTCTGTGCATTACATATAAATCTAATCCCTGTAATGGCCAGAAAATGGCACAGTATCCCCTGGAGCTAGAGCCAGAGATAGCTGTGAGCCACCAGATGAGCCCTGGAAATTGAACCCAGGTCCTCTGAAAGTGCAGTCAGTGGTTTTAACTCTTGAGACATTTCTCCAGCAAGAGAGTTGACATTCGAAGTCCCCACTACTCTTCTATTCCTTCTCTGGGTTCTATCATATTACCATATACCTTAGCTCTGGTGTTTGGCACGTACATGTTTACATATGCTGTATCTTTTCAGTGTGTCAGTCCTTTCATTATTCTCTAAGGCTCTGATCTGCCTCTATAATTTTATCTGTTCCTAAGTATTTGATAGTGATGCAGCCAATATACAGGAATATGACTGAAGTACATCAATGAAATATCCCATGTTGTATTTTTTTTAATTTTATCTCTATCAACCTGCTGTGCTATTATTATATTTGAGGTGGATTGTTGAGTCTCCAAATTCTTTTTAATTGGTGCACTTGGATGCTTGCATTTATTATAATTTGTGATATATATATATACATATATATATCATTTTGTTCTTTTATGTTTATCATCTTTATGTTTTGTTTTCATCCATTTTTCAATATTGTCAGTCATGTGACTGTTTTAATTTCACTTAGAGCTGGCTTGTTTTGGGTTTATGTGTTTACATGGTGGTCAGTCATTGCATGAGGTATTCTGTTGAAGGGAGGTAGAGATTTTCATAACATTTTCCTCATCTCAAATACCTTTTTGTTTGTGTTTTCAATGCTGGAACTTATGGGCAGTGCTCTGTCACTGAACTGTATCCATAGACTCTGAAAGTTTCCTAGCTCCTCGTTTTCTTCTTTGTGTCTGTGTGTGTGTGTGTGAGAGAGAGAGAGAGAGAGAGAGAGAGAGAAAGAGAGAGAGTATATGTATGTATGTATGTATGTATGTATGTGGTATGTGTGTGGGGGGCACATGTGTATGTAAGTGCTCATGCATGTGTATATATAATACTGATATTTTGAATAGTCTGTTTGTTCTTCATACTAATTCTTTGGGGGAAGGATGTCTCAATCAAAGGCAGAGCTGAGTGATCTGGCTAATCTCACTTGGCAATTTTCCATGGAGACCCTCTATCTATCTTGCAAACCTAGAATTATAGGTGAAACTTCCCACCTACACCTGCCCCAGCATATATTTATGTGGGTGTTGGGATCTGAATTCTGTTTGACACAGAAAGTACTTTAATTACTGAGCCATTTCTCCAACCAGTTTAAAAGCTTATTTCTAATTTACCATATATATAGAATTCTGGATTGTTCTTCTTTGCTTAGCAAAAAATATAGACTAATTTTTTAAAATCTGTTTTCTTAGGAAACATGAGATAATATTCACTTTGTTTTCCTGTGCAGGAAGATGTCATTTTTCTCATTTCCAAGGTTTGTTGTTGTTGCTGTATGATTGTTTGCTCTGTTCTATAAACTGTGTAATCTAAATAATAGCGCCCTTCCTCCCTGCTGTCTACATCCTGTTCACTGAAATCTGAATGTTCCAAATACTTTTGCTGACCTGCTTAAGGATCTTCAGAAGGGAAGATTAACAAGGTTTGTCTGGGTGGAGCCACAGCAATGACAGGAGTTCTTTTTAGCTAGGCAATGGTGGTGCTTGACTTTAATCCCAGCACCTGGGAGGCAGAGGCAGGTGGGTCTCCTTGAGTTTTAAAGCCAGCTTGGTCTACAGAGAGAGTCCCAGGACAGGCAGAGCTACACAGAGAGACCCTGTCTTGAAAAACAAAAAGATCAAAACAAAAAAGGAGTTCTAGGAGAAGTGGGAAGGAAGTGAAATATACTATACAGGAAGATCTGGAAAGCATGAAGGGAAAAGTGAGAGAGAGAGCAGAAGATGGAGGAACAAGGTCTGGTAGAGAGAAGAGGAATGTGGCAGTTTCTGTGAGTTCAAAGGCCAAGGAGACAGACTCGCCCATGGAGCCTCAAGAAGGAGCACAGCTGCCTTGATTTATCAGTATTGGTGTGTTTGTTTTTATTTATTTTTTAGGACACCTGATCTATAGCACTTTTTAAAAGTCTTATAATAAATTATTAGAACAGAAATTGAATGTTAATGTAACATAGGTTATATAATCTATTAGGGTTATGCACAACTTCTTTAGGGAAATTTTTTTTTCAACAAAACAATTTGTCCTCTAATGTCATCTCTGTATTATTATTATTATTATTATTATTATTAAAGGGGCTGGTAGTGTTTTTCTGTTGTAGTTCTGTGGATCTCTGACTATCTATTACTAGTTTACTTCCTATAGATTAGCCAGATTCTTTTTGTTTTAATTCCATATTTCCTGATTGTTTTCCTTTGCCTTTTCTGTTATTGTGTTCTTACTCTTTGCTGAGTTTAAAAAACATAGTTATTATATATAATCAAAGGTATCTGTAAATATATTTTACATGTTTCACAGCATTATTTAGTCTTTCTCTGTCTCTCTGACTCTTTCAACTGATGTATGTCTATTTCTAAGTGTGCACTGTGTAATTTTTTTGATGTTTACTTGTCCAACAATTCTAGGATTGCTATTGTCTTAAAGTTAGTGTCTAATGTGTTTTGGGTTGATTTGTATTTCCCATGTTATTTGATGGACTGAGCACTTTCATTTACTTGTGAGGCTATGGATTTTATTAATTTCCCTTCAGCTGGCTTCTTCTACTATCCCTTCAGCAGAGGAAGGGGGCCCCAATTTATTAGCGCCAAGTTATGGTAGAAGTCTAAATTCTCTAGTTTTTATTTGCAGATACCAAATGATACAGAGGCTTATAACTGCTGGGCATGGGTGGCAGTTCTGGTTCTCTGGCTGTCTTCTGTGGATAACCATTCTGGTTATGATGGGAAGGGTCTCTTGTCACTGCTATCCATCTGGTCTCCATTGATATCATCTGGTTTCCACTGACCTCTTGGAGGTGGTCAAAGTCCTCCCTTAACATTAGTCCTATGTGTCATCATCCCAAAGTGATGGAAGAAGGGTCCTTGGTAAATTCTAGGTAGTGATGGAGTTCAGGCTCCTCATGGTCCCAGGAACACTAAGGGAGATGACGATGCTAGCATGACTGCTAGGTACTTTGGGAGAAGCCCTGGCCCCCTCCAGCATGATCTGCTCTGTCCCAGGGAGAAACACTGAATACCTTTACACAGACTGGAATACCACCTCAATAGTATATTCAGTGCATTTTCAGGTCTGAGTGCAAATAAGATAAATTCTTTGCTTTTCCATCATAGTTTGGACTTCCTGGCCCAACTCTCCTCTTTACTATTTGAGTGGAGAGAATAGGCATTTGGTTGAACTTCTGGCCTGCCTCCATTGGCATTTTCAAGTTGCAACATATTAGGGGGAAAAATATTCAGGGACTTTGCAATGGATTTTTCTTTAGAACCTCAGGTTATTTCTCATCTGACTGCTTGTCTCCACTTCTCAAGTGTGCTACTTTGTATTAGTTTTGTATATGTAATACCCAGGGATTTGAGCTATAAAGTCAGGAGACAAGAGAAAATATATTTTCATTTTTGTAAACGCTAAAACTTACTCTCAGCAATTGCTTTATTGTCATGGCTATGTTTATTGTTTTTCAAATCTATTTTGTTTTAGTGTTCCTATTCCAATGTGTAGTTTTATGTGTGAGTGCCTTTGTTTTTCTGCTTCTCCCTTTAACAGTATATAATTTCTTTGTCTCTACCAGTGAGATGTGCATGGTTGTCAATGCGTTTGTCTTACCCTTTGAATATACCTATTTTAAGGAATTGAAATGGACCCTAGTAACATATTCCAGTTAATTATTTGTTTCCAGAATTATTGTAATATTGGATTGTTAATTACAGTAGACTAAGGCTATAGGCCTTTTCTACTGTTTCTATATTCCCAACTGCTCAGGCCTTCACTCACATCCAGTGGCTACAGCTGCTTGTGGAATATGACTAATGATAATTTAAGTTAGAAAACATTTTGTTAGAGCTTAGTTTAAAATTATGAGGTTCTCAGACTTCCATAAATAATTATAGCTGGCCTACTATATACATGTAGATTCATCAAGGGAGTGTAACAGAGGTAGAGGGTCTGAGAACTTATGGTGGACACTGTTCCTACTTGAAGGTGTTTGTCCCTGGAAGTAAGCCAATGGTAGAGGGAAGGCAAAGTTTATAATAGCTACTACAGTAGTCTTCAAAATCTGAAACTCATATTAAAAATATATTTGATGAAATACAACTTAATCACAGTCTTTCCAGGTTTTGTGACATTGTCAGTAATTCATTGTGAAGCTAAAAATAGTTTGTAGAGTATTAATAACAAAGAAAAAATTAAATCCAGTCAACCATTACAGAGGAGTGATTAAATTATCTTTCTATATGCTAGCCACAGGCACTACAATCCAAGCCCTTCTTTCTATCAAAAACAATACTGTAAAATTGTTGTCTTGTGAAGATACAACCAATGAGTTTGTGTCCAAAATGCATAGATTACAAGCTTCATGAAGAGATGCCACACAGTTATGTAAGCAAACATTTTCTTTACTTTCTGGGTCCTCTGGTGTTTGTGGTATTATTTACCTTATGAGAAGCTTGTAACTTGCACTTTCATTCTTTAAAAAAATATCCATGGCAGTGCCTAATGTCATAACTTTAAAAATGCTTGTAAAATGACTCCCAAATACTAAGGCCTCAGGTTTAGTAAAACTGGCCTTTGGTTCCTCTTTCTATCTAGACCCATAAGCAGTTAAGAGAGAGGAATAGAAATTCTTTTAAAGAAAATAGTAAGGTCTTTAGACATTTTTCTTTGGTCCATCCCAGTTCATTAAGTACAATATGTCACTAATCATAAAATTTATTCTAATTCCAGAGATACTAAATGAGAACATGAGTTATAAATGAATAAAATATGATACATTGATGTGTATGGCTCATGGACAAATGGAAACATATTTAACTGAAAACAATGTTTGAAGTACTATAAATAATTTTAAATGAAACTAATAGTTGAATATATTTGGGGACTTTAAAGGAAATTTACTCTTTTTTGATAATTTTTAAATTTAAAATTGAAACAAGCTTGTTTTACATGTCAATCCCAGTTCTCATACCCTCCCATCCTCCTCATTCCCCCCCCCCTCAATCCCCACCCCATCCCCTTTCTGCTCCTCAGGGATGGTGAGGCCTTCCATGGGGAGTCTTCAAAGTCTGCCATATAATTTGGAACAGGACCTAGCCCTCCCCCCCATATGTCTAGGCTGAGGGAGTATCCCTCTATATGGAATGGGCTCCCAAAGTCCATTTGTATACTAGGGATAAATACTGATCCACTACCAGAAGCCTCATAGACTGCCCAGTCCTCCTAACACTCACATTCAGGGAGTCTGGGTTGGTCCTATGCTGTTTTCCCAACTGGGGTGCATGAGCTCCCCCGTGTTCAGGTCAGCTGTTTCTGTGGGTTTCTCCAGCCTGGTCCTGACCCCTTTGCTCATCACTCCTCCCTCTCTGTAACTGGATTCCAGGAGTTTAGTTCAGGTTTTAGCTGTGGGTATCTGATTCTGCTTCCATTAGCTACTGGATGAAGGCTCTAGGATGGCATTTAAGGTAGTCATTAATCTCATTATCATGCAAGGGCATTAAATGTAGCCTCTCCACTATTGCTTAGATTGTTAGTTGGGGTCATCCTTGTATATCTCTGGACATTTTCCTAGTGCCAGATTTCTCTTCAAATCTATAATGGCTCCCTCTATTATGGTGTCTCTTGTTCTCCACTATTCTTCCCCTGACTCAATCATAATCATCACTTCAATCACTTTAAAATCCTTTAAGTAGGGTATTTTCACATCATGTTTGGAACTGTGGATTGAAGAGTTTTATACTTCTGTTTTTCCTTCAACATGTGAGTTTTTCTTTCAAAGATGGTTAAGAACTGTTGATTTTAATTATTAGTAGCAACTGATTTTAATTTCTTGTTGCACCGCTAGTAAATCTCCATGTAGTCAATGTCTTGAAACCACAAAGACATACAATGTATTGTTTTAGCTATTGTTAAAACTTCCATTCCCAATTGAAATCATTGATCCCTTTCCTTACCAATAGTCACAGAGGCAGCTGATGCCATCTGAGGAAGTTAATAAACATAATTGACCCTGCTTTTTCACATGGTCACTAAGTTGGGAGAATTCTCTAGGACATTGTCCAGGTGTCTCTAACTGTTCTTTTTTATCATAGTTTAAGATAAACACCTCGAATCTAATTCCCTTCTCAAACCCTGTCTTCATCATTCTTTGATGATGACCTAGGTTCATATTTCAAACTGAAAATTGAAGCCATCAGAAATGAATTGCTTTATCATTTCTGACATGGAAGCCCTCTTAATATATACTGTGTGACAGCTGGTGTTCATCTCTCAGGTGTGTGCTTCTACTACCATAAATTCTAAAAGTGAACACTACCTCCCCTCACACCTTCCAAGTTGTTGGGTGTCTGTCTTACATTTCTCTTGGAATGAATTTTCAAGGGGAGCTAAAGCTAGTCTTTTGCAATAACAAAGCCTTTCCCTCAGCTTCCTCATTAAGACTTTGTTTTCTAGAAGCACCCGTTTTTAAGAGGGAGATATTACAGTACAAGAAGTAAACAATTTCCTGCACAGAGGTGCAGATGTGGACCTGGGAGGGGAGGTGCAAAGCCATTAGTGCTTCTCTTCAAGATCCCTTCTCTATCAAGCACCCCAGCACCTCAGATTTCAACTCAGCACCCCATGACGTCCACTTCTCCCACCAGACTCAATTTTAGAGGCGACTATAGAAGACTCCAGCAGCTTCTACTTTTACTGGAAACAAAGGCTCTATGCAGGCTTATCTCTCAGCATCTGCCAGCAGACTTCCACATGATTTTCCAAACCATATAAACCTGACCCACATTTTCCTTCTGTTTTGGGTATATAACACATTTCTCATACACCATAATCCCCACAGGCGCTTGTTTGTGGCTCTAGTCCGTTGTCTTTTTTTTTTTTTTTTCTGCTCCTCAGGTCCCATGTTAGTGTTACATTTACTACAAACTTTTTGTTTGGGAGGGGGTTGGAGACAGGGTTTCTATGTGTAACTCTGGCAATTCTGGAACTCTCTCGGTAGTCCATGCTGACACGAACTCAAAGATCTGCCTGCCTCTGCTTCCTGTGTGCTGGGATTAAAGGTATGTGCAATCATTGTCTAGAGTTTATTACAACCATATAAAGTCTCAAGTCTAATAGAAAAATGCACCTTGTAGCGAGTTCATGTTTTAGAATTAGTTTTGAAATATTGATTACCGCTTCAACTAATGTTAGAATTCATTTGTTTAATTCCAAGAAAAATCCTATTTTTTCTTGGAAAATAATAAGGTTTTGCTGTAAGTAGCTCAAATATAGAAATTGTTCTTAGGGAAATTGATCATTTTAGAATGGTGAAATTTTATGCTTATCAATGAATTATATATATTGATTTACATATATTTTCTTTTCTTTAACAATTATTAACTTAAAAATTTTTAGTTGTATTTACTGTATTGTGTTGGCTGTGTTTTGTGTGTGTGTGTGTGTGCATGTGTGCGTGTGCATGCACACACACATACCACAAAGCACTTGTGGAGGTCAGAGAACAACTTGTACAAGTTGGATTGCTCTTTCCACTGGCACCCTGGGGAATGAACTTGGTTTGCCTGTCTTAGAGGTTGCTACTTATACCTGCTGAGCCATCTCTCAGCCCTGAAATATCTTTTATGTTTTCCCATAACATTTCATTTTCTTAATATAGTTCTTTAATTTATTTTGTTATGCTCATTTCTACATACCTTATATTTGAGTTGCTTTTGTAAATTAAATTTTAATGAGATTTATTGTTTTTACTGAATATGAGTTTATCTATGAATTCTGATTTTAAAGTTATCAGTGGCTATAATTTCTTTCTAGTTTATTTTAAAACTTTCTAAAAAGATTTAGTGATAATAAATACTTTTCTCTTTGTTTTTGAGTTATGACAGTCTCTTTACTGTTAAATACACGATGTGGCTTTCTAAATGTTTAAAGTGGGGACAAGAATTTATAGAGATGCATAGTCTAAGTGATGGGCCTCCCTGGGTAAGCACAGAGAGTGTGGGCCTTTGTGTTTCTTGTGACCGCTCATCAAAGTCATCCACTGAAAAACAAAGCTTGATAATTAAATGAATAGAATATCTCTTTGTGAGGATAGTGTTAACTTTCTTGCTTCTACCAACTCAATGCTTTTAAATGCTCATGTGAGGACTGTGGTGTACAAATAGAAACTGTTTATATGTCAGATGCATGAATTATCTCACCAAAGATGATGGGGTCATAACCATTTTTGATTGCCTCACTTTCCAACAGCATAGACTGATACTAGGATCTACTAAGTGGAACTGTTCTCTAAAATAACCAGATGGACATCTAGCAAGAGCTTGATTGCAATGGATTTAATCCAGAATGGAGTGTCATTAGTTTTTCATATTTGTAATAATTACTTTAGAAATGAATTGGCTTTTCTAGAGCACTAAATTATGCAGGCCTTATCATATGGGATCTCAAAAAAGTCTTTTTTGGCCAAAAAAATTATTTCAAGTACAAGAAACACAGGTACTAGGCTAGAACTTCCAAACGTCACTATCCTTTTCATATACTGTCACTCAACAGACCTTGAAATGAACAGAACATGGAATAACCCACCACAGGATCAGCTATGAGCAAGCAACACATATGGTCCTTATGGTCATCTTAGTGAACAGTTAACATATGTCACCATTCCAAGAGCAGAAGCATCACTTAGGAAATAAGCAGCAGATGAAGGGTAAGCCTCCACTTCTCGTGAGCTTATTTACTTATTTATTTTTTATTCCAACTGCTCTCACTCCCTTCCCGTTTCACCTGAGACTCCAAGGGGAAGAAACCCTTCTGACAAGAGACTAAACAATGGTTTCACTAGTTATATCGCCATCTTCTGATTTGACCTCACATAGCATTGCTTGGGGAGGACTGATTTTGTTTCTGATGAATAAAAATAGGTGAAGAGTTTAGATATAAGGTTCTTTAAGGAAAGAATCCTAAGCAGGTATCATTCAGGACAAGAATGAAGGACAAACTTAGTGGTAAGAGAAAGAAGTTACTCTTATTCACTAGAACTTTGTCAACAATTATGGATAGGAAATGCTGCAATATGTTGTTTCTTACATTTATGTGTGTGTTATGCATGATATTATATAATTATGTATAACTCCATTGACTGGGTGTATGTTGATTCAAATTTTATCTGGCCTTTTTGAGATCTGGCAGATGAAATAAGCATTGATCACAGTGCTCATTTTTGTCGTACCCACACTAATTGGAAGAATACAGAGATTAGCTTGACATGGTAACAGCGTGTACTTGCATGTCAGTTGTGTGATGGTGAACCTTCATTGTCATAGTGATTGAATGAAGAAACCACTAGTGATAATGAGGCATGCTTTGGGGTGTGTCTGTGAGTTCATTTGTAGAAATTAATTGAAGGAAAAAGATTTATTTGAGTGTAGGAGACATTCCTCATGGGAGGGACTCCCATACTAAGTGAGAAGAGAGGAAAAAGAAAACCATCTGAGTGCTGGTCGGTCTTTTCTTTCTTCCTTCCTTCCCCTCTCTCTCTCTCACTCTTTCTTTCTTTCTCTTTCTTCCCTTTCTCTCTTTCCATCCCCCACCTTCCTTTCTTTCTTTCTCCCCCCTCTCTTTTTCTCTTTCTTTCTTTCTGTTTCACAGTCCACCCAGATGAGAGCAGACAGCTGTCATGCATACCAAACCATGGCAGACTGTACCCCCCAAACCAAGAGCACAAATAAATCCTTGTTTCCTAAGGTCACTTCTTGCCATGCATTTGATCATAGCCATGGGAAAAACAACTACAAAGAGATGGGATTTCTTTATGTAAAATCTTATTTTCCATTATAACAGCTTTCAGGGGAGCAGATGTATAAAGATGTACTCCTATCATTATTATACATTTTGTTATTTGCTTTTGGCTAAATTTCCAATATCTGAATATTATAGAAAAATCCAACTCACCCTTCAAAACTAGTAGGAATCTCTAAATATCTGCACTAACAATACTCTGAGCTTTTGCCCTGCAGTGGCTCTGAAACGTACTCTGTGTGTTGACTACGATATCTTAAATAATTTGAATTTATAAGTGTAGTCTTATTTCTTTTAGTTAAGTATTACTTGATTTATAAACAAACATCTTTGTATGATCAGCAAGTACATAGGGTACTTTTCAAATAGAACTAACTACCTTTTGATTTTAGGATTTGGGCTATGAGTCTAAAATAAGACAAGTATTAGCTCTTTTGTAGTAAAACTTTAATAAACAAAAAAGTGATTGTGGGTATGGTATTAAGTTAATAATCCATAGTTGTGCCTGATGCTGAACACAGCAGTATAAATCCAAGCTTTCTAGAGGGAGGAAAAATAGATTTACTACTGTTTTTGCTCCTATATGATTTAAATTCTCAAAATGTTAGCCTTCCCACCTATAGAGGACTTATATATTAGTTGGTTGTACACTTTGCTTCCCCTGGAGACAAAAAGAGTTCTATATGAGTAAGAAAGTTATTGTAAAGTATGGCATGGCAGGACATCTCTCCTGTATTTCCAGACCTGGAAAGGGTAGGGCTAAGCATAGACTGTTTCATTACATCATGATAGAACAATGAATAACTAATACATGTTTGTATGTCTAAATAAAATTTTTGAATAAAGTGATTACCTGAAGGCTGTATTTGAAAGCTTTGAATGACAGGGTTAACCAGTCCTCATATACTCAAAGCACAGTGTACTATTATCCAAAAGCATAAACTGGAGATGCATGGGTGAATATGTCTGAGTTACTGAAAGAATGACAGCAGGGGTATGAGATGTGAGAATCCAGTGTCCATGTGTTTCTATTCTACCTTGCAGCTTGCTAGACTCCTATGGAGTTGGAATGCTTGTGGCAATTCAATTTTTATTTAAATTGCTTCTAAAATATTATATTCTTTTCCTATTTTTAAGAGAGAGAGAGAGGCATAGTTATTAGATAATGTGGGAAGTTTAAAGGAGAATATAAGTTAGAGCTCCTAGTTGTGCTTGGCTAGCATTATTTGTTTGGGGTTTTTGCATAAATAGTATCACAGCATGTGAATCACATATTGTTAAAATCGGGGGAAAGTGATCCCTCTTCCTCATCCATGTGTCTCTAGTAATGGCAAATTTCTACTTGACTTCCTTATGGAATCTTTGCCATAATTCTGTTACTTGAGTCATGCTGTTGGTTTTATGTTGCTAGTAAATATGTTATGGTGGGGAAAAAATGTTTGATGAATTCCTTTGGACATGACATTTTTCTCATTTTTAGATTGCTACACAGTGGTGAAATTACCCGGTCAAAGCCAGCCACCTCTTATCTGATGCACTGGCTGGCTCCTAGAAACTTAATCATCTCCAGCCTTGCCTTTTTAATAATAAAATATATAATGCCAATCCATCTTCCAGTCCTGAAAACAGGTGCCCTCCACTTGCAAAGGACTTTTCTGTTATGCATGGCACAGGTTAGCTGAAGGATTGCCCTGTTAACCCTCATGCAGGCAACTTGAACGTAAACGTTTCATCTCTTCCTCCAAGGAGCCTTGTTTGACAGCAGCAACATGAGTAGATTTCTACCCAGACCTTTCCTGGCAGTCCCTTCACTAGCAGAGATTGTAAAAGCAGTGGCGCAGAAAGGGAAAGAAAAAAAAAATGACTCTGTAATCTGAATCCCTTTTAAAAATTAGTTATAGCAATTTTACACAACAGTGGGACTCCTTATGTCATTTTCAGACATGTATATAATGCATTTCAATTATATTCTGTTGAATATATTACTGTCCTTTTTTTGTCCTACCATGTATTTTCTCAAATAAACCCTTTAATATTTAGAATATTGTGTGTGTGTGTCTGTGTGTATATGTGTGTGAACTTTTGTGTATGGGAATGTAGGTATTAATGGACACCAGAAGAGGTTATTGGATTCCCTGAATATTGTAGGTGGATGGGGGTGCTTGGAACTGAACTTGGGTCCTCTACAAGAGCAAAGCTTGCTTCCAACTGCTGAGCTGTAACTATAACCCTCCACTTAGCTGTATCTATTTTCTTTTTTGAAGTCTAGATTTCATATGAGAAGAAATAGACACTTGTCTTTTTTATTCTTGTGTATTTTGTTCTTGTGTTATTTTCTTATAAATATATATTTTCTTTGTAATTAAGTTTTTTTTATGTTTTAGTCGCTCTTAACTTTTCTATCTCCTGAATAGAAACTAAAATCAAAACTGTTCTTAACTTTACTACTCTATACTGTGGGCTTAGTAAATTATCTTTCTATTTAGTGATAAACCAATTCAAAACAGATGTTAGGATATATGTGTATATATGATGTATGTATGTATGTATGTATGTATGTATGTATGTATGTATGTATGTAATCAGCTTTCCCAGGTACTAAACCAGTTTTCCCAAGTCAGTCCTTAACAGATTACATGCAGGGCTCTAAAATAACCAAGCAAGATCATGTTGCCTTGTAATTTTTATGCTTAGCAGTTCTACTGAATTCACATTTGTAATATATAGAATGACAGTAATAATATCTCTGGTTCACTGTGACCCCTGCACCCCAAGTTCTATAAAAATAACTATATTAAAATTGAATTACTTCATATTCCTCAAATTCAAAATTTTAACATTGATGAGGTATCAAGCCAGTGTTGTTAATTTAGTAATATTTTATGTTTTGAGGAATGAAAATGCTAGTTTTCTTCCTGTCACTCCTGGGGTCAGGCTTTGTCACATCTCCTTTACTATTGTCTGACTTGATCTTAAGGGTATTAAATGTATCAGATTAATATAAAGATAAAACATTGAATTTACAGCCTCTCTCTGGCCTATACTCCATTCCAGCTTGCAATCTGGAGCTGACACAGGCTTGCAGGTTTTTAAATATCTGGGGTCAGTTTCTATACCCCCTTACATTTTGCTATTCTTTATTCCTCTGCACTGTTCTGTATATTGAACTATTTAAAGCAGAAACAAGAATCACAAATACTGACAAACTTTTTTCTTGAGATAGGCAGTTTGCTTGGAGATTGGTACCCACTGAGCAATACAAGGTCACAGATGCCACTGATAGGTTGTCTCATGGGGCTCTTTTGTATGTTTCTTTGAAATCATCATACTAGACATCCATCCAGGCAGTCACTCCCAAATGCCAGTGACCAACTAATGATGGTCTTTGCCTTCCTCAATGTCAGCATCCAGAACACAGCCCCAGGTTCTGAAGCCAACTGACTTCTGCCAAGAGGCATAGTTGTATCTACAACTTCAAAGTAGACTAATGCAGATTTTCCCACTAGATATATTGCATTTTCTCTCCTCCCCCTCTTTCTTTCACTTTCCACTTTTATTTGCATTTTGGGGTTCAAACTCAGGTCAACAGGCTTACTCCACAATACCCACTAAGCCATCTCACTAACCCTACACTGGGATCTTATGTAAACTTACAAGTGATAATACAGTTGGAGGATGGACTGAAGTGTTAGCACTATAGACCTCTCTGTTTAGCTAGTTACCTGAGCAGCCCCAGTGAACCTCTCAGCTCTGGACTTTAATTTTGGAGAAAATGTACTCCTTCCTAGAGTCCAGGTGACATTAGTGTATTCCTATGTCTCAAATATCACATGGTCATTTGCTAATATAAGTTGCATGCCCAGAGGATGCCCCCAGAATTAAAATATACCATATAGTTGTGACGTGTCAATTGTTAACTTGACAAAATCTTGAATCACCCACAAGATGGGAGTCTGAGCATGCCTGAGTAAGATTATCTTATGTTAATTGAAGTGGAAAGACCCATTTGAATTGTGGACAGGACTTGGGTCTACAACTAGAGAAAGTGAGTGAGCTATGAGCAGACATTCATTGCTCTTTTCTGACTCTTGATTCAATGTGATTAGTTGATTCAAACTTCATGCCCTGACTTCCCTGGATTGGACTGTAACCTAGAACTATGAGCTAAATAAACCCTTTCTTCTTCAAATGGCTTATGGCAGAGTATTACACTACCGCAGTAGAGAAGAAATGGAGGCAGCACGGTATCACTGAGAATAGACTAAGAAGCAGTAGAACTGAGTTTAAGTCTGACCTCTACTGTTTTTTACATTTCATGATTTGAAGGGTGTTATTTAATCATTCAGGCCTCAGTATTCACAGAAGTGGTATCATGCTGGTTCCAAAAAGAAAGGTGGCATAGGAGATACAGTCTCACACAGACATGCTCTCTTTCACTTTTGCGTTGATATTTTTCTTCCCAAAGTACAATCCTCCTGTCGTCCTCTATGAAGGGCCTTGTCTTTTTATTAGAGAACCAGCATTCTGCTTCTAGCTCTATCCAATGCCATGTCCTCTTCTGGTGGAAGCCATTCTGTGGATTTGGCTCAGTGAGTTTTAACATCTGAGAATGAAGTCCCTCATCTCACAGTCAATGCTATCCAGGCTGAATCCTCATAACTAAGAACACAGAATAAAATGGTGGTGCTCTAAAAATAAGCTTGAGGAGTTCTTCATCTGATAATACAGCTTCTTTGGAGTATTTGACATAGTTATAATATCTGATAGAAACAGATAACTATAGCTTTTTTCTCTAACATTTTTCTTGGACCTGTTTAGAACTGATAACCTGGAAATATAAAGTAGGATGTTCCTTTCAGCATTTCACCAATCTCACCATGTTGAAATTAAACCTTGGGTTTGACCAAGGTTGTTGACAGTGAACAAACAAGCAGAACCACACTCTTCAGAATCAGAGTGTTTTATTTATGTAATCTGTAGTGATGAAGGACACTTTTGCTAATCTGTTTCATTAAGGTGGGCTATTTTTTTTTTTAATCTCTAAAGTTATTTTCCTAAGTGTCTTGGTCTTCCTGAATTGGTGTTTATAGAGTATAATGAAGGACAGTTATTCATCTATTCAAACATATTCTGTGCATCCCCATGTGAGTTCTTTTATTTGCAGCATTCTTTTCTGAGAATTCTTGGTCCATTATGCACTTATTTCTGCAATGCAAATGTATTAAGAATTGACTTTGTGACTGGCATTGCTATATCCAAATCCAATAACTTTTTTAAGAGACTGGAAACTCATGACTAGGAACCCAGAACATGGATGGCAGAGGCATGACAATTAGAAAGTTGAGCCGGGGCTGGGCTACGTAGTGAGTTCAGTCCTGCTGAATGACATAATGTGATCCAGTCTTACTTAACTGAAAACAAGAGTGACAGCTATATCTCACTGGTAGAACATTAGCTTTGCATCATGAGGCCATTGGTTAGATCCCCAGAAGGCCAGTAAAATGGTTATCTCTTCTGTAAATCTAATTCTTTCTGCTTAACTGGAATTAAAATGTTCTCCATTGGCCTGGTCTTCATAGCTAGTTCCAAGGCAGCCAGAGCTGTTATAAAGAAGAACCCTATCTCAAAAACAAATTAATACAAAATTTTCCCCCTTTGTTGTCCAATGATAGTCTGTGGTTGTGCCTACAATGTAAAAATACTCTCTCACAGAGATCCACCTGCCTCTGCTTCCCAAGTGCTGGGATAAGAGGTGTTCCACCAGTGCCCTGCTGGAATACACAATTTTCTAATGAAGTGTGGGAATGGATCTTTCATGAATTTGAGTTACAGAATATGCCAATATGATACAGGAATAGCACAATGAACAGTGAAGAGAATCCCCAGGATTTTCATATTACAAGAATAAGAATCTGTAATGGGCAGAAAAGACTTGGTTATTATTGATATCATCATCATCATCATGCCAACACACTCTTTATTAAATCCTTAGTTAATATATATTGTAACACAGGTTGCTTTACATTAATTATAAATTTTAATATATATTGGTGTCCCCATTAACTTGTAACAGGCTCCATATAAGTCACAAATTTTATATAAATGATGAACTTCTTAATTATTGACAAACATATTTGGTTGCCAATGGACTATTACATCCATTGCATTTGGTTTTTTATTTCTATTTCTTTTTTCTTATTTTACTTATCAATTCCAGTTCCCTTTCCGTCCCATCCTCCAATGCCCCTCACAACCTCCCCCATTCCATCTCCTATCCACTCCCCAGGAAGAGTGAGGCCTTCCATGAGGGATTATCAGAGTCTGTCAAATCAACTGGGGTAGGGCCCTCCCCCTTGCCTGTAGGCTAAGGGAGTAACCCTCTCTGGGCCCATTGTATTTGTAAGAGCATGAATAGCAATCACATGAATCCTACATGATTATTGTGGAAACAATCCTCTTAATTCGACTAACCAAAGAGGAAGCAAAGTTACAAAATTTTACACGAAGGAACCATGTTTCCCCTAGTACATCTCTGTTCTACTACTCACATGTTGGTAAATGTTAGGTATTCAATAAAGTCAGTGGCTTTACTTTCACAAAAGATTTCAGAGTATGATAACTAAATACCACATACCTTCTCTGAATAGAGGTTACCAAGAATAACATCCCTACAGTACAGCCAGAATACCAAGACAGGGACTTTGAAAGTTTAGCAGCAATGATGGAGACAAGAACTGAAAGTAATATTGAAAACTGGATTGGATCTATACCTGAAACCACAGCTGTAATTCTAAAACAGCAAAAGTCTGGGAGACTAATTTTTTTTTTTAAAGTTTTTAAAGCCCTATCTACTCTCTAAAACAAAGATGAATCCTAGACTTATGGAAAGTTAGATTCAAAATCCACTTAACATTATAAAAGATTTCAAAACCATTACCAAGGAAAACCATACCAACTCAACAACATGCAAACATTTTAGCTAAGAAGAATAACACAGACAACAATAGAGGGTGGAGGGATTATCATGTCCTTTCTGGGTACCTTTATTTCTGGGTAGCTCAGCCACTCAGAGTCAAGTACAAGGTGATATAAGAATGCATGTTCTTTAAAATAAAAGCATATTTGCCCTCCCCACACCATACATATTTTCAGGTACATATTCCTATACACTGTACCTTATTACCATTTATCCTGAAAATGCTGTCGTTTTTAACATCACTTTTACTTAGTGGGGTTTGTTGATAATATCAGTTTTAATGAAATACTACTTCCTTGATGATCTCCTATCTGGAGTGATTTCATGAGTTTATCATTTCAGAGGGCAGTGTTATGAGGGATTTTTCGTTCTTAGAGAGAGATCCAGGAAAAGAAATACAGTTGAAGACACCTGCATTTAAACTTTATGTTTTAAAACACAAGTCCATCCAGGTCCTCTTCTTCTTAAATGAATGCAAATGTGTGTTTATAAAAATCTTTTTAGATTCACTCTTAAGATCTTGTCCACAGAGAATGCATTCTGGAATTTGATGATGTGGAACAAGGTGGCAGTGTGTTCTATTAAGGGGGTGACAGATTCAGAAGCTTGAGAAGGCAGGAGAGTGAGGCTGGTAGGTCAGAGGACAGACAATTGTTCATTGGTAGCAAACAAGGACAACCAACACAGTAAAAAGAAAAGTAAACAGGCATGGCTGGTGGGTATTAACTGAGATCCTGTTATATAGAAACGTGAATGTTGCAATGACAGTAAATTTGCTGCAAGGTGGTGTTTCAATCTGACTTAATTAATAGATGGACCATCTAGTGGGCACCACCTAACTTGGGTCTCAGGATGACAGCATTCACTTCCTGCAATTTGCAGTTCTGGCTGGTAAGAGTACAATTGGCCTTGGCTCCTGGCTGAAATTGGCTCTGTGGTCCAGCATTACCCACCTCCCACCAGTACAGATCAAAGGCTGGTAAATATGGAGTGAGGTGCTACATCTGGCTTTTACTTACAGTGCTGGGAATCCAGATACTTGTGCAATTGTCTACAACCTGTGGTGAGACAACATCATTGTAATTCAATCCCTCTGCCCAGGGTTGTTTTGCTTATATCTGCACAGGTGAGACTATCAAGGGCATCACTTTTTGTCTGCATAAAAGTCTCAGTGGAGTTGAGATCCTAATATTAACACAGTTTAAGGCATTTTAGATTAAAACACAGTATTCAGTTCTTAATATTCTGTGTTCACATTGGAACTGTGTTTATATATAATTCCATATATTTATCCAATGCATAATGATCGAATCAGAATAACTGTCATTTTTATCTCAAACATCAAGCATTTCTGTGTAGGGAAACTTTAGATTCTGCTAGCTGTTTTGAAATACACATTATTAGTAACTAGTGGAAGACCAGAGTGCATTTTGCCTGCTTTGTTGAGCTTTGTCTAATTGCTTTCTGTCCATCCTCTCCTTTTGCATCTTACTCCGTTCCAGTACCTAGTGACCATTGTTCTTCTCTCTTCTGAGCACAATTAGTTCCTACATGTGAGTGAGAACACACAGTTGGTATTACTCCTTTACTCTTCATCTATGTTGCTAGAAAGTATGTTTTTCAGTTTCTAATGTCTCAAATGTATGTATCCTTCCTGTGAAAGCCTGTTGACACATTTTTACCATCCATCCACAGATAGACACCTTGGTTAATTCTGTACATTGCACATTGTGAATACCAATGAAGCACAAATACCAGTACAAGCATCTTTTCAACTTGATGACGGCATTTCTTTTGGGTATATGTTTACAGTAGAGTTGCTGGATCATAAGTGACTCTCCTTTTTAACGTATCTGTGTTGCTGGAGATTAAACCCAGGGCCTTGCATATACTAGGCATGCACTATAACATTAAACCAAACCTCCAGGTGCACTTATAAATATTTAAAAATGAGGTTCTACATTGTTCTCCCTATCAGCTGAAGTAATTTATATACATTCTCACAAATGGTTTATAGGAGCTTTCCTCTTTTCACATCTACACAAGAACTTGCTGTGTTTTTTATTTTTGATTATAAGCATTCCACCTGGGGTGAGACAGTCTATGTATTTCCCTAACAATCAGTTGTTCTCCAGTTTTTCATGTGCTTGTTGCTATTTACATGTCTTCTGAGAAATAACTATTGAGGATTTTTGCCCACATTAAATTTGATTATTGGTGGTTTTGTTGTTGAGTTCTATAAAAATCATGTGTTCAAGTTATTAATTCTTGTTAGATGAATAATACTTTTCAAGTTTTCTGGCTTGCAACTTCTTCCTCGCTTATTATTTTATGTGCAAATTCAGCCTATATCTTCCTAGCAACTTATCTGTATTATTTAAATGTTTATATTGTGGTCATGACATTGCATAAAGTAATCCCTGACATGAGTAAAATTCTTTTTATCTGGGTTGTATTCTATTGTTTTTAATGCTGACTCTTGTACTTCTTTGAGTTGTTTGTATTCTCAGGCATTTTCCCACTACTTATATTTTGGTAAATACTTAATGCAATGCAACTAAGGCAGGTGGTGCCTTCAGTATAGAGTCTTAAGTAATTCTGGAGGGCAACCAAAAGGAATGGTAAGACTTTGCATTGTTTTCAGGGACTCTGTGATCTCCCCAACAATCAATTACATAGATGGTACCCCACTTCTGGTACTAGGGGTTTTAATTTAATAACTCACTGCTTCTAGGATCAGGCTTATCAAGGACCTCTTGAAGGGATAATCTTTAGTCTTTAATCTCTAACATACATGCTTTACTTCCTAACACCTTTACTATTCCTCCTACTTTTATTGTACTTATTTCCTTCTGACTTAAATTTGCTTTTTTTAAAAAAAAATTAAGACATCCATTTGTCTATTGAGATAATAAAATATTTCTCATCACCACAGACATGTATATGTGAGATTTTATTTCAACATGAGGACAAGTTTTGTTTTGTCATCCCTGCCATTATTCTTTTATGCCTGTAATAATTGCTTTTACCACTCCCATAGTTAGCATCAGCTGTCAACTTGACACAAATCTAGAGTCACCTGAGAAGACATCTTCCTTCAACTGAAGAAGTTCTCGGGTCATTCTGGTCTGTGGCTTTGTGTATGAGGCATTTCCTTAATTGCTAAATGATGGAATAGTGCCAGAACACTGTAGGAAGTTGGGCCTTGGCTATATAACAGAGGTAGTTAAGCAAGACAGAGGGAGCAAGCTATTATGCTGTATTTTGTCATGGTTTCTGATTCAAGTTCCTGCCTTTGTGTCCCTAGGTGATGTTGAAATAAACCCTTTCCTCTCCAAGTTGCTTTTGGCTATGCTATTTCTCACAGCAACAGAAAAGTAATAAGAGCAAACACATTCAACCATTCTATTTTTTAAGGGTGCTACCCTATAGACAATGACTTTCTCAAGTCTGTTCATGATGTCTAGTCTTTTTTAGGGACTTGTGGTGCTTTGGATGAGAATAACCCTAATAGATTCTTGTATTTGAACACTACATCCCCAGTTGGTGGCACTGTGTGGAGAGGTGGTATTAGTTTCCTGGAAGAAGTACACTACTGAGGTAAGATTTGGAAATCAACAACCTTGCCTCACTCCAGTTTGCTCTCTCTGCTTTGTGCTTTGGTTTAAGATGTGATCTCCCAGCATCCTCCTATAGCTCCTGCTGCCTTGCTGTTTCAGAAACCTTAAGCAAAAATAAAGTATTTCTTTCATGATTCCCTTTCAGCCATGATATTTTACCATAGCAGCAAAGAGTAATGAATATAGAATTCCTTTTTCCTCTTTGATAATATTGTCTTCTAAATGGCAGTGTTTTTCTCAGTGTCTATACTGTTATGTATTGAGAGGTAATGGACTGACTTTGAAATAAAGCTCTTTCTGTCAAAAAGTCTTTGCTATTGCTGTTTATTCTTATCTTAAGACCTTCCAACAGAGAGTTTAATCAATTCAATATCAGTTTAAATATTTTAAAGTATAAAAGGCTGACATTGTAATGTTTTCCATTTTCTTAGCTTCCCTTTCAGTATTTTGAGTAACCATTTGTCTTCATATATTTCATATTTCTTGAACATTATGCTATTCTTGTTATTGGTTCATATCTATATAGATATGAAAATACTGGTTTTGATGTCATTGTAGACTTGTTTATTATAGTGGGTTGCTATATTTTTGTACTGGCAGGAGTCCCCTCTAGAGTGACAGTGATGACAGGGATCAGAGTAACCTCTTTCCTATACAGACTGTTCATAAGGGTGGGTGGGTCATATGTTCTACCTGTATTCCTTGATGCAAGAGGCTGTTGTTACACTTAGTATTATTGAACAGGACTTGATGACTTCTCCACTATCAGCTGGTCCTTTCTTTAGCATTGAATGGGAAGGATTAGGGGCTGCATATGGTGGAAGTTGAAGATTCTGGGTACGGGGTGGCAGTGGAGTAGATAGAGAGTGTGTAGTTTCCTTCTCTCTGGTTCATTAAACTGTCTGTAGCATTACTTCACTATGCCTTTTTCTTGTTCTTTTTCATTATCGTTAAGTAATTCTCTCTCTCTCTCCCTTTCTCTTTCTCTACGTTTTCTCTGTTATCTCATAGTCATGTTCTCGGCATTAACAGTGCAATGTGTTTTAGATGAATACTAACTGCAGGAGAATTATTCAGCTTTCAGAGTTAAGTTGGCAAGATGTTAACAACAAATTGTATTCCTTTGCAGCTGTGGGCTGTGCCATGTTTCTGCCTGTATGGGACAACACTCAAGAAAAGGGGGAAAGGCAGTACACTTTGGTATTTTTATTAATAAGGAAATTTCTCATTTTGTTTAAACAGTTTGAGAATAATTTGAGTTTGTAGGAAAAAAAAAACCCTCCAAATGTATCCCCCACCCCAATTATTAACACCTTCTGTTTGTAAGATAGTTAATGAGCCAACATTGGCATGCTCTATTAATACATGTTCACACATCATTCTGATCACCTTAGATTTCTGACATGATCTTATTTTCCCTGCAGTATCTCATTCAAAATATCAAAGTGGATTTTAATGTCTTCGTAAAATCTTCTTAGTTATGACAGTTTTCTCAAACTTCCTTTGTTCTTGTCGCTTTGCCAGTTCTGAAGAGCTAGATATGCACCCTTAGAAATTCCTAATTATTGATTTGTCTCAATGTTCTCTTGATTTGACTGAGATCAGATTTGTGGGATGGGAAGCACAAAGGGAAGGTGTTGAAAGCTCATACTCTCATGGTTGATCTGTTACTCTGGTCACACAGTGGAGGCAAAGTCTTTGTCAGATTTCTCAACCAGAGTTGTTTTCATGTTGTTATTTTGTTAGTTAATTTTAATTTCCCTACTTTGTGGTGTCTTTGTTGGAGAAGGAACTGCAACCAGCCCATATGAATGAGGCTGGCAATTCCCTTCTTTCATGGGGGTAAACTACTTAAAAGAAATGTACCAAATTTTCTTAGCTGGGATATTTATCTCTCCTTGTTTGTTTCTACATCTATTCAATATCTTATTTATATTGGATGCATATCTTTATTTTTCAATTTCAAGCTCTTTGACCTCCCTCCCTTTCTTCTTCCTCTCCCATTTTCTCTTCATTTCTCCTCCTTCTCCTCCCACTTCCAAACTCTTTCCATGATCCCTACTTTCTGGAACTGTGGAGATATTCCAAGCTCATTTCACATGTCTTTATGTAGCCAAAAATCAGTCATTTCTCCATGGAGTTTTGGCTCTCTTTATTGAATTACTATTAAAAACTAGGATCTGGGTGCTGAGTATGTTATTTGGTGTTAGGTTATTGCTTCCAATATATCTCATGTGATAAAAGGATCTTAATTTTCATATGTAAATAATCCACATATAGTTAAGAGGTGAGAAATCAGCCCAATTGTAGAATTTGGTAGCCTGACCCAATTTCTGATTGCAGCCATGTTAGTGCTCAGTGTAAGGTTGAGGTTCTTTAAAAATGAAGTGATACAGCAGCCTTGTCCTGTAAATTCAAAAATCTGCCCCAAGGAGAAGAAGAATATAAAATGTGGAAATCACCCTTACTCTGGCCATCTCAAGTAAATTGAGACTCTGCACAAGCTTTAATCCCTTTCTTCTCTTTCAGTATTGGCTTCCATTCTGTGCCTGCAAGCTCCCATTTGCTGCAATACTTCCAAGTTAGCAACTTGAAATAGTGGCTTCTTTGATCCTAGAATATTCTTCATTTGCATACTGACCCTGTCATTGTAGCTTGGAGTGATGAGATTTCTGATCACTAATCTTCTGTTATTTGCCCTTCTCTTCAACACCCCACCAGATGTTTGGACATCCAATTCCATTTGCCTTTTGTGGCTTTGCCCTTCTGAAAAGGTTGGCCAGTGTGGGAGAATTTTATAAGCCTAAGTTTAGCATCTTTTGAGTTCATGTAAAAATGTATTTTCAATGAACATATATTTATAACAAAGGACTTTGAATTTATTCCTTAACTTTTATACCTAGAGAATAAATACACTTAAAGCAGAGCTCAGATGGATAGCTGAAAATTTCTTTCAGGTGTTCACATCTCATTTTAAACCATAATCATGAAAATTTCAAATGTAACATAAATATTGAATCAGGCTTATATCAACAACAGCTTTCATTTGGGGTGTTTTTAAAGCAAGAAAAATATCAGGATAACAATCTTCTAACTGTTTGTGTTTACCTGTACTGTTGTAATGTCAAGTATGTTCTAGCACTGTGTTCTAATTTCATGTAATGATATTATCTGAACATATAGTCTCATCTTTAACATGTTTGATTTCATCAAGGAAAAGTCTCTTAAAATGCAAATAAAACCACCCACATCCCTATGGAAAAAACTTCCCATCACCTCTGAGATCCATTCAGAGGGCTTTTTCCAGTGTTATCTCCCACTTCCCTGTTCATCTTTCCCTGAGTATTTACCCTCTCCCCCCCCACCGCATCAGTGATCATACCATGGCTAGTCTTGGCCACTTGTGTACCAAAATGTCTTGCTGTGATGTTATCCCAAGTTCATCAAATTGTAGTAGGATTAGGTTACAATCTTACCTATACTATTAAAGTATTATTTAGAAAGTGCCACTGCATTGTATAATCATCGTTCTGCTAACTATAAAATGAGAAGAACAATATTTTATTAGTAGTAGTATTAGAGAGGGATGGATGAGGGATTATTTTAAGAAGTACAGGCATCATAGCAATAGCTATACCACTGACGAAAATGTCATTCTTTCCCCCAGCAATAACTAACTCCCTTTATATCCTCAAGGGAACATTGTAGTATTGGGAATTCTCCTCCTTCCATGACAGAATGTTGATTAGCCCAGCAGATCTCTTGCAGGTCATCAAAGTTCAGGAGTTCAGGAGTGCAGGGGTCATATCATGCCTGGAACTCATTGTTCTACAACTCTCTACCCCCTTCCTCTGACTGTTACTTTTTTTTGTTTGTTTTTGTTTTTGTTTTGTTTTGTGACCTCTTATACAATATAATTTTTTCTTATCTGGATAACATCTCTTTACTCCTTTGGAGATTAGCAGAAACTTTGCTTTTCTTCAAAAAGCCGTTCTTCCTCTTGCCCCCCCCCACTTAATAATAATTATGAGTCCAGAGACCAAGTCTTAGTTATCTCTTACTTAAAAATCTCCATTGCAGTCCATTTTTTTTCACTGTGACTGCCATTGAAATATTTATTCAAACAACAAAAACTAATTCTTCTGGTTAGCATGTGTATATATGCATGCTTGTATACACATAAGCTCATGAGCACATGCATGCATGTGTGTGCGCATACACACACACCCCATATATACATACCCATGGTGAATATCACATCCAAGACTAAGTATGGGTAGAAATCAGATGCTCTCATATGAGTTCTTCATACCCAGTATGTTTGTATTAGTGATGATTTCATTTCCTACCTAATCTCTCAAGTTCTGAATGAATATGAGGATTTGTACTTCATTGGAGTCATTATAGATATATGTTTCAGACAGAGTCATTCTCTATTCAAAATCATATGGCTTTGACATTTTATACTTATGCTTGATGTGAATGAAAAAATGCTTGCATTATTGTTGTATATGTTGCTTGAATTTCAATCCATTTGTTTTATGCTAAATTCCATTGTTTTTTCAAGATATTAATGGCTTCATAAAAGTCCTCAACTTCATAGAGAACAGTAGGTCTGTGTAATTATACCTTTGAAACAAACCAATCTCTAATATCTCAGAATGTCTCAAACCCTATAGACTAGTCAAGAAGAATCACTATCACTGAAATCCAACCCAATGAGATATTACCTGGCTATTGATTTAAACTATTGATAATTATCTAATTGTAATATAAGCTGTATGAATTATATTTCTTTAATCACAGTAGCGCTGGCTGGTCCTACAACATAGCCTCTGATCTGATGTTAAAGAGTTCAGTGAATAACCTTATTCCAACAAGTACTATTTGCTTAACTCTCACAATCTCTTTGTTGATATACCCTAACATTTACAATGTCTGAGACCTCATTAAGATATCTGTATTATTTTATAAAATTTAAAATAAAAATGAAAGCTATGTTCATGCAAATGATGGCCAATTTTTCTATTTTTTAACTGAAGTCTCATTAGTGTGTAGTGGAGGTTTATAGAGGCCACATCAGAAGTGACATTGTAGAATGTGTGAATGGAAATGAGTATCTTGATGCACACCTGTAATCTCCAAAGTTAACATTCAATACAGCCAGGCTAGGCTTCATAAGATCCTGTCTTGAAAAAGAAAAAGTTAAACCGAAGCAAGAAGTTGTGTACAAAACCAGATGCCCAAGCCACCAAACTTCTCATAAGCCCAGACAGACCCAACAAAATACAAAATAATGTAAGTTTTCAAAATAAATATTTGTTATTACAGTGAAATTAGGAGGCAGCCTGCAGTAGACCAACAGCAGACTATGGGTCAAAGACTAATGTTAAAATCTTTGTGGAATCCCATACCTAACCCCATATGTAAAGAGACATTTAAAGGTTTGTGGGTATGAGAATCAAACTAGCCTTTCAAATTTAGAATTAACAGAATTGAACAATTAAATATATAAATGAATCTGGGAACTTTTGAAGGATGTTAGCTGATAGGAAGTCTCTTAAGGACTGCCAAGATCAAAATCTCTACAACCCCACATAGCAATGACTGGTTCTACAAGGACATCTGCCTAGCACATCTCTGTTTCACCTTGCACTGGTGTCATACTTTATCATTAATTCTTGTATCCAGTATTATTTTTTCAGAGTATGCTATGTACCATTTCCTACTCTTTCTTTAAAAGCTTCTCTTTGCCTCAACTCCCTTGAATATGTCTATGGTCGACTATAGCAATGCATTTTCATTACAGAGCTTCAAATAAGTATCCCTGCATCATTATTCTTTGGAGACTCCTTCTTGAATATATTTACATTGATGTACTTAAATTGGAAGGAGATTGATATGTCCAGATTTGTCATTTAGAGCAATAATGTATCCTATAAAGTTATGTGTTTTTATCTATCAAATGCCTTGCTTTGTAGCCTAAATACTTCTTTAACAGAGAAAACTGACTTTGGTTTTATTAAGTCTTGTTATGGCTCATTTCTTATTTATAGATGTATAAGTTAGCCTCTTAAGAATTAAAATAAGCTAAGAAACAAAACATAGTATTAGTGGTCTCTACTTTCTTCTTGTAGATGAATGTGTTTGGAGAGTGTGTAAGTACGAATACATATACATTCATGTAGGGACTACAGGGAATTATCAAGTATTTTTCCTCAGGTGCTTTCCATTTAATGAAGACTAGGTATTTCTCTGACCTGAAGCATGTTAACTTGGTTGGCCTATGACCTGTTATGCTGGTTAGCATGTGATATTCAGGCATTCACCTAACTGTACTTCCTATATCCTGCCATGCTCAAATTTTTGCATGGATTTGGGGACTTAATTCAATACTCTTGCTTTGAAGGAAAATCAGTATTATATTGATTTAACCATCTCTGAAACTTTAAGAGTATCATTTTACATGAAGTCTGAAGATAGGTAGATCAGGTATCCATTGTCTTCAGTCTTTGTAACTCCCATCTTCAACATGACAGTGGGATTCTCCTCCTCAGATATACCAGATGGCTGCTACAAATCAAGTATGAAGACTCTATCTACCCAGTAGACATGAAAGCATGAGTGGCATCTCATCCTTTCATCCTTGTCTTTCTCTTTGATCACAGAAACCTTCCCCAGAAGTCACTTTGTAAACTTATTAGGTCTCCAAGACAATACATGCACAGCTTCTACTTTCTAGAATAATTACTCTTTACACAAATCATGATTTGTATTGATTGAATGAGAACTGGATACTGCCCTGCCTGAATAAAATTAGAAATACGCTGTCAACCAAAGGGAATGGACCAGATTTGATGTTCCATAAACAACTATATCCTACATTATGCTACTCCAGCTCCTGGATTGAAATATAGCCCTTTGACCTTGACCCTATAGTCAACATACCCTATATTAATTTTCTTTGTTTGTTTTGGATACTGCTGTTTTTAATAATGTATTTTGATTCTGATTCTAAAATTCTGGCTCAACTGATTTATTGGTGAAATTTCACTGTGTGGCCTGGCCACATTACAACATCAGTGATTCTCATTCTATCCAACTCATTCAGCACACATAAAACCAGATGCTCCATTGCCTCACTCAATAGATTCCACCTTTGGTCTCCTCTTTTCCAGCACTTTTCCATTGGGTATTTGATTATTGCCTTTACTTGTGTCTTAAAATCTTCACTCAACCTCAGAAACTAATGAATAATTTTAGTGTGAACTCTCTAGAATTCCTAACAATGTGTACATAAGACTCTACAAAACTTTATAGTTATCTTTGTTGAGTTTAATCATTTCACTCATGCCTTCAGCCTTTACTTTTGAATGGTTGAATATTTGGAAGAACATAGCATTGCAAGTACATCACAAGCTTTGGTCTTATAGTACCATGTGATTTAGCAGATCTCCTCCAAGTGTGGTTGCTAGAGCAGCAGTAGTACCTAGGAGTGTGATATGCAAACTCAAGACATGAATTAGCATCCCTGGAATGGTACTCCCATCTGTGGCTTAGTAAGCCTACCTGGGAAATATTGAGAGACATGCCAAGTTGAATGAAAATAAAAATAAAGGTTCCATAAATCTGTAATTGACTCATATGGTCTGTATCACAGCAATGAAACGTTGTGATCTTTGGTTGCAACTGAGAAAAGAATACCTATTGATAAAATGCCAATTTTATGAAGATTTAATAAACAACTTATATATGTCACTTGTTACATTTTTGCACTCGTTTGTCATTTATATTGAATGTTATTTTTATTTTGAATCGTCCTTTTGAATGTTACTCCTAGCTACTCATAGTCCAATTACTCATAAAAAATGTCTTATCCTAGCCCCTTCTTGAAAAGATCATTATGTCTTCATTGCTGAAGCTTTCCCCCACTTTTATGGTCCCTCTCCAACCTGACTTTTCTCTCTTCCATACCCAGTTTGTGGGTGAGATGAGGTGGCTTTGGTTTGGGGAGGTGCATGCAAATGATTCTCTAAGTTGCACACTTTCCCTTTCTACTTCTCTTTCATCTCTTGTTTGGGATTCATGCATCTGGTATTTAATTTCCTTAACAGTCATTTTTCTTCAGGGTAAAAATGATGCCTGGGTATGCCAAGTTTCATGGCTGTGGGATCACAGTTGAGAAATATCGCCGTCTGTTCATATCCTGCCAGAGGGTTGTTCTCCACTTGGTGTTGATGGTGGCTGCAAAATGGTCTCAGTTAGCAGGACTGTAGGGCTTCATTTATTGGCGCCCGATGTCACAGCATAAAATGGGCATCATTTCTGGTGCTGCACACATGTTTCCAAGTAATTTCCAGCCCTGACTCTCATGAGCAAGATGCTGGCTCTTCTCAGTATGGGTAATGAGTGATGCTGTTTCCAAATACTTCTGGAGGGAAGACTAGCTCTTTTTTTTTTCTTGAAAAAGAAAATTATTGGAACTATAGCATATTAAGAGCCTGTATTTTCTAAGCCCCTACTATATGTAGATATGATTATACATGCTTTGAAGAGACTGTCTCAACTATCCACAATAATGCTTCAAGATAGATGTCATACCCAAACCTAATCTAAACACTATTCATAGAAAGGGTAAGTTTTCAGAAAATGTAACTATGTTTTGCTGGAAGTCATACAATTTCTAGTTGAAAGCTCTTTATAAAAACTAAATCCCTTTGATCTTGCTCTCTCTGCCATGCAGATGGAAAAAAAATCTTTATCAGGAATACATAGTAAATGCTTACACACTAAACATTTTATGTGCCTGTGTATGTGTATGCTTACATATGTGTGTTAATATGCCAAATGATCAATTCTGACCACCCTTTTCATTGCTGACATTAAGCATCTATCAATTGCATTGCACAAAATTGCTGTATGTCTAGCTAAGTGGGAGAGGGAGCAAAAACATATTCATTTATACACAGACATTTATGAAATATTCAACCAATGTTATATTCTTATTAGGTTTGCTTTCTATATTAAGAACAAAGATGAAAGAATAGTATTTGCCTCTGTGGGACTTTGCCCCCTCAATCATTTAAGGTCATTTAGACAATCATGTTAGGTATTTTATAAATTAATGATGTGTCTTAGTTTTAGGTCTGCCATGCTAAGTGTAGAGATAGTTTTAATTATTGCACTTATTTTTATTGTATTTAATCATCTGTCACATGTAACACAAGAATGACCACACTGGCAACTTCAATAACCTGTGTGAGTACAACATGTAATTCAAAAATGACTAAAATAGCCAGTATATTAATATTTTAATGTGGCTATCATTTTTATAAGATCATCGGTTTGTGTGTATATGCAAACTGAAAACCCACAGAAATTTACTAATTCATGTTCTTCGCACAGAAATGAGGCTACAATTGTATCTTCTGTTTTTAAAATATTTTGAAGTTTAAGTTTTTCTCTCTTGTCCTGATTGTACTTCTTGAAAACTGATGGGAACTTTAGATAGAAGGTTGGAGAAGGAATGAGAGCTTGAAAACCAAGGAACCACTTATAATGTTTGATTCTGAGGGATCAGCTCCACGGCTCTGTCAATAAAGGTCCTTGCCAACAAACCTAACTACCTGAGTTTGCAACCTAGAATCCACATGCTGAAAGCAGAAAAGCAACCTCCCCAAATTTGCCCTGATCTCCCTATGTACACTGCAGTATCTATGTATTTAGACACATACATACATACTGTCCTGGTTGGGTTTTTGTCAACCTAAAATGAACATAGGACATCCTTGTAGAAGAAACCTCTGTTGAGATATAGCCTTCATCAGATTGGCACAGAAGTTAGTGGGACATTTATCAATTATTGGTTGAAAAAGGCAATTGAAGGAGCCACAGAGAACACACCAGTAATCAGCTTTTCTCCATGTTGTTGCCTCCAGGACCCTGCTTTAATTCCCTGACTTCCTTCAATGATAAACTGTGACAGGGAAATAAATGTGAGCAAGAAAACAAAACAAAACAAAACAAAAACAAAACATTTCCCCCACCAACCCCACCGAGTTGCTTTTGTTGTCATAGTATTTATCGCTGAAATAGAGAAATAAAGTAGCATATATGTGCACATCACTCACATTTGGGTTGTTTGCATATCTTGGTTAAATTTTTTTCCTGAATATGTTGTTGGTTTTGTTGCTATCATATATAAAGATTTCTCTCTTAATTTGTATTTCAACTAGTTCATATAACTTTATAGAAATTGCATAAAATTTTACATGTTGATTTTGTATCCTTAAGATTTATTGAACTCATTGCTTTGAATATTTTCAATAAAGTATTAGAGTTTTATACATAGATGGTAATGCTCTTTGCAGACATAAATTTACTTCTTCCTTTTATACAAGGATGTTTCCTTTTTCATTTTCCTGAATTTTAGGTGATGATTTTCAATGCTATCTCTTATTAATAGGCCCAAGTAGGCATTTTGTAATGCTGAAACTGGGAAAATAACTCCTTTGGTCTTTACATTCATCCCCCTAAACAATGTTTTTTATACAAGTTAATTTAGTAAAGGGACTGAAGTTTTTGGTTAAACCAGAGAATGAAACCCTGGCTTGGCATGAAAACTGATGTTTTCCCCTAAACATCAGGGAACCTTATGATCATCTCAGTCATGTCAGTAGGGCTTTGTCAGGTAACCTTGGGGAGCATTAGTGTTTAGATATATTTGTCACTGAATCTAAAGGTATACATTCTCCTAATAGGTTAATGTGTCAACCCTTAAAATGGTTTCTCTCTTTGCAGTGATGGAACATAGACCTGTTGTGTAAACCTTTCAGGGAGGGAGGAAAGGAAGAAAAGAGGCAGACAGAAAGACAGACAGACAGACAGAGAGATGAGACAATGAGATGAGACAGAGAGAACTTAACCAAGTGTTTTCATGTGACTTTCTTTTGTTGTGATGATCTTACCCAGATGGGTATGATCCCAGCCTCATCCTTATGATCCCTAAAGGCTCCATCACTAACATTGTCATATCAGGACTTGAGGCTTTAAAATATGAACAGAATGGTTTATGAGGTTGGGAGGAATGTGGTATCTTCTGGAATTTCAAGTGGTTGTACTCATCTACAATGAAATGCTATAATGTTAGGCTTATAATTGAACTCTGGGTATATTATATCTTTAAAGTTTATTATGGATCTATTATTTTATTAAATGTACTTCCAGAAAGGGGAGATATTGGGTGAGGTTCTAAGGTTCGCTATGAAAAGCAAATGCAAAATATCACCTTCCTGTTTCCACTGAACTTCTGCTACCCTCACTCCTACTAGGAATGTCCAGTAGTGGGCTAATGCAACCCATGATAGCTATGAATATAGGCCTGGAATGATAGCTGTGAACATAGGCCTAGGCATTTGTAGGTGATATAGTCATCTTGTAATGTCAAAAAGTTGACTTCCGTGGATTCCAAACCAACTGTGATGTATTGAAAATAAAAAACTTGTATATAGGGTTTGTAGAAGTTTTGATTACAAGGAATATTTTCTATGTAAGCCTAAAGATCCAAGTTCAGATCTCAAAAGCCAGGCATGGCCCCAGCATTGCTGTAACCTCGGCTTTTGGGTCAGGGCAGTGACACGCAGATACTGGGAACTCGTTGGCCACTAAATATAGCCTACATGGTGAGTTCCAGGTTCAGCCAAAGACAGTGTCTCAAAGAAATAAGGTAGAGAAAGATAAAAGAAGGGTCCCATCCTATTCATCCTGATGTCCTCCTGTGGCTTCTGCACAAAGTTCCATTCATCTGCACACACAGGCAAATATGCACATGCAAACAAATGCACATGACAATTCATACCTACTTTTGTAAAGTTCTGACTCACCTTCAGTACAGATACTCTCCCTGGTTTTGCAAATATCTGTTTTTTGCTCCAGGTAACTTTTTCTAGAATCCTTGAATCTGCACAACACCCACTTCTCTCCATCTGTCTTTGGTGTCACATTTCCATCCAGATCCCTGCCTTAGGTAGCATTGCTTCCTGGCAGAGGAAATGAGCCATTGTAGGCACCTAAGGGGCCAGCCCAGAAACTTACTGAAGTGTGGGGAAAAGGAAACTAGGCAAAACTAATAAAAGTTTCCCTAATAAAATACCATCCTTTAAGTTATTGTTTAATTAATTATCATGTTGCATTTTCACTTAATAACATAGAAAAATGTTCAAGTTAATTTAAGGACAGAGTAGGGGAGACAGTGCTAAAGACTTCTATCCAAATAGATATCTCATCCAAGTGGGGCTTCCTTCAAAAAGAGATGACTTATTCAGGGTGATAACTTCTTCTTACAGTTCCAGATATGCACTTGCTACCACAATTAAACTATAGTTATGACTGAGGAATTTCCAAAATCTACCCATGTATTTCCCTATCCTATTTGATAAAATAATGGTGATATTAAAATTGCATAATTGGTTTAAGTTTCCCAAAGTCTCATTTATACATTTTTTTTAGTATAAATCTCATTAAGTGTAATTTAAAATCCTTGTTTAGCTTCTTAACTATAAATCATCAAACATTACTGGACACTGGAGGTAAACAAAATCAAATGGTGCTACTTCTAATTTTCTGCCACTCTTAACTATAGACCAAAGACGTGTACTCTCCAATATTAGAGGTCTTAGAATGGATTCATCCTGTATTTCCAACAAGCCCTGCCAGATGGCTGATTATCTGTGGGTACTCTAAATAAACCACACATATCTAAAGCTTATACACTACCACTTCTAAGTGATAGGGTTGTTCACAGTGAGTGGATCCTCCTACATCAGTTATCAATGAAACAATGGTTCACCAATAGGTACAGGCCAGTCTGGAAAAGATTCTTAATTTGCAGTCATCTCTTGCTAGAGGGTACTAGTTTGTGTGCAACTGACAAAATGATAAATAATCTACATTAATGTCATCCTTTCCCTGAATGTGAGTTTATTTTCCTTTGTGCTCATCATTATCTTCACATTATAGCTGTATGAACATCTCCATATGTTATACTTAATTACTTTTATGGAAATAGTGGAAGTGTATGTTTAAAACAGAAAGAGAAAGGAGAAGAAAGGGAAGTGGAAAAGGAAAGTAAAAGCAGTTTCAGGGACTTTCAGTGAGTTAGTTTAGCCACAGTTTTCCCTGATGCAGATATCCTCAAACCAATGTTCCCCTGCAACTCTCATCTGTTGTCCTCAAGTTGACTGCTAGAAATGACAGAATCCTCACCTCTCTTGTTCTCTCAGAGACAGCCCACTGTATTGGTGGGCAGCCTTGCTTATCTGTAAGACCACTTTGTTGTTGTTGTGGTTCCCTTAAAGCTGCCTGTGACAAATCTTTCCTTTCTAAAACCAAAGCTTTTAGTTTTATTTAGAATCATAAACACGAGATGGG
Source organism: Phodopus roborovskii (assembly GCF_943737965.1). NCBI lineage: Eukaryota > Metazoa > Chordata > Mammalia > Rodentia > Cricetidae > Phodopus > Phodopus roborovskii. The sequence goes on along the minus strand of NW_026126408.1, from coordinate 2,340,972 downwards.
GGTGGCAATAAACAGCTTCTGTTCTTTCTCCCTTTTAGATGACATGAAGCCCAAAGCCCAGTTGTTAGAACCAGAGGTGTTAATGGGATCTGGATGAGAGGCACACAGTTTGATATGCTGAGCCAAAGGCAGGCTTGCTGTGTTGTTTCCTCCATGAAATCTTCACTACCTACCACACTGTGTCTTTACTTGCTGGCTTCAGCATCAACCAGCTCTGACACTCCTTTTCAGCCCCTCCCCTCTCTAGTAATAAATGCTTACTGATTAGTAGTGGCCATATCCAAAGCTGATGGGATTCTGTGAATGTAGTAGGTTTATTTATTGAAGTTAAGTATAATCTAGAAAGAAATGTTGATTCCTCCTGGATTTGGGGTCATTTATTTATTTCTCCTGTAATCCTCCATTTGTAACATTTCATTACACACTTTCTGATAGGGTTTAGGGATATTTTTGTGTGCTGAAGGATTTTTCTGTCATGTTGCTTTTTTTCCCAGTCATTAACATGTTGATAGAAGGTCTACAGGGAAAGATGCAAAGCGCAGCCATGGATGTCTATGAGCTTAGTGTGGGCTCAATTATATTTGCTTTCATTTGTAAGGTGATTTGCCCCTGAGTTTCTGATCCAGAGTTCAACTGTAGCATGCATTCTTTAGAGTCCTTGTGTCTTATCTATCATTTTTCTTTAGCATCACACAAATTACTTCCCAGCCTTATTTCTCGCATGGTATTTAAACTCAGGTTTTAATTTCACCAAATCTTGCTTGCTTGCTCACAGTCTCTCTTTCCCTTGTCTCTCTGCTCTTTCAGTTTTGCCTTTTCTTGCATAAGCCAAGTGATACATTTGAAATGTGAGCATGCTATGCCATGCCACTACATAGAGTTCTCGATGTACAGAAGCCCCAGTCAGAATTCACTGTCCACAACTCAAGGTCTCTCTCTCAATTCTTCAGATCAGTATCTGGCCAGCCTTCCACCCTTCCTATCATACAAGTTGTATTCCAGTTTAGTAAAATCATAACCCTTCATGTTCTTTATTGCCTTGTGGCTTTGTGCAAACAAACACTGTTTCCTTCTTTCTCTGGCTGACTGTATTTATCCTCTTGGAGCTGCCTTTAACATGGATGATGATTCTCCTCCTCCTCCTTCCATATAGTTCCCATGCACATGTCTACTTTTGGAACACATAACACATTTGAAGTTTCTGACCATGACTATGAGGCTTGGGAACATGGAACTTGTGCCTTATAATTCCTTTATTGTAGCTGGAGGGTTTGTGCCTTGTACACAAAATACACTCCCAAAGTTTTACTGAATTGTGCATAGGAGAAAATAAGTAAATGCATGAAATAAGATACCAGTGCATCAAATAATTTTTAAACCAAAAAGCAAGATATATAATAAACTTGCTGATAAGTGAGATGCACGACTCTTGGAATGTTGTTATAGAAACTGTGTTAGTGGTATCCTAAAGAATATAAGTCAATATCATTCAGCTTGTTAGTTGATAAGTATGGGCACTGGGATGTGAGGAAGATACAAGTTCTCTTGGAGTACAAGCTCTCAGAACAGGAGCTCAAAATTTTCAGCTCTTATTTGTGTGTTCCTGTGAAGGTCCAGATTCTCCATTTTCACTGGAATTCCAGTGACACGTGGCTATTTTCTGCCTTCACAAAAGTCTACATCACACATCAACCCATATGGTTAGAAGGGATTCTAAAAGAAGACTTCAACCCCAGGCTCCTGCAAACATTCAAGTGTTACCAGGAAGAATTTCAACAGTTCTCTGCAACAAACACTTGATTCATCTTGAGCTAAGATGGCTTCAGCAGTCCTACAAAGTACAGCTGATAGCACTGTTTTCACCCAGAGGTATATAATCTAATTAAAGACACTAAATCTGAATATCCAAGTGTTTTGCTCAAGACTGTTTTTCCTTCCTGTTATGAATATGTGCCAGTGAATTACTTAGGCCTTCACAATGACTATCAAAAGATTGTTAACTTTCTTACCCACTGGGAACCATAGCAGTAGTTTGTAATATAAATTGTTAAGACTTATTATTGATAATTAGGAGGCCTTTGAGAATTTTTCAGTATTTTTAATGCTAAAATAGACATTATGTATGAGCTCCCAACAAAACCACAGACATTTTCTGAAATGTCAAATTGGCTAAAATATTTAAAACTGTAATGAATGTAGTGATATGAAATACTATAAGCATGTACATATTCTTTGTCAAATATCAACCAGTAATAAAAAGAGATAATGATTATGGAGACAGAGACAACTGGAAGGTATCCATTTTCTAAACAATCTGTTCATAACTGCCCCCCTCCATAAAACAAGGACCAAACAACAACAGTAACTGTCCTTAGTAATCACTTTTCTGTCCATCCATCCATTCACCACCACCTGCACCCATGTCCTTTGTTGTGAGAAGTTTTGAGAAGTTTGGTGTACTTGATAGTAATGCCACTTCTTAGGTGTCCTGATTTGAAGAAAATTCTATGAAAGTAACCACAGAAGTTATTACTTCACTGTGGCTAAATCCTAAAGAATTGAAGCATTTAGATGACTGAACAGAATACTGAATTGGACCTATAAGGATCTTCCAGGTCCCAGATAACTTGTGTTCACACAGTTATCATGGATTTTGAAAGACTTTGGTAGGGTGTCATGGCTCAGCAAACTAATACAAAATTGGAGAACACTTGCTAATAGTTATACTTCCAATATCAAATGTAAGTAAGTGGATATGAAAGCCTGAGATGGTAGATTTTCTAATTGGCATATGTTCTCACAGTTAATCAGTGGCAGAGCACAAACTTAACAAAGGCTGGATGCCCAGAGCTTGTAGTGAAGTAGATCTTTAGTTTTACAGTGGATGCAAGGCATGGCTCACTGAATGCAGAGATGCTGAGCTTTTGACACATTCCAGCTCATGATTTGTAATTAAGACAAATCATAAATCTAGCAAAATGCATTTTTTTAATGAAGACATGATATAGAAAGATAATCTCAGGATGAGAGTGTTAATAATTGCCTAGTTTGATTCTCCTGCTGAGCTGCTGTGTAATCTTTGATATGTCCTATCACCTCTCTAGTCTTAGGTAATTTGTTACCTTTGGGATTGATTGGGGTATGGCTAAGTGCACTTGTGGGAGACTTATGGAACCTTTAAAGTTGCCTCAAGAAAGGGATAAAGCAATTCTACTGTAATGAGGCCTCGTTATCATCTCTTAAAGGCAGTAGTCACAATATCCCATTTACATACTTTCCTGGCCAATTACTCAGCTGTATTTCTCTCTTAAATGCTCTCAAGTAAGTGCACACTTTAGGAGCTACCTTCCTAAACCATGAGCATTTTCCTGCTGAGGTGAATTATTAAGATTTTTTTAAAAAGTTCCAAATCATGATATTTCCTTTTCTTCTCTGATTGATTGGTGATGGCAGAAAATAAAATTAAAACGTATCCCCCAACTGTGAAATGACTCATATAAGGAGTTCAAAGTGTTCCATTCTAAAAAGTTCTTTGATTAGGCAAATGCTTTATTGCCTTAAAATATCCTGAATGAACTGTTCAATTCACTTAGACTGATCTAAAGTTAGACACAGAAGGGCCTTAGTCTCACTTTCTAAGTATCTTTCTATGGAGGTAAATTCAGAGCCCCAGGATCCTTCTAGATTGGAAAGAGAGACAGGACAGAAAAGAAGCAGCTTTATAGGACATTGTGCTCTATATTAATAACTTATAATCATGAACTATTTTAACATTCACAAAGCACTTTCTTTCATAATCCTCACTAAGCAATGAGGTAGGCAAGATAGTTTATTGGTTCCAGAAAGAATAGTGTTTTTAAAGCCTGAATGGTCTCCATGTGCCCAAGTGAATAGAGGAGACCCTGTTACATGTTCAAAAGACAGAAAGGACATCAATTTAGATCCACAGTATTTGTTGTTATTTGTTAAAACAAGGTCTCACTGTGTCACACAGGCCAGTTTAAAACTCATCATCCTTCTGGCTTAGCCTCTCAAGGGTTGGGACTTCAGTTATGTGACTTCATGCCAAGCATCACTGTGGATCTTATTGCTGCCATAGTTAAGAGGCTGTGTGTGTGTGTGTGTATATATATATATATACACACACAATTTGTGGAATAGCTTTATATAACTTTTTATATAACTTAGACTATATATATATGTATGTATGTATGTATGTATGTATAATATCTTTATTAGCTAGTAAAGGGAAATCAGCCTTTTATATTTAACAATGAAGAAGAGGAATAAGCTCAAGGAGATCAGATAATTTACCCATGGACATGGGGTTATCAAACTGATACTCTAAATTAACATTTGTGCCATTTTCTCCCTGTAAATTTATCTCATTTGCACTGATGTGCCCACCTTGTGCTTCACCTACAACCTGTTAAGCCATTATATGTTGTATGCTGGGGTAGACATATGTGAGTCTCCTTACTCAGTGGAGAAAGAGGCTTTCTAGAACAATTTTTTTATTAAAGCTATATTCATCTAATTTTTTTTCTTTATATACCTAGTGATTAGTGATTTGAGTTGCCCCTTTCTGGGCACAGAAAGACACAGAAGGATCAAAGGCACACACTGAGTTAGTGACCTCACAAAATAAATACATGCAACTTTTCAGGAGCTAGACTTTGATGTGTGACTTCCCGTGACAAAAAGTTTTGAACATATTATTATTCATATTTTCTTCCCATATTTAATATAAAGTGACTTGGAAAAAAAGATTAATAGTACTAAATTTTGGGTGGGTTCCTAGCTTAGCTCCAAGCACTGCTCAGTTGGGTTTTCTGCATCAATTCCAATATGGCCTCTCACATGCCATGGGTCTTGAAAAGCTTAGAGTCATCCTTTGGCTTTGGCAGTTCTTGGGAATATGGAAGCATTAATGGTGACCCGTTGGTTCAGGAAGACTCAAAATAGTGGGGAAAGACTTAACCAAAAAGAAGCATGGTCTTGAATCTTTAAAAAAATAGACAACGATTAGGATCACTCTTTGGTAGGGAAATTAGGAGAGCATGACAGATACTCTGTCTAGGAATAAAAACACTCCTTTCCTTGGGCATGTGTATTTGGGAGATAGAGTGAAAGTAAGACAGGCCTCTAAAATATGGTTCAAGAAAGGAATGTTTGCCCTTTAGGAAGATCTAGAGACAGACACAGAGCCCCGGGAAAGCACTCTGACTCATGGGCTACTCTACCCCTTAGTACTATCATACCAGAACCCTAGTTCTTTGGGTTCCAAGTAAAAAGCACTTAGCATGTATAATTCACAAATTATGATAGGCATAGTTGAATTTTAGCCCTTCTGCTGTGTACCTGTATCCCAAGAAAAATGGTTGAGCTTTCCTATTTGCCACTGTGAAGACAACTGGGAAAGCTGATGAGAACTCTAAGCTGTTTCATCCCATAGAAGTTAATTATGTTAAACTTACTGGAAGATGCTGTGCAACTTTTATGATTAGTCTTAAAATAACTCCCTTTATGGGGAGTGAAAATTGCATAATTTATTTATATCTTTTTCTAAAACATCATCGTTCCAAGTAATAACATAAAATAAAAATTATACCTGTTGTCACTACATTATTACTAATAGTGATATGGAAAATAGTAACAGTTCATTTTTATTGTGTTTCTGTAATAGGAGAGCTTTCAAACTGGCATATAAGATAAATATGTATTTTCATTACACACACACACACACACACACACACACCAACATTATCATTATACCCAAGAGCAATTAAGGAAATATCATTATCTACATTTATCTAATTCCTTGAGAAAACTGGGGCTCAGAAAGAAAAGGCACCTTGCATAACACAGTCAGCCTATGGCAGAGACACTCAGTAGAATATTTAGCATGGTAAGTCTTTTGATTCTTATACCATGCACATTCTCCACTGAAAAATGTTATAACTTGAAAGTAAGACATTTGGCTCTTTAACTTTGAAAGTCCAAGACATAACAGATTCAAAGTCTGTAACAGATGCTTAGGAATATTTATCGAGTTGAATTTTCTCTTTGAGCTCGGGCAGTAGGGTGTCTTTCATCCAAAAAGCTGGAGACACAGAGTCACCGTGAACACATGGAAAATGTAAATCAAACCACACTGTTGGTAAGAAAAAGTAAGTGTCCATTTAAAAAAGACTCTGGGTATAAGTGTGTATGTGTGTGTGTGTGTGTGTGCACATGCATGCATGTACATGCATGTGTATGTATGCATGGCTGCATGTATGTGAGTGCATGTGCTACGTATGTGTGCCTTTATAGGCCAAAAGAGAATATGAGTTCTAGAGTAACAGTCAGTTGTGAGCCGTCCCTGGATTCTGAGAACTTAGGTCTGGTCCTCTTAGCTGTTTAGCCAACCCCATAATAATTAAGCCCCTTTTGAGGCTTGTTTAACAAACAGTGTGGAAACATAAATATTAAAGTATTTGGAGGCTTCTGGGTTCCTCTCTTGCCTCACTTTAGTATGGCAATTGACAGCTTACTATATTGTTCAGTGATGGCAGTTGTATTATCTGTGTGTCCAGGCTAGACTCCAAGATTCAGTGGTCTCTGGGGCATGTGGAAGACAATGGCCTACTAGATCTCTGCTGCCTTCTGCTCTCAACTCAGTTCCAGGAATCCCAGGAGGCCGGTGGTCAGTTCTCTTTTGAAGGGAGATGCAGATCTTTGTGTCAGAGACTTACTAGATGCTGTGTCTGGTGTGGGTTCATCTTTTCCACTCTGACATTTTTCATGGTACCTATTTAGGTCATAACCCACTCAAGTTCACTACCATCAGTCAATTTTGGGAAATACTCATAAGTAGCAAACTTCATTGGTGAATGGATTGTTTAATCTATGAAGCTTTGGGTGAATGGATAAGTTGATTAAATAGTAGGTTTATTTACTTATTTAATATCCTGTTGGAACATGTTGTTATCTGAATATCTGTATGCTCCTCATCATATGGAGAATAAAGGGAAGGAAACCTCAGCTTGGTTCTCCAGTTCAAGTTGCTAGCCCACTAGGGCAGTCCTGGTAGACTGTACAAATACATGACATAGGATGGAGTTTGCTTAAAGGCAATCACCTCTGGATCAGAGTATAGCTGGTGACGGGCTGTATTATACCAAGGAGACACACTGAAAGGACATAGAAATCAGAAAGTGTTACCCTATAGAGACAGATCAAGCTGCAGGTGGCTGAGTACAGAACAAAAGGCAGAATTTAAAAGGTTTAGACATGGGACATGATTAGCACCACAGGCACTGACATGAAGGATGAGGGTAATTTCCTAAACAGGGACTTCACAGTGGCAAGAGCTTAGAAGAAATCCTGTTTCATAGTATAAGCTGGTATATTGCTCTCCATTTACCTGTGGAGTGATTGTCCATTCCTGTCTAGTACTGTGTGGATTGTAGAAAGTTCTCTGTGCATAGGGAGTCATTGCCTTATTATCGGGTTTGGCCATACAGCTGGCTTTGACTAATGAAGTCTAAACACAGACAATGTAATGCTAGGTTGGAGCAAAGTTCCTCTGGGTCTGTTTTCTTCTCTGTCAGTAATTATTTGTGTTCATCTCAGGATTAGAGGCATTGCCGAGGAATCCTGTCACTTAGCCTGTCAATTCGAACTGAAAAAAAAAAAAATCTTGGTTTTTTTTTTTAAACTTCTGGGAGTTTATCATAACTTACTGTTGCCACAACGCTATAACACAAGTAAATTTATTAATTAATTCATTTTTCTTGTTTGAAATTTTTTATTCTTTGGTAATTTAATGCATACTTACAATGTACCTAGATCATATCTACTCTCTACTTTCTACTGCCTGAAACCTTGAGCATTGCCCCTCCAACTTTCATATTACTTTTTTCTTTTTCATAATGTTTTTATTACCATTATTGAAGTCCAATTGGTGCTGTGCATATATGCATTGACATAGCTAGGTCCATCAGTGCCTAGACTAGCCTTGAACTCTTTATGTAATTGGGGATGACCTTGAATCTCAACCCTTCTAACTCTACCCCGAAGAACTGGGATTACAGCACTGGTTATCTCTATGCCTAAACTCACTATAACAATTTACAATATAGGAAAGGTTGTGTTGATGACATCCATTGCTGGTTTATCATTTCTTAAGTCCCAGACTGAGACATAGACATAGGGTTTTGTTCAATAATAAGATGTACTGAGGGTTTACTCCCTACATATGTATCATTATGTCTGGGTAGAGATTACATTTCAGAAAGATATCTTAGCTGAACCACCAGATTAGGGCCATATTATTCTTGACCCAAAGTTGATTCATTTGTCTCTGCATTGAGATTCACCTAATTATACAATGAATTTAATCTGTAGACAGGATTCAGAGATAGACTGATCTTTGAGGGCATCACAAACACACACACATACACACACACACACACATAAACGCACACACACATGTATATAGATAGATAGCTAGATGATAGATAGATAGATATGAGATATATAACTCCCTACAGGTTCTATTAAATACTGTATCATTTAAGTACAATAAGAGCATGAGAATAAGGATAAGTTATGGTGAGGAGGCATCATGAAGTTTCTATATATGAAGGTTCAGTTGTTGTGTCTGGATTGGGCAAGTAGGATGTACAAGAGTTTGGAGACTTGATGAATTCCAAGCTCTTTAAATCCCTCTTGCACAGTTACAATTAGTGCAAGAAGTTCTTAAAATGTGGCTCATGGGCTACCAACATCAGAAGCAATTTCACAGCACAGTAGATTCTGTGTCCCCAACATCCCAAATCAGAATTTTTACACCAGAAATTTCAGCGTATGCTGTCCCAGTGCACAGAGTACCAGTATACTAATACTCCAGATTTCTTGTTGAATACTGAAGGTAGACAGACAGCTAAGAGAGACCCAGTTATGTGGGCCTCAAACTGACTTTGATGTTTCATAACATATGGGTGTCTAGACACCACATAGAAATACTAATTTGGTTTGTCTGGTATGGGGCTTACGTAGTAGCATCTTTTAAACATTTTGTATGTTTATTTGGTGCATCATCAGCGAACCATTAACAAAGAAGTGAACTGAATTCCTCTTAACTGTGGATCTATGCCATGAAAGATACCATGTAGGACATGGTAGGCACTATTCCGATAAAATTTATGGTAGTCTTTCTTGAAAGAAACTTGAAATTTAAAAAAAAAAAAATGAAAAACTGTAGTTGGAAGATTAAGCTTGGAGCTTAATCAGAGCTACATGTGGAAGGATTAAGTGAGGTTTATCCAAAGATGCTTAGCTGCTTAGTTATGCATTCTGGCTTGTTCTCCACTACACTGAGCTCCATAAGAACATAGAGAACATAGAGAGGGGATCAGAGGTGAGTGAGGTAGAAAAGAAAGATTCTGAATATGGATTGGACTCCAGTTGAGGGCACAGGAGCCCATATGACCAAAAACCATGTAGACCTTGACAGGACAGTATGGTCGAGAACATCCTCCCTGCCTTAGGGGCTTAAAGCTTTCCATAGTCTAGCTTTGATATAGTACTTATTCTTGGGACACATGTTACCTACCAGTTTTCAGTTACGCTCATTGCATTTTTGGTGATGAATTTTTAAGAGCAATTTCTACAATATAATTTTGTGAACTTGGAGAACTGAACATTTCTAATTAGGCTGCTATAGCCTGTAGCCAAATTACCACAAATGTCATCTCTCTGTTCCCTTTTTGATGGGAAAATGGAGGACAGTCAGCAATATACACAATTTAATCTTAATGCAGGCAGGCGATGATCAGGATGGCAGAAGGGCCTGATTTTCATTAACCCAAATTCTACTTAGTCAAGCATTTCCCTCATCACACAGCTTACTTTCAAAACTATGTCTTGGCTTTTTAATGCTGCTGCTTTAGCAGTGAACTGTCCATACAAATGTGAATAATTGCCTTCTCTCAGGATCCTTAGTGTGGTGGTCACAACCAAGGCCATCCTTGATCCATTTGAGTGGCCTCTGTTGGCACGGTCCCAGACTTTAGAGTTTCTATGTTTTCAGGATCGTTGACAACAAAGGCAGTTGGCTTTCTAGTCATGTCATTGACCCCTTCAGTGTTGCATTAAAGAGCGCATTAATGTGTGGATATTTCTATTCTGTCCACTCAGTGACTGAGCTTCTCCTTTTATTCACTCTCATCCTAGTTTCCTCCACAAATATATCATATACAGTTCCAACACCTGAGATGGGAATTAGTCATATTCAAATAGTACATAGTAAAACAAAATGAAAATGACTGAGGAAAATGGTGTTGATGTACATATACCCCCTGAATAATTCTGTATAGGGCATCACACAGGTCTTTAAGAATCTGTTAGTCCTGTTAATTGGTTATAGAAAGTGCTATGCTGGCCTTACAATTTAAGGTGAGGCAATCAAGTCAGTGGAAATAAGGGATACTCTTGATATCCAAACTAAGTCATGAAGTGGCTTATTCTTTATCAGTCTGACCCCATAACTATTTCTTTTAACATTCTATGCATCAGACTTATCTTCAAAAACTGTTGTTACCCTTTCACACTTGGGATCTTGATCCTCAGATCAAATCAGTGAGCAACATAGTCATATGTATCAATTCTGCTTCCATGTTTTCTCAAGAGGTGTTATAGGGAGTTTTCCTTGAAATTGAAATATTTCCTCCTGGAGAGAAAATGGGGTCTCTCAATATATAGGAAATAAGTGGTACTTAACAAAGCAAAAAAGCTTAGAAAGCTCCTGAAATGTATAGCATTTATAAAGCTTTTTCCTGACACCACAAAATTGGTAGACACTGTTGGGATGAGGGAGCTGGCGTTACAGTCTATGGTGAGCCACCTGATATGGATGCTAGGAAGCAAATCTTAGTCCTCTACAAGAACAGCAAGTACTCTTAATCACTGAGCCACCACTATTGCCCCCATAATGTAATTCTGTTCAAAAGATAATGGCCCTCTATTTTGAAATCCTACATTGGAAAACTAGACTTTCTGGGAAAATTCAAAGCCCCTTATAATGTCTATCTTATTTATATATTGCATTTTACTCCTTTTCAAACTTAAGTGGTTTTGTAACTGTCTCTATGAAAATATTTCTTGCAACTTGAGGTTCTTTGAGTACTCAAGGGCTGTGTGTAATTAATTGGCCACCTCTTCTACTTCTAGAAAAATACATGACACTGGGTATTCAGTTTGGCAGATGTTTACTAAAAACATAGATGAATCACCCAATCAGAATAACCTAGGTCAGCATCCCCTTCCCATTCTTTTCTGCTCCAGTTGTTCATAGGATAATGCATGATCCCCAAAAGACTAAGGGAAGCTGCAGAGATTCTCTCAGATCACCTATAATCTCTTTATGTCAGAAAAAACAAACAAACAAACCTCTCCCTCAAAGCAACAACTTCTTAAAAGTTAAATTTCACTCTGCCCCAAGATTGTGAAAGCTGAGAAGACACAGCAGATTGTTACAAAATAGGTTCTTGCAACTGCAGTTGATAGAAGATAAAAGCAAGGGAGTTGATAATGTTGATTCTTCAAAGGAAATGAAAATTTGGCTGTGAGTAGATCCAGGAACAGTGAATAATTTTCCTACCATCTTTAATCTCAGTGACTTTGGGACAAGGTAGAACTCTGAAAGTCCATGGGGGGTTCTGATATCAGACTTACAGCAGCTACTTATTGGATACCAAATTGTGCAAGGCACTACATGAACCACTAAGAATAAAGAACCAATCAAGACGTGGACCTTGTCCGTGGAGGAGTGTATGTGTGGGAGGGGAATGAAGGCACTCAATAGATCATTATAAGGCCATCTGAAGTTTCAGATATTTGAGAACAAAACAATACTCTGGGTTTTAGAACAAAGTGCATCTCAGGTGTTAAAGACTTCCTTGAGGCCCTGAGAGGGCTTTGCAGAAGTGACATTTGCCTGAGATGGGACAGTGTGAGTTATGCTTTTCTGAATTGCCTTGGAGAAAATACCACTCCAGATAAAATGGAAAAAGTGTGTGGCGGGCTCATGAAGTGGAATAACATGGTCAAGTAATAATGCAGGATGATAAGGGCCTGAAAAAAGTGCTGCACATGCCCTGTGGAGGAAGTTGGGGGGAGTCATTGGTATTCATATGGTAGGAACAGGGGGCCCAGGAAGGATGTGAAAGAGGACACTCATAATGGAATTCTAATGTAGCATGTTCAGGCAGCAACTAAAAGGCTTCAAACTTGGGCAACTTTTGATATTCAGAACTAAAGCATATTCTATATTTGTATTTTGTATTAATGTTCAACTAAGAACATACCATGAAAGACAGGGTCTCTTAAATTACAGTGAATCAGTTTTAAGGAAAATACTCTATCTCCTGGAAGGGAGACTGCAATGATGCAAAGACCCCTCAGTCTCCAGTGACTTCTGAGGCTAAAGGCAGCATTGGTTTTGCCCTTTTAGACAGAAATCAAACAGAAACTTCATTTGGAAGGGGTGTGATGGTCTGCAAAAAGATGACTTCTCATTGCTTCTGAAAATGTATCTCCTTTTACTTTCTGTGGGAATGACAATGTGTTTCTGATAATCCAATGACCCTGTAAATGAATCTACCACTCCTGAAAGGGAAAATGAGACAAGAATGTAGAAAGCTGGATGTGTAGGGCTCTACAGTTTAGGTTCACCAGGAATTCTATGTGTAAATAGATACCATTAACTTTTCAGCTATTTGTTCCAAGAAGAAAAACATCTTCCAAAGTCATTCATTCCATATCCATTCTCCTGAACAAGATCTGTAATAAGTCATTTGCACACTCAATTCCTCCCTTAATGTTTCTTTATGAAGAAAATATTACAACTAAAATTTTCTGTATCTCTTGTACTTTATACCAGACATCTGCTTTAGATTTCTGACACCTTATGTATCCTTAGACTCTGGGATATTTTGCTATCTAAAACATTTTCACATGAAATATATCAGAGCATTCTAAAGTGATAGATAATTCTCTGTGATGCAGATAAAAGAAACTAATTTGATATAGTCTCCACAACTCATAAGCAATCCCTCTTAGTTGGGAACTCAATTTTACAAAAGCCTGAAGCCAATATTTTCTCAGCAAGGAGTTTTATTTCTTGAAGGTATCATGTTTTAAAAAAAATTATCACACCATTATTGTCATCACTTGGGTACCCACAAAAATTCTAATCAATTTTCTTTCATCTGATAGTCGTTTAAACACTTGGCAATTTGCCTAATGCTAATCATGAAAAATTTTAAGAATCACATAGATTTATTTTTCTTCACCTATCTTTCAGAGGTCATCCTGTTCCATCATTCATTGCAACCCCATATCCTGCACAAAGCAACTCTCTTTACTTATGTTGATCTGCAGCTGTGATGTTTCATGAAAATATTGTGTCTCAACTACTTAACTGTGCAGTTATTCAATCTTCTAGATGTTTGCCAGAGTTCTTGACCAGTCCTTCATTTCCATTTCTGTTCTATGGTAGGGTCAGCACTTGTAAGCTATAATACCTTTAAGCATGTGTAGAGACTTCCTAGAGTCACCTTTTTAAATTGCATCTTCTGTGATTGACTGTAGCTTCTTTTATACCTGAAAAATCTTTGCATCTCCCCTAGAAGAAAATACAACTCTAGTAAGATTTATTTTTAATTGATAGAATGAATTGATAGATACATTAGGTTCAATGGTCTTTGATAAATATTATTGCTACTGTACCACATCTGCACTATGGAAGTCAAGTAGAGACAGCTCACACTTTTATCAAATCTTTCAATTTCGACACTCCATGTTCATTCTTAGCTCTAAGAGTGATTTATATATCTCAGTGTTATGACAAGTAGCACATTCAGATGAAGAGATTCATCCATATAGGCCATTTCACATGTCTTTTTTTTTTTTTTTTTTTTTTTTTTTTTTCATGTGACAGGCAGATATAATCATCTCCTTCAAGGGGAAGGAAAAGCAGATTTTTCAAACATTAAGTTTTAACTTAAGTGCATGTAAATTACTAACATCTTTGCTATAGATTAAACCTCTATCCTCAATGGCTTCTGGACAAGGAAGAGTTCTGGGAAGGTCTGTGCTGTATTCCTGTGATCAGTTTTCTTTCACTTTGACAGATACCCTGAAGTAACTTTGTGAGAGTTATGTATGTAGCTATAAAGAAAGAACTCATCTCAGTACAAGGGAACAGACACAGATGTTTGAACAGTGAGGAGCACTTTTCTGGAATAAGGTTAAAAACTAAGGATATTGCCATCCTCTCTCTGTCTCTGTCTCTCTGTCTCTCCCTATACTCCATAAATATATCAAGTCTTAGCATCAACAAGGAAAAGGAATTTTGCTTTAGGTGTTCTGATGGACATAGTTTTGCTGGGACCACAATTTGGTCACCTTTTTGAGGTGGTGGAAAGATTCATGGCTTGTACAAACATCACCCTGACCATCTTTTCACCCATTGTTCTTGCTGTGTGCACATCTCAGTTTCAAAATGGAGTCATACTGATTAAACACCTTCATTTTAACTGAGTGCATACTGCACACCTTTCCAGATATCACACTCTAGGGTACTGAAGAGTTAGTCTTCAGGGAAACCATTGAATTTATGTGTACAGTATTTACAAACATTCAAGTAATCCTAGAATTCAATCAGACTCTATAATTTTGTTAATGGCAAACAAATATTAAAACAATGGCAGTCATATTAGCTGCTGTGACAAAATCCCTAACTAGAAGCAGCCTAAGGTAGGAAACATTAATGTTAGATGACAGTTTAAAAATCTTTCAAGGCAGTATAAGGCAGATGATCAGTCAGGAAGCAGAGATATGTAAATGCTGGGCTCAGCTCATTTTTTCCTGTGTATTCAGTCTGGGACGATAGCCTATGGGATGGTATTGCCCAGAGTCGAGATTGATCTTCCGGTTTAGGTTAACCCAAACTCGCTAATCCCTCACAGTCATGTGCTGAAGCTAATCACTCACAACTGTGCCCAGAATCTTGTCTTCTAGGTTATAG
The DNA here is from genome assembly GCF_943737965.1 of Phodopus roborovskii. Taxonomy (NCBI): domain Eukaryota; kingdom Metazoa; phylum Chordata; class Mammalia; order Rodentia; family Cricetidae; genus Phodopus; species Phodopus roborovskii. The sequence continues at coordinate 2,325,896 of NW_026126408.1, read as the reverse complement.
AACCTGTTAAGTTGACAATATTAATCGCCATGGTAAAATGGCAAAAGTGAGTTTGAAACTGGTTCATTTAATGCACAAAGAAACGGAAGTGTGTAGCTTTGTGAAAGCAACTCTCCAAACTCAAGCTGAGACTGTTTGCACATAAATGCACCTTGTTGAGGGGTGTTTTCATATAAATGCACCTGGTTGTTGTCAATCCAGCTAATGTCACAAACAGCCTTTGGAAGGGAAATAGTAATTGTAAAACCTGTATCAATAAGAGCCAGGTCCCACGAAAATTGTTTTTGCCTGGTATTTGTTTATCCTATTGGAAGCTTATCATCATCATAAAATCCATTATCACTAAAGTCTTGCATTATAATATTTTACATGAAATAAACTGTGTCTGTTAAGCAAATCAGTTGATAACTTTAGGATACAGTGTTTTAGGATACAGTGTATCTCTGAGATCAGGTATTTTTGCATTAAACATTACATATAACATTTACATTATATATACCTCTATTTTTTGTATGACTATAGTTACCCCACTAGATGAAAGCAGACATCAAAGTTAATGGAAATAAAAGTGACTTAAATAAAGAATGAAGAAATCGATTTGATTTATGAAGATTGTTTTAATATCATGTTTATTAAAATTATTATGGACAGTTTTAAAAAACACTATAAGATTTCAAAAGAACATACATTCTTCTTTGTCTAAGATAATGGCTTTAACATTGCTTTTGAACCATAAGAACACTCTTTTTTTTAATTTTTTTTCTTATTTTACATATAGACACCAGTTCCCATTCCCTCCTTTTTTTCCCTCCCTCTCTCTCTCCCTCCCATGCCCTCCAACCACCCTCCCACCCCATCCCCCCCCACTCCACAGGGAGGGTGATGCATAAGAACACTCTACATTAAATCAACTAAGTATATTGTGATCAGATATAAGGAACTAAGAGGATATGACACAGGAGAGCAGAAAGCACATAGAAGTAGAGTGAAGATGAATGTTTACACACCACTTCTGGCTATAACACAGAAAGTCTCTAACTGTGGCCTCAGTCAAAAACTGGGAGCAGCAGGAAGGGCTTACTTTTCTGAGTTTATAACAAACAAAAAGCTAAGCAATCTCAGAAAAAAGTATAAGAGAGAAAAACTAATTATCTTTTCCACATTTTTTTCCTTTTAAAAATGATCAACTCAGTAGAAATATAAAAAGAAAAATAAGTGCTTTATGGAGGAACATTAAAGCATAGTCATTCTAAGTAAGCCACACTTATCCTAGGAAATGTCACACAAGGATATTAAAGACTTTTAATAAAATACTGCACTAAATTTAAAAGCAGACTTTGTTAAGTAGAAACATGTCAAGCAGTGAAAACCAGATAGCAGTACAATGACTGCCCAAGAGCTGTATCAAACTTCAGTGATTATCAGCTAATTTCTCATCTCTATTTCTTTTTGGGTTCTTCCACTGTCCCAATTATATTAATGACAATTCTTGACAATCTCACCAAGCCTATAAACATGTATAATAATGACCGTTGTTAGTATCTCATGATGGTCATATTTCCAGAAAATTTCAAAAATTGATAGACCACAATGAGATACTGCTTTGTATATAGACAAGAATGACTATAATCAAAATGACAACATAATAAGTGTTTGGAATGATCTGGAGAAACTGTATCATTACATTGGCAAGAATGTAAAATTGTACAGCCACTGGGGGATTTAGCTGTGAATCTCCTTGAAGCATCCGATGCAGCTACTATATAATCTCATAATACAATGCACATAAGCCACTCATATACACACACCAACTCAATCACATAAAGATACAAACAAGAAAAATATCCACCATCTGAAAACATATATCAATAACATATTATATGACTATACAATGAGATCATATTCAGGAAAGCAAATGAATGAAGAGTTGCTATGTTGTATGACATGGTAAACTTGGAGACACTCAGATAAGGAAATACAAGTCTGAAAAGCAAGAGATGAAAAAGTTCTGTGAAATATCCTGATTGCCAGAGAATGGAGTGAAGAAGTCCTCAGAGGAAGGGGAAGACTCTCTCCAAGACTCAGTTGCCTTTTTTTTTTTTTAATTTGATAACAAATATGTCCAAAATTTTATCATGGCAGTGGATGTAAATACCATGAATATATTAAAATCCATTGACTTTCAGAGTTTAGATAGGTAAATTTCATGGTATATAACCCCATCACTTGTGGGGTATATCTCAACAACACTGTTGTTTTAATGGATGCCTAGAAAAGAAGACTCAGCAATGAAATAAAAGCATGCCATGCTTTTGGTTCCAAAATAGGGAGGAAATGGCAAGGACCTCAAATTCCATTATTTTATATTTTGGTTGAGCTAAATATACATCTTAAAAAGTGAAAAAGTAAGGTGAATTTTGCCATCAATCCTTTTCTTTGTCATTGGAAATAGTTGCCAATTTATCTAAATCCACAGGTGTCTACCTGGTGAACTTCTCACCTTTACTGTTCTGTTGAAAAAAAAAATCCAGACAGCTTTATAGAAATGATCACCAGTTGTTCTGTCTGGCTGCATCACTTATTTATCTTCCCAATACTGATCCTGACTCCACCACATTGTCACATCCTCAGGAAATGTACAACCATTCATAGTCATGATGTCTACTTAGGACAATTGATGTCAAGTGTGACTCAGGTAACTGAGATAAAACAAATCTTGAAAATTAAGGCTTGGCATTGTATTCATGCTTGTTTACAGTGGTTTGCAAGGCAGATCATTCCCTGAAAACCAAATCTGAATTTTCACCCCTAGAGAAGAGTTGCTGTGGTTCCAGTTGGCTTATTGCAGCCTTTGTCTGCACTCTGTCCCTTATTGGGCTGTCAAGGAATCAGTTCTGGCAACTGTGGTATGGGGGGTCATTTATGAAGCCTAATAAATGCTTTTACACTCATAGCTATATCCATGCATATATTAATCTAAGAGGCTTTGAGAACAATGCTTATTTGTATTTTTAAAGGGCAAGCAGATCCTCCCTAGCAGGGTAGCCCTTCCGGTTAGAATCTCCACATTCAGTCCTCTTTAATGTTACAATCTAAATGGCATGTTTATTCCAGCTTCTTGGGAGCTAGGACAAGAGGTAACTATTGCTTGCTTTCCTCTTAATGGAGATGCAGGAAATCCTTCACAAGCTTGCTTCTAACATCAGAGTTAGGATTAAGTCAACAGAGCCCCTCACTGTTCTACCTTGGCCTTTCTCCACCTTATTAGTACACCTGACCTTAGACTCCAGTCCTGTTACCTGGGAGGGCTCTAAAGTCATATCCCATTCCTGTCTTGTTTCAACAAAGAAACAAATGCTAGGAAGTAAAACAACAAAAGCAGACTTTTCTGATCTACTCCAGAGAACTTGCTATACAATTTTTGGCATTATTGTCCTTGAGTGTGTCAGGCTAGGCTAAGCTATGTCCTGTCCAAAAAAAAAAAAAAAAAATTCAGACACCAAGCACCAAACTCTCATTTGTTTTTAAACCATGGCTTGACAATCTTTCATAGGAACTGACAGTTTTGCTTCATAATTACAAAAACAAATTAGAACTCTTTTAAGCTTTTTTTTCTCCAACTTGCCCTTATACATAATACATAAATACAAGTTAGTGCCGATACTTATATGGATTTATAATTTCTAGAAACTGTGGATGCAGAAGACACAAACTGACTTAAACTGAGTCTGCATGTGAAGTGGCTGCCTGCTCTCTTGCAGGCTTTTACTTCACCCATGAACACTTAGTTGAAGTTAGTGGTCTGAGGCCTTTTCTAGAGAGAATGGTTCTCATCCCTGTTAACTGATTACCCAAGTGGCCCTGAATAAAAACAGAAATGGCTATGAGCAATTTCTTTTTCTAACACAGGTTTGTGGTTGTATATTACCCAGGATGGCCTGGAGTCACTTGGAGAATTCTCCTGTGCTTTGGTTTGATGTGTGCAAAATGGTGAAAGTGTTCTCTTCTGTGCCGTTGATCTCTAAAAAGGGATGTCATGCAAGGAAAGATACAGCTGTGAATCTGGCAGCTTTGCTCACAGCATTGTGGAAAAGACAGCATCTGTTGGCTTCATAGTTAGTCTGGGTCTTTGGATCCTCAGACTAGCCAACATCTGAGGGAGGTATGTATATTAGGGGGAGGTAAGGAGTTACTCATGTAAGTGTGTGTGTGTGTGTTCATGTGTAAGAGACAGAAATGAAGGAGAAGGCAGAATGGGAAGTGTGTGTGTGTGTGTGTTTGTTTGTGTGTGTGTGAGAGAGAGAATGAGAGAGCTAGAGAGAGATGGGTAGATATGAGGTAGGAAGAGAGAGACAGAAAGAGATAGAGAGAAATGAAGACAGACATAGAGACACAGAAACACACACATACACACATAAAGACCGATAGACATGTAGGAAGTGGGGAAAAAGAGAAGAGAGAGATGGAAACAGAGTCAGAGAGGAAGACAGAGAGTGATAGATGGAAATACACACACTGAGGGAGAAAGAGGCAGGAGGTGGGAGAAGACAAGAAGAAACAAGGATAGGCAGACAAGCATGCAGAAGATGCTAGCTGTCCGGAACAGAGACTAACAAAGATGAAGCAGTATGTTCAGCCCGTACAAGATAGAAAGAAGATAAGTCGACAAGTGCAGAGGCCCAAAGGAGTCAAGTGAGGAGCAAACACATGCTTAGCAGCAGGGAGCATGGAAACAAACCTGGTGGTAGGTTTGGACTGGCTGAACAATAGTCAGATTTGGTTCAGTCTTTTTAAGGAACATAGCAAAGCAAATCATCATGGCTGAAAGTCTTTAGGGCCACTGTGATGAGAACCAGAGCACTGTAGCAGTGGTCTAGCTGCCTTCTTCATAGAAGAATAAATAACATTCCCAGGAGGGTATTTTCAAGACTTAACTATTGGCCTTTCAGTGTCTTTCTAAGTTCATTTGGGCCTCACTAGTCAATAAAAATTGGATTTTTGCTTTTGTCCTACAAATTTTGATAATTGTGTGGAAAAGCAGATCTTAAAAAAAAAAAAAAAACTAGACAAATGCAAAATAGAACATTTATTCTATTGAGTAGAGCTCTGGGCACAAGCTACCTTTAGAGATTTAATGATGAGCATATGCCATCAAGGTAAAACTCTCAGAGGAAAATCTATTCTTATCTGGATGTGTTAATGCTGGGGATAAAAGGTAAATGTAAAGTATATGCAGGTGTCAATCATTTGAGAACTTCTCACCCCAAGCATATGCTAATGCATTTGCATGCCTCACAGGTCTCTAATATAACAGCAGGGAAGGTGGAATGTGAAGCATCCAGGGCAAGAGCAAAAGTCTGCTGTCCCTGTTCCACTTGAATTGCTTTCTCTCTAGTGTTGCGTTTGGCTTTCCGGTCTTTGTGGTATCTCATCACAGGAAGTGTGAGCCTCAGGCTGGAGAGTTGGGGTGATATGATAGACTGTCTTTAGTTCTTTGCTAAGACTAACTCCAAAGAATTCCAAAAGGCCTGGTAGAGGTGCTGGGTAGGGACTAACAAGAAGACCAGCGCAGAAATATGGAAGTAAAGGAAGCCAATATTCAGTTGGACACAGAGGATGTCTACTGGACACAATACCAAAGCATCAGTTTCTGAGACTCAATGTGAGAGACAGTGAATATAGTAACAGCTCCCGCCAAGGGTGAGAGGGGGCATAGTAACTTTGCCCTAAAACTCCTGCCACCTTCAGTGAAGTCTGTTTCTGTTGTCTTCATACCACCTGTGTTCTTTTGGGACTGAGGTCTCCTAGGTGTCAGGAAAACTGGCATCTACCTGGTCAGGTTCACATTGTATTATATGAACTTAAAACTCACAGTTGGAAAGAAGGTCAATGCTTCTTTCTCAGGAACTCTCAGTAGTGGACTTTCTAGTCAGTGTAAACATGGCATTGAGAGTTCACTCAGGGAAAGTGGTTCTGCAAAATGTAACACAGAGCTGTGACTGGTGGCACAGGCCCATGATCCAAGTTATGTGGGAAGCTGAGGCAGGGTGATTAAAAAGTTCAACTTTTTTCTAGGCTCCAGAGAAAGTTCAAGACTATCCTCAGTCACTTTGTCATACCCACCCCCTCAAAAGTCAGTGTAAAATGTAGTGATACAGGTCAATGAAATAGTACTTTATTGCTTGTATGAACCATAGTTCAACACACAAGAATAATAACTGAATAAATATTTGTTCCTGAAATAAAGCTATCCTTATAACTTTTATCAACCCAATGGGCAAAATAAGATTTTCTACCTATATCTATCATATATCTGTCTACAAACAAAAAAATCCATTCATGAGGGATGGAAGTGTGTGTGTATGTGTGTGTGTGTGTGTGTTATACATACATACATGGACAATGTGGACATAAATCCATATACTTATGTATGTATATGTGCAATATATATATATATATATATATATATATATATATATATATAATACCTACACATGACTCAAGTGAATTCTTAGGTAATTTCTGAGTAAAGTTTAAATACCTGAGCTCTCTTAGTAATATTGCTTCTGAGTTAGTGTGTCAAAGGGTCTTGCTTTTCTGGAGTTTACCTTGTAACCCAGGATAATTAGAATTTACAGCACTCCTGTCTCAACCTCCTGAGTTCTATGATTATAGGCATGCACCATCATGATTCCCCGTGAGAATCCCCCCTTTGGCTTAATTTGGTTTACCACTTCATGAACGCTTTCCTTGTTGGCAGTCCTGGAGCCTCACTCCCAAACCCCCAAACTAGATGGGTTTATTGATCTCTACTTACAGAGAAACTACCTAGGAAGAGGAACCATCTCTTTTTATGCACTCTTATTAATGGATTTTTAAAAATTGGTGCTTGATTTCTTAGAATATTTTTAAATTATTTTAAACCATATTTCCCTAGAAAATTATGCTGTCATGACTGAAGTTGAGAAGCCTTTTCAAAGGTGGATAACAAACCATTATTTGCCGTATAAATCTTAATAAATCATGCCATAAATGTTGAAGAACTTTCAAATAAATTCAACAAATTTCAGCTTTAAGTTGACTTGACAATTATATGAAATCAATCATACCACACATACCTAAATCTAGCTTTATCAGCTTCTGGCAGATGAAGAAATGGTGTTTGTTGATTGTCAGTAAACTGCCCAGAAAGTGTCAATATTTCACAAGGAGGCAATTTCCTAGGAAGCTAAGCCTTTACCATTTAAACCCACAGGATCTTTTGTATATAATACTTTGAAAGTCTGAATGTCTCACTGAGATTTAACCACCACCAAACACAACAGATATTATGTGAAATTTTATTGGGAACATGAATATATCTTCACCATAGATCAGGCAGTGATATATCAGAGATGATTCTAAACAAATCTAGATTGTGAATCAATTCATTTATTAATATTTTCTAGCAATATAAGTGAAGAGTTACTTAACAAATGAAGCAAAGAAATTATTTACAGGAGCATATACAATTCACAAAGAGCTACACCACTGAAGAAAAATGTTTCTTTCTCCCTAGAAATAGTTAACAGATTATATGCCTTCAGTGAGGGGTAGAACCTTGTAAACCCATTTCCCACCTATTGTCAACTATACCTATACCCTGAATGAGGGTCAAGGCTCACATGAACATCTACCTCTCCTCTATAATAGAACATCAGTGCCACAATCTTTGGTTGGTCTAATGCTGAAAGTCAATAGCTACTGAACATGCAGGAGCATAAAGCCATGTCCTGTCAACAGAATTTCACAGTAGGTAATAGAGCAATCTGAAACTCAATCCAAACAGGACTGCTGGCTGTTTAAGGAGGGCTCCACCTAGCATTGTAAGCCACCAAATTAAACAATCTCATCCCTCCCAGTGTGGCTTGAGGGTAATGCTTACCTGGACCTGAAATTTTACCACTATCATTTTGATGTTACTAATTTTAAAACAATATTCTCATTGCTTCTGAAATTGCATTTTTGACATGTTTATTCATTGTTTAAAAGGAAAATGTGCTTATTTCTAAATCAGTGGGTTAATTTTTAATAAAACCTTAGAGAATGTCTTGACTGGGGACAAAATACTCTGTGACTCTCAAGTGCTCAAAAATGGAGCTGATTGCCTCTACGACTTCTGTGTGAAATGTACAAGTCAATAGTTTTCTACATCTTAAATTCTTGACTTTTAATTAATCTCCTTAATGGTGAACTTAAGTCAGCCAGGAAGCCTCTGTTGCTGAAGAGGCTCAATCAGGACCATTGCCTGAAAACTGTTGATAGTTTTCAATCATTCAACCTTGTCTGTTGAGCCCCCAGCAACTAATCTGGCAGAGAAGACTAAAAGTAAACACTTCCACATTATTGTTGGTTAAACACTAAACATTATATCTTCAAGGATGTATAGGTGCAACAATACTAATGCTTCATTGAAGAGAAGCTCACTGGGGAGATTGTTGAAGACATCTGGACCATCACTACCCGAAATACTCCAGCAAGTTCCTCCTAAGAATAATGGCACCTCCCATCCAACCACAAAGCACCATCGTGTTAATTAATAAACAGATTATATTTCAATGTCCTAGTTTCTTTCAAAGTTATTTTCAAGATGATTTTTCTGTTAATTTTTTTCCAATCCAGAATCCAGTCTTTTTATTCTTAGAATAAAATCCCACATTTTAAATCTGTTTTTCTTATTTTTTTTTTCAGTCAAGGTAGGTGGTATCCTGCCATGTCTCAAAATATGAATGCACCTGTTTCCTCTTGAATATATTCATGTTATTAAATACTTGGAAATTTCCTGTACAGCCCTTTCTTCAGTGCTGTGTCACTTACATAATATCCCCCCCCCACTTGATGTACTTTGTTCTTACTGTGAATTTGTTCTGCCAGCATCTGAAAGTTTAAACCTGTCCTTTATGCTATTGGCGATAACAGTTCCAGCTGTTGGCTGTGTGACAGAGAGTGCTTCGGAATACTTCTTCCAACCTTATACCACACAATGTTTGTGCAAGATTTGTTTCTATATTTTATGTATGCATGGGTGTTTGTATTCCTGTCTACATGCACAATTGATGCAGTGCCAACAGAGGCCACAAAAATGCATCAGATTCCCTGGAGCTAGACTCACAGGAGGTTGTAAGTCCCCCACTATATACTGGAAATTGAACTCCATCTCCCATCCAATGCTATGATTTACTATGAATTCAAGGTTCTGGATGCCTTTTGGGCTTGGCAAACTGATATTTTTAATTATAATATGAATATCAACATTCTATAACTATGAGGTGGCCGGGGGGCGGGGGAGGGAGAATACTTAAGGAAACCTTTACTCTATACTATGCTTGGGCTATAAAGCAGCTTGGGCTGCTTATGTGTGCCTGGATCCACTGAGCTTCCCATTTGTTCTACATAAGTCTCATGTCTTATAATGTCGTCCATAATATCCAACTGAAATATTTTCTTAGCTTATAAAAAATGTGTATTGTATGTGTGTGTGATGGGGGAAGGATGTGTGCCACAGTGTGCCTGAGGAGGTCATGGAACAACCTGTGCATTCAGCTTCCCTCATCCATATTTATATAGGTTCCAGGGACTGAATTCAGGTCATCAGGCTTATGCAACAAGTGCTTTTTACCACACTGAGGTGTTTTCTTTAGATACCAAATTTTTATATTGTCATCTTTGACAAAAAAAGGAAATAAAAACCTTAATAAAAGTTAAAATTATACAGATGTGTGTGTGTGTGTGTGTGTGTGTGTGTGTGTGTGTGTGTGTGTGTGTGTGTGTGTATTTCAGGGATGAATTCTGAGATGAGTATGTGATAAGGTTTTCTTAGTATGTTGTTTACTTCCTATGTCTGTTGCTATGATGCTGTGTCAGTCATTAAAGCTGACTATGAATGAGAGACAAGTTTGTACACCATAAAACTTGAGAAATAATACAAAACAGACCATTTTTCTTTCTTTTCTACAATAGCTGTTACCGACAGCTAACTTCATGACAATGAATCCCAGCTAACAGCTCTCTTGCCTATAGCCCAAACAAGAGGGTCCTATAGTGGATGTAGTCTCAGGCAGAAGCCAGTGGCATTCAAATCAGATTGCATATCTGAGGGCCCCTTTGATGGATAGAGTGAACTCCAGTATGTGGGTTGGAGACACTTGCAACTAACTCTGGGGAACCCCTTTAGGGATGTAATTAGATTGTTTCCAGGTCAGTGATTAGGTCCAGAGTGAGGCTCCCTCAGAACTGAAACCTTTGTTGTTTCTGGTGGTTCTATTTGGTTTTGAATGGCCAGTGCCAAAGAGGAAGAAGGTGATTAGTGCAGGTTAATATGGACTCTGAGTGTGCAACAGGAGCCTCAAACACTGGGTAGACATGGAAAATCCTCGATCAAGACTTATTGTCTCTGGAGAATATTCTGTGAATAAGTTGAGGTTATGCTTTCTTAAAATCTTCCATCACCCATTTTGCATTATCCGAAAACTAGGGAACTAAGGCTTCTGCATTTGCTTTGACTTGAAGGTGTACTAGAACTTTCTGAACTGCATTTGCATGATGTCACAGGTGGTTTCAGAACCAAAGGAGGCAGAAGGTACCAAGGGGAAAGTAAGTTTTGCCTTAGCATAATTACTCATGCAATACCCAAACTGGAGCATGCTTCTTTATCTCCTGGATAGGAGGCAATGCTAACACAGCTCACTTAGAACCAGACTCCTGCTTTCTAATTTGGTAGGTCTGGGGTGGAGACAATTAGTTTGTAGTATGTTGTCTCTTAGTTTCCCATGATGCTGATGGTGGGATGAACTACTCCAAGAGACCTACTGCATTAGTGTAATCAAATGGAGAGCAAGATGGCTGATAGGTATTTTCATAGCCATTTTATCCTAATTAATGAACAGCAAATGAAGTTTTACCTTTTGAGGTTGTCATTCTGAAGGAAACTTTTTAGGACCCAGAAGAAAAAGCCCTTGCCTTCACAGGCAGTATTGCTAAAAATGAGCCCCCAAAGTAACAACATTTGCTGCAATAAATTTGCCTTCAAGGATAACCAGGTGCTGTCAACACCACAAGTCTTTCATAATTGTTGAGCACCAGCCAAGAATCCTTCTTCTTCCTGACAGTCTGAAGTCATGGCTTCATCAACACAGTATCATCTTTCTTTGGAGTCATTTGCCTTGTAATTGCTGTAAATTTTCAAATAGCTCAAGATTTTGATAACTTCATTCAATTGGATTCCACCAAGAATGCTGAAGAATCTTTTGAAGACATAGAAATTCACTTTTCCTTCTCTTCTACCTTCATCTGCAACTATCTTAATAGTTTGGTTTCTGCAGCTAGACACTTCTAGATCCCTGTCTGAGAGGTAGAATAACATGCAAACCTCCTGTTGTGCCTACATGTCCCTTCATCCTTTCTGTCACAGAGAAAAAGCCATAAGTCAGCCATGGCCACATTTTGAACTTTGTCTAGGACCTGCTCAGGCCTGACTAACTGATCGAATTATCCTTCTCAATGCCCTTGGGAACTTGAAACCAGAGTTTACAGCCTTTTAACATCTACAATATTAAGACTGGTGACAGGATGAAGATGAAAAGAAATGGGGATTTTCTTTTTTTATCATCTAGTCTTAGTGTCAATTTATTTTTTAGCTAGCTAAGATTTTGTTAATACTCAATATATGCCTGACACAGAATCAGATGTTTCATATATACTGCTTCAGATAATTACATATGAACACTATTAAATAAAATTTGCCAACAAGTTTTCAGAACTAGTAGGTCTTTCTGAAGCCTGGAGAATTTCTAGTACATCATGCCATGTAGTATATGGCATCTTCAGTATGTCCTTAGATTATATGGAAAACACAAACAACAGACATACTAAATATACTCTCTTGAGTACATTGATTCAAGTACAAAGAAAGTAACATTTCAACATTTTTCAAATGAAAATTGATTTGTATTTTAGTACCTCAAAAACAGACCTCAAAATGAAGGCTTCCTTAAAATTATAAGTATTCATTTGATTATTGTGACATTTATCACTGCTTACTTAAGTATGGCTATTCATAATGCTAGAATTAGGTTTGAATGAGCATGCCCCCCCATGGAATCATGTATTTGAATACTTGGTTCTCAGTTGGTAGAAACATTTGAGAAGGACTTGGAGGCATGGCTTTGTTGGAAGTGTGTCACAGGAGTGGACTGTGTGGCTTCAGAAACCTTCTGCTATCCCCAGTCCAATCTTTGTCTCCTTGCTCTATGAAAATTGAGCTCTCAGGTATTTCTGCTGCCATGCCTTTCTTCATTATCATGGGCTCTAATCCCTGAAACCATAAGCCCAATTAAATATTTATTTTATAAGTTACCTTGGTTATGGTGCTTTATCACAGCAATAGAAAGGTAACTAGACAGCCCTAAATGAATATGAAGAATTCTACCTCCTTATAAGAATAAGACTTCTAGAGGACAAGAAAGTATGCTATCACATTCATATTTAGTTCTTGAATTTTACTTGTGAATCATTAAGTATCCCATTAACAGCTATTCAGCTTGTATATGACTATAGCAATAAAATAAGAATTTTCCCCCACAATTTAATTGACAGGTATTTTCCTATGTTTTATCAAATGCTAATATCATTTATGTTGAAGACTGTCTTTGTTTCCCCAGAGTAAGACAACAGTTCAAAGCACCTTTATGTATTAGGTAGTCAAGAGAATGAACAGTTGGTGAGAGGGCACAAAACTCATGAGGACTTTGTGTAGACAAAGATCACTTTTTTCAAAGGTCTTAAAACATTGGAAATTTGCCTCAATACGGGCTTAATCAAAACTTATCATTCTAGGAAGTAAAAAAGGATTCATGTGTTTAACCCATATTTCTAGACTATGCTAATCTCTGAGATAATTAACTTATATGTTGTGATTTTCTACTTTTCTGATTAATTATACTTACTGACACAATATGATCTGTACAAATCATCCCGACTCATTGTTTACTTTTCTTACAATTTTGGAGGTCTCTATGATACTGCTGGCCCATTGCTTGTGGGCCTGTGAGGAGGCAGCACATCACAGTGGGCAGTGGATACTGGAGCAAAGTAGCACTAACCACTGCATGAGCCAGAATGGAAAGGTGCTGCAATCCCACAGTGCTCTTCACAGACAGGCTCCTAATCAGCCAAAATCTTGCACCAGGCCCTCTCAATGTTTCTGCTACCATGGACAGAGTGGACTTTGCCACGAATAGATTGGCTTTGAGAAACATTTTGGGTCCAAACTATAGCAATAAAAGTAGACATCCACACATATCCATGTATGTATCTATGTGTAAATACGAATTTATATGAAATATAAACACAGGAAAGATGAGTTAATGTATGTAAGAACTTTCTTATTCTTCTGTCTTTTAATGCCTATTCTTCTGATATGGGCAAGGAGCTAGATAAGAGGCCACCAAGAAAAACCACAGTTGTATCATGATGGCTGTCTCTTGATGGTCATTTTATTCTCTGTGGTTAAACACCTTCAATGTTTCACTTGATTGTTCCTGTGATGTTCAGAAATGGAAGCACCCGGACACTTTCCCAGTTGCTGCATATGTCTACTGATGAATGGTCTGCATCCTCAGGAGACTCCTAACTCCATTAAATTACCACTTACATTGTGAATTTCATCATACCTCATGAACCTTTCTAGAGAGTGGTTGCCACTCATCCATAACTATCCATAAGAAAGTGTTTAAAGAACCCACTTGAGGCATCCTACCCCAATGTCTTTTTGGAGTGCTTGCCAAGTACATATCAACTTGAACTATCTCTGTCTCTTGACTGGGTTCTTCCTTTCAAAAAGACAAGACTTGAAAGAAGCTCCTAAAACTGTCACTTGGGTGTTTGTTTTCTCAGTTCCCTATATCTTCCTGTACTGCAACTCAGAGGATGATAATTTACAACTTGAAGGTGCTCTACATCAGATGTTTACATTACTCCTTAAGGAAACATGAACCTTATTGTGTACAACATAAAGTTAGGTAAGCTGAATGTTTCCAAACAGATGCAAAAATTGCAAGTTAGATTCACCGAATCAAACAGTTCACTGGGTTCATCCTCTGCTAACTATCCTGCTGGGCTGGAGAAGCCTTATCTATCCAGATGAGACATTTCTTTCTTATTGAAAACAAGCACCACTTGATGGACTGGGTGCATTTCTTAAATAGTCTCTCTACAAGACTCTCATACATCACCATTTCCCCTCTGTGTATTATTAAAGAAGGATTTGAAAAGTTAATGTATCTTTTGTAGTTTTGGGCAATAAATAAGAATAAATCAGCCTTAGGTTTAACTAATATGTGAAGTTTCAGTCTCTCAGTGATGAGGTAACATTGGTACACCCTGGTCATTGGACAAGGTTTGTGGAAACTTCTTGCCCACCAGGTGCCACCCTTCCTGTCATCCATGCAGTGATGCTGGTTAGAGATTGACACCAAATCTAGATCTTAGTGGCTGTTTTGCTCCTACTATTGTTTTATTTTTACAGGTAACTGCAATTATAACTGTGGAAAATTGGCTCAAATGTCACAGGGAGGATTCCAAGTGGAAAAGAGATAAACTCAGGCATATTTGGACTCGACATAAGAGTTATTAGTCATACTATAAGAGGCAGGAAATTATGAACATGAATTTTATGTGATGATTTGGTAAAAGTTCAATGTCTCAACTTCTTTTTCCTATATAGACCTTGACCAATTGCAACTAAAACTTCTTTGAAGATTCTGGCATCAGAGACACTATTTCTAGTGATTATGCACTTAATAATTCTTATCATATTGAAATACATAAAGTATTTATAAAAATAAATAGTAAAGTAAAATAATTCAGCTATTTTAAGTCAGAGACAAAAAGCCTTAAAACTCCATTCACAGTTTGTCCTATAATAGCAGAAACACTATTTCATATAGCATTCAGAATACTTGCCTCAAAATATAGATAGCTAAATGGAGGCTCAGAGATAGCAGAACACTCCCAGCCATCAAGCACTTACCAAGTCCCCTTTGTGTTCTGACTATAAGTTTAGGGAATTCTTTTTCCAACCAAAACAGCTTCCCCGTGTCAGCCAATATTGCCTTCTCTAAAGCAGTGTAGGAATTCAGCCTGACATGTTGCTACCTCCCCAGACTGACTAGAACTGGGAGAGTAGAAGAGGATCTTCTAGGAATCTGTTTTCTTTTTTTATGGAAAAACTCAATAACTGATTCCCAGCTGATGAGCATTACTCCAGAGAAATCAAGGAAGGAGGCCGAAAGACTTAAGTAAGCATGATGGATCATTATGATATTCAGAGCAAATGATGTTAACTGTTTCAACATTTCTTAACAGCCTTCATCTCATTAAGGTATGTTGTAACCCAGCATTCCCGAGCAGCTCCATTTGCCTGAATAGTTGGAAAGACACATGCTCCAGTCTGTGGGAATCAGCTCTTTGCAAATGTGCACAATGTTTCTTTCCTGCTTTGAAAGGGAGAGCAGTTACTAACTCTGTTCAACAGTCTGCATAGCTAGGCCAAGCAGAAGACGATAATTGCCCAATTTACCATTCCCCAAAGATTGATAGCCACCTAACTCATACATTTAGCATCTTTTATAACCTAGTCTGTTACATAAAGTAACTTTCATATAAGAAATTGATGGGTTTCATCAAATAGGTAAATTGATATTTGCTTATTTACCCATGTGTATAAAACATTATAATATCTTATATATTACATAATATACAACATATATATCACACATATTTTAAGCCTGGGGTATTGAAACTCACTTTGTAGCAAAGGTTAGACTTGGGTTATTTTTCCTGTGTGTACCTCTTACCTTAAAATTAGAGTGTGGCTGCCTGCCTATTTTTAGTATAATTGGTTCTTTAAAAATACTCAAAGTATTTGTTAGTGCAATGAAAATTAAAATAAATTTGAGAATGCACATCATGCCATTTGGAATGGTTATTGTCAAAACAAAACAAAAGGAAAAAAATAAATACTGATGATGTTTCGGGACCCCAAATATAATGGGGATATAAATTATCAAACTTAGTACAGATGACAGAAGGAAATGCATTACATTTTTTTGTGTTGAGGGGGCATTGAACTCCTCCCTTCCTGGTCTTCTTCAAATACTAAGGTGTAGTAAATAGAGTCATTCATAGTTCATATACAGCAGGACAACATGAGGAATTGCCCTTTTTATATACCTACATCTTGGTCCATTTATCCAGTCACCTGTTGTCTTTCCCCTAAGAGTCTCCAGTAACCACTAGTATTTTGTTTTTCTATGTTAACAACTTTGTAGCTTCCACATAAAAATCGACACCATTTGTCTTTCTGTCCCCAACTTATTTCAATTAATATAATAACATTCATTTCCATGGCCTATCCAACTCACTATCAAAGACAGCTTCTGTATTTTTAAACCTGGGTAAATATATTATAATTTCTCATCCATTCATCTACACTTTAAGAGCTAGACTGACAACATGTCTTGGCTATTGTGAACAGTGTTAGAATAAAGATAAGATATAGGTATTTCATTAAAAATCATTGCTTTTGTCTCCTTTTATGTATGAAGGAGAGCTGGGTCATGTAGTGTTTTCAATTTTAGTTCTTGGATTAGACCACAAAAAAGGAAAAAAACCTAGGAAAATGACAATTAGTAATCAAGCATGTGATGTTACCAGGTACTCAAATTTGAAGGTCAGTTGCTAAAATCACCCACGGTTCCATTAGTAGGGAAGATGGGATGGCTATTTTAATACTAGAACTTCATAGTTAACATCAGTTATTTTATTCTTATGTTTTTATCACAAAGAATAATAGATGGATAAAACATATACATTCAACTTATAAATTCTAGAGTTAGCTTCTGGGGAACCTGATGCAGGTTTAAAACAAGCTTGGGAGTAGTACCCATCTTCCTTAGGATGGTAATCAGCTTTATCTCAATCCCTTATCCTCAATATATATCATGGCTTTTTTTTATTTTTATAGCAATAATCATTACTTACCCATGCCTATGACACACAACTCAGTTTCTGTTTTTGAGCTACATGCCATCCTATCTTCAGCAGGTAAGCTTACTTTTCTGCAACTAGACCTATTTTAGAGATGTCAAGGACAGGGACAGGCGCTGTTGTTTTCGGTGACATTCTACAAAGGAACCATTATCAAGCAGAGGTTTCTGAGGAAGGAACAGAGACACAAAATATATTCAGAGACCCCCAAAGCACTGTTCCAGCTACAAAACAAGGGCTTCTCTGTTCAATTAGGTGCTTCTGTTCTTTGTTCACAGATTTATGGAAGCCACATAGTTTAGTTTGTGACTGAATTCCCAAGAGGTTTGTGGCAGTGGATTCTTCTACTGCATGTAGTCTTCTCAAAGGAGAAATGAAACGTAGGCTCAGTGTTTCCAGGATACTTAGTGATTCTCCCTCTCCCCCACTCCTCCCCTCCTTCTCTGTCTCTTTCTAGCACTATAAAATGACAAGCACCATGATCAACATGGTTTCTGCCTGACATTATTAGTTCCTTCGTTTCATTCTCACTAGAATGCTTTCATTTCATTCTGGCTTCTGAGTGGATGGCACAAGCAGAGATATGGGTATTTGAAGGAGTAAGCCCAGCATACTGTGACTATCTTGAGGTGCATGGCTTGGAATGAATTTTCGGTTCTATCAATAGCTTAGTTACCTGAGACAAGGTCTTTAGACCCCTCAACTTCAGCTCATCTGTAAAGAAAAAATGGGGGGGGGGCATAAGAAGATATACTACAAAGGAATTGGAACTTGAAGATTAAGCAGCATGAGGTAGATAGCATGCAGAAGAGGTTAGTGAATGATGGAAAGTCCTTAGTAGGAAAGCCAAGTCAAAGATAAATCCTACTGTTCGGCTTCTAAATTTTGTGTCACATATCGTACATAAAAATGGAATCAGGTATATTCTAATATGAAATATTACTACTTCATTTCAAGGCAGACCATTAAAAATATCATAAGCATAATTGCCTTTGTCCTCATTGAATGCCAGTCCTTTCTTATATAATAATTATAAGTATGACTCTTATAGTCTTCTGATGGTCTGCTTATTAAACAGTTCCCACCACAAACAAGCTAGGTGGCTCTATGTATTAATCTCACACAGTGTAACTTCTTGGAAGAAGTGATGGCTATATTTAAGGAAAAGAAACAGATTTTAGTCTATGAAATTAAATGTGTTCAAATCTCAGCTCTTGCATAATGTAGCTCTATCATTTAATTCACTGAACTTGCATTTTCTAATGATACATGGGGTAACATTACTTGCCTAGATATGACAAAAAGAGTAACTGCTATCCAAAAGATGATATTAGCTGTCATGGAAATAGGTCATTCATAATTGGGAATGAGCTTTTGTATCCTCTACAAATGTTGGCCAGCTGACTGAGGAAAATGTTTTAAAATAAATGTATATTGATGAGCCTCTACTTGGTTTGTGTCAGTTATTAAACAGACAAATATGTGTAATAAAGTTTGTGAGCTCTTGGTACATAGAGTAATCCAACTTCTAAATCTTATCTAACTTTTTGGGAAGCTTCAGAGATGATTAAATTATTTAATCATTTCACCTAGGCTATTTTTATTCTAAAATAATGAATTATTGGTGTCTAACGTGAAGCAATGGAGAGGGGTTACATTTTCTAGTTCCATCACATTTATAAAATTTGGATTTTAATAATTGGTTGTTAGGTTTACCATGGTGGATCTTAGTACTGTTTGTTTTATGAATGTACTAATGAGAAACAAAGATGGAAAACTGACCATACTGAACTTCCAAATTTTCAACTTTGTAATACAACTTTAATATGGAATCCCAAATGTTTACTTACCCCCTTGAATGAATAACTGAGAAGGGATTTAAAATCATAAAACAAACATTAATCAGAAAGAAATCTTAGACACTGATTTAAAACTATAACTCTACTCTTTATATAATTATGTCATTGACACAAGCAGTTTTTTTCCAGAAAATCACATTTAAGATAATAAAATCTGTAAACTGTCCATGCAGTTTGTAAGCATTTGGGTTTTTATTTTTTTTTGAATGCTGTCCCCCCTCATATGCCTGTTTTTTTGTTTGTTCATTTGTTTGTTTTTGATGTTGTTGTTTGTTTTGTTTTGTTTTTTAACACAAACTTTGTAGTGTTATCTTAGTCTTTGATTCACCTGCCTTTCTGGACAGAGAAGGTAATTCAGAAATCTACCAACAACATAGCGTATTTCATCACTGATGGCTTTGATCATACTTTTCCCTACCCAGAATGCTCTAGGTGATTGGTTCTTACTATGTCTCCAAAGTTCAGTGCAAATCCCCCCCCCCCCCCGTCCACGTTCTTATTGCACCTCCACAGCACACAATGATCCTTTAATCTCACTACTCAGGGACAGTGTTCTAATTGAATTCTATTGACAATAACACAGGAGAATGATTGTGTTTACATTGCAAGTATGTACTTCACCATAAGAGGCTTGTTATAATGCTCATCTTCTTTAGTGATTAACTAGTAAACATTCAGTCAATTTTGTTTAATCTACCAGTCAATCCAAGACAATCTAGATAAAGTCCTCTGGAAGTACATTAATTCATGACAGAGAGTTATAATACCTTAAACTAGAAGACAAAAGCAAGATTGTAAATTGTCAGTTATAGTATTCAAGAGGAGCTGAACGAGAGAATGCATCCAGAAATGATGTATGGGGAAGATATATAGGGATGGATAACATAAAGACTTCATCCCCAGGTCATTTGGGAAATAGAAGATTAAATGGGAAGGTTAGTATCTTAATAAAATTTAAACATAGTCATACTGTATCATACATGCCTTTTTCCTACAAACTGATCATATTGATGATACTATTAACTTTATATAAAGTACTTGTAATTTTATGAAAAAGCAAATGTAAAAGATTAAATTGACAATGAGAAGATAACACTAGATTATTGACTTGGGGAAACTAACTTTTATGTATCATTTTATTTTAAAAGAACTAAAGGAAATGTCTAAAAAAATCCTTACTATAAGAGAGGGTGTTTTAAATTCAAATATTTTATTTGGCCTTGCTGAGGACATCAAGATCCTACACATATAATCCATGCAAAACAATTTACCATTATGTTGCAACTGGTGCTATCCCTAAATTAGAATGCAGAACTTCTGATAACTCATGTTAATATTTAGTAAGATGTTTGTAATTAGTAATGAATAGCTGGGGAGATGTTTGGTGAATAAGGCCCTTGCAGGGCAAGGATGAGGACCACAGTTCAAATCCTCAGAACCTACATAAATACAGAGCAGGTAGGTATAGCAGCAAGTTGGCTAGCTAGATTAGTAATGGAAAATTCTGGCTTCAGGTGAGAGACACTGCTTAAAAGAATGAGTTGAAGAGTCATTAAAAACTTCTACTGATGTCAACCTAAGGCTACCACATGCATGCACATATACACATGCTTGCACCTGTACACACACGTACCTACACACATGTGAACTCACTTATGCACATCTTAAAATCAATCAGTCATCAACAAATACATGGTAAGCTCTGTTTTAAATGTATCTTTTTAGCATCAATATTTTTACAAAATGATTTTTTACCCCTCTATATTGAAATGGTGTGTCTAATTTGTAATTAAACTCCATATTACTGTTGGAGACATATTGAAATGGTGTGTCTAATTTGTAATTAAACTCCATATTACTGTTGGAGACAATGATAATATATATATAGGTTAAAATCCATGTATTTGTGACCAAAACATTTTATGACTTCCTTGGTACATGAATCTAAATTAGCCATTTCTAAAGGACTCATATAAAAGTCATTTCAATAGAAACTGTTTTGTTACCTCTTCACATCCTTTACCCATTCATATGCTCTATCTAGAGTGTGATTTTTATGACTGACAGGATTATGGAATTTGGCACATTAATTGGCTTAACTGGCTGCAATTGCATGGTGACTGTGGATATGCTGCAATAAACAGAGACAACATCTTATTATTTGAGTAAGTGTAGCAGACATTAAAGATCCCCCCCTTTTTTTTTCTGGCCATGTAATGATTGTCTTCAGCAACTACTCATGAGTGTTCTATCTTTAGGTGTAGCATGAAGTTTGGTCTTAGGTTTCACTCTGGTTTCTTTCTTTCTTCTTCTTCTTTTTTTTTTTTTTGTTTGTTTTTTGTTTTTGTTTTGGTTTTTTCTCTTTTGTCATCTTGGCTCAGATGTTCTAACATCCTTTTATTCACATTTAATAATAGTTTTTATTTTTTATGAATTTTGTTGTTTTTTCTGGACACTGAAAAACTTATTTGAGATTCAAAAATAGAGGTCATTTATATTCAGTGCTTTGATGAAAGGTTGGACCCCAATGTCTCTGCTCCAGTGTTTTCATAGCAAATTATTAGCATTTAGACTTCTAGTGGTAGGGACTTCTGCAATGAAATTTTTATCCATCTTGGACAGTTAGAATTTATTGGGGATGGTGTTCTAGAATTTCTTTTAATTCTGTATTTACAATTTCCTTGAAACATAAATTGACACTAGACATATCTTTAGGGCTTTGGCTAATTTTTACATTTGGGGTCAGGTTAACTAACTGCTAACATTCCCTTATTAATTATTGGTCATTTATTGTAAGAAATCCACTCTGTTTTGGTCCTGACAATACACCAGTGCATGAGAAACTCACACTCTCTTTGAGTTGCTGTGGTGGTTTGAGTGAGAATGGCCCTCATGGACTCGTATATTTGAATGCTTGGTCTCCAGTGGGTGGAACTCTGTAGGAAGGACTAGGAGGTATATCCTGTGTTAGAGGAGGTGTATCACAGGGGTTCGGCTAATTATTCAAAATAATACATGAATCCAAAGACTACATTGCTTTCTACTTGTCATTTATAATAACATTAATGAAGCAAAAGGATTTGTTGAAAGAAATTTTTACAAAGGAAAATAGTAAATGATAGGAAGTATCTAATGGATAAATGATCAATATATTTATCTCTACAAAAGAGATAAATATAATTTTAACCTTAAATGTACCAAATGCCATAATTTCAGGTTTCATTTTGCTATCATGTTGTCTTGTACATCTCTATATTCCCTTATTGATCTCTCCATATTCTATTATGTGTATCTTTCTATTTCATTATGAGCATTGTCTATGTACTTCGGCAAGTTTCTATCCCGTTACAGAGTTTCCACTGTAAATTGACTCTCTGGTAGTCTTAGATAAAGTAGATGTCCCTTCATCTTACTGTCTTTTTTACTTTCTTTTCCCTTCAGATTTAATAACCAACAACTTTTTATGAAAACACAGCTCTTAAAGTAAACCGCTTATTGTATGTCACAATAGGGTTATAATCTAATAACTTTCAATGACTATTGAGTAAGTCCTAGACTTGATAGTCTTACCTCGGATGTCCCTTTCTGGAAACCCTTTCAGTAGTTGTCCCTTTCTGGAAACCTAGGCTCAGTCTCAGTTCATAATCTCCATCCCAATGAGAGCCTCTGCATAGGTATGTGTAGATGTCCTCCCTACAATGTCTCACATCAGTATCATCACAGATTTCTGCATCCTTTATTTCTTTGTTCATGCTAGTATTGGCCACTATAATCCTTTACTATTTTTTTCTTGAGGGCATTTGTCTTTATTCAACTCAAAGATTATTTACAGTCTAATCCTAGCTCTGCCATTTTGATTATAACTAACATCTCCTGTGCCTGTCTGCATGCTTGTTTCTCCTCAGCTGCTTAATGAATGTTAGTGATTCTTCTGACCTTGACTCTATCTTTATATATCAGCTCTCAGTTTTGATATTTGTGTTCATAATGCTCCTTCCATGTGGAACAAACCACCTCAACCTGTTTTCTCTGTGAAGGATACTATATTGTTTTCACGATAGAATAATTGACGTCTCTGTTTTACCTTTGATGATTACAGTGATGTCAAATTAGTACTTGCATGTCATGTAAGATATATATGAATATCATAGCCAATATTTCTGGATCACACTTAGATAGGTATTTTATAATGGAATCTTAAGGATCTTGCAGAAAAGAAATGTATCATTCACAGATATATGAAGAAAATAGGATTCATGTAACAGATACTAGACATGTTAAATACCCATGTTAATAGTGAGATAAAATATGAGAATTGATGATTTTGTGATAGCAAGCAGTCAGGAATGAAAGTATAGTTTAGCTTTTTTTAATATCTTAATATCATTACATCAATGTTCATCAATTATAACTGTAAAATATTTTTTTTTAACCTTATTTGGACATTAGGGTAATACTAGCTTTATAGAAGTTTTGAAGTCTTACTGTTTCTATTGTTCTGGGCATTTATCTTATCTCCAGCCTGTTCTACTATGTAAATTATCTAACACTTAGCTTCCTAATAGTTCATATATACACTGGGTTTGTATTAAAAGTAATTCCTACAAGTGGCAATTCATCACAGTGAACACACTTCCATTTATGAGCCTCTGAACAAGCTTAGACTGTTTCGCCTTTCTTCTGATTAATTTTCTTTCTGAACAATTAGAGGGCTTTTAAACCTTTTTGCTCTAATTTTTTTTCCCAACCAGGCCTTCTGCATATGGGCAACAATTTTGTAGCCTTGTCTGTTTATGGGACCCTTGGCAGTTGGACCAGGACCTATCCCTAAAGCCTAGAGTATGAGCTGGCTTTCTGAAGCCCATTCCATGTGATGGGATGCCTTGCTCAGTCTTGATGGGGTTAGTCCTGCCTCAACTGAATGTGACAGGCTTTGTTGACTCCCCATGGGAGGCTTTATACCTTCTGAGGAGTGAATGATGGTGGGTTGGTAGAGGGGGAGAAGGGGACATAAGGAGAACTCTGTTTGGTATGTAAAATAAATAAAAAACACATTATTTTCTATATGTAGTAAAAGGCTCAATTATGTGCAGTTAGTAAGTTAATGTACTCACAGAAATGCATTTACTCTCAAATAATAATATGATGGTAAATTTTCAAAACTATAGCACTGGTTACAGGTAAAGGGCAAGGCTGCAGTCTTATTCAGAACTTTTCAAAATCTCCTTGATTGACAAAATCTGAGCTTCTTTTATGAATTATTCTTTCTTTAGTACCCTTCATTCTACTCTCTCTCTCTCTCTTTTATTTGCAGTGCCATGACTCTAACATAGATTCTCAAGGCTTATATTCTATCACTGCTCTGTCTCTCTGACTCTCTGTCTCTCTCTACCTATCTATCTATATATGTTTATCTAATCTACATGTCATCTATTTATTGACAGGGCAATATGGAGATTTCACAGGTATATATACTATGGAACTTGCCTGAATTCTGTGGTCACTAGCTTCATGATCATGGATGTCTTGATATTTGTTAAAGTGAGAAAACTAACACTACAGGACTGAACTAATTGCTAGAAATCACTGACAACAATATATTCTTTCGAGAAGTCACAGAAAAGCAGAGTAGAGTAGCAATATAGCCATGTCCCAGAAAACCCATTGTTCTTGCAGAAACAGAATCCAAGATGAAAGAGAAAGACTTTGAATATTGGTGAACATTGATCATTAAAATGTAATAGACAGGATAATTAAGAGGTGAGCAAGGGGATAGTCCAAAGTTTCGGCCAAGTACTGTAATTAGATGCAAAACACACTGTCCCAGATGAAATAGCAAAATAGAACATGAAACTGAAACTGCAGATTTATAAAGGTAATAGTGTCACCCTTGGATAATATTAGTAGATATTTTATATTTCTGATGTCTTCTTTTAAGAATCATGTAGCTGTCTTCATACAAACACACACACACACACACACACATATATATATATAGTCTGTGTGTACATATATACATGTATCTATTGTGAATATGATATACAGACATCTCATATATATATATGTGTGTGTGTATGTGTGTGTATATGTGGCTTTATATATATATATATATATATATATATATATATATATATACATACATACATATATACATACATACACTCTTCCCACTTTTACTTATATAAGGTTATATTAATATCTGTATCAATCTCTTTTTAGTAGTCTTGAATAAAGACTTGGTATGTATTCAACAACATTGTAGGGTTGTCAACTCACATCTACTAGTGGAGAAAATGATCATTTAGTAAGCATTGACAAGGCCTGGCATAACTCCAAAGGCATGTGATGTGAATGATTTTCCCCTGGTACTCTATAAGGAAATGCAGCCATGCAGCAAAGTACCACATGCCATGCTCACCCATTTCCTACAAGTCTGAAAAGTGATATTATTTATTGTCATTTATGGTAATGGAATGAAGAATTCGACAAATATAAGAAACATTAGCATGTTCATGTTGATAGTGAGTGTAAGGGGTGTTGGTGAGATAGCTCATGAAGTGCAGTGCTCGCTGCTGCCATGCTTGATGTCTTAGTTCAATCTCCAGCAATCATGTTGTGGAAGGAGAAGACCATTCCCACAGGTTCTTCCCCACTTTCATATCACACACACACTCACACACAAACACACATTCATACACACACACACACAAACACACATTCACACACAAAAACACACACATGTACACACACATGCACACAGAGACACACATTCACACACGTACTCACAAACATTCACACACAAACATACACAAATATAAAAAATTGAGAAGATAATCGTAGTGTCAATGTTATAAAACATATTAGCATTTATTCTCCATTTCCTAAACACAAGTTTTCTTCATGCATGTTACCTACCACAAAGGGGTCTTGGGTGCTGACGGAAGTGGTTAGCATGACACTAGCTCTCTCTTCAAAGAAAATTTTCTGCTATCCCTTGAGAAAAAGAAACATATAATAAATTAGTGGTTATAACATATGTAGATGAGGTAGATGGAAGCATTTACAGAAAGTTTTGAGTTTTCAGGGACTGTGATCAACATGGACTTTAGAGTACAGTGCAGGCATCTGGGTATATTCTAATTTATAATCTAAGGAAGAGCAGGTGATAAGCATGTCAAGTGATGAATATGGTAAGGGGATAGCAGACCAAGAAGAGAGAGAAAATGCACATGGTTTGACCAAGGACAGCATAGCAAGTTCATCAAAATAGTATGTAACAATTTATTGATAACTTTGTGATTTATTCTTTGAATCCTTTAGAGAAGTCATGAGGAGACTTAGCAATTGTAAATGAGGTCCAGGAATGAATAGATTGTGAATTTTCATTTCATTACAAGAAGGCTGTAATTTCATTTGGAATGTGGAGTATTCCAGACAGGGATATAATATAACATATAATCCGTGCACGCGCGCGCGCGCGCGTGTGTGTGTGTGTGTGTGATTGTTTATGTGTATGACTATAGGCACATGCATGCCAGAACATGTGTATGGAAATCAGAGGACAGGCTCCAGTGTCAGCTCCTGCTTTCCACCTCATTTGAAACAGTCTTAATGTTGTGTTCACCAAGGGAGATGACTTAGTGGCTTCTGGGGATTCCTTTGTCATTTTTGTCACAACCTCTTTTGTTGGAGCACGTGGTCCCAGAAATGTGCTACTGCATCTACGGATGCAAAGCCCACACCCTTGCTTTGGAGTGACATTCACTTTGCCCACTCAACTATTCCCTCAGTCCCTAGATGCTTATTATGGAGACAACATCCAGTTTTAAGTAATAAGTAAAAAACTGTCAACTCTCTTATTTACAAAATCTCTTTCTCTCACTGTATTGTGCTTGTAGGTAAGAATAATTGAATCATATGTGAGCCCCGTAGAGATGGCTGTCATGACTTTGGCTTGTTCTTCCAAAGGCTATTCCTCTGCTGGCCTTCAACCCTGTTTCTCACTTCTGTTCTTGGGCTATATCATGCCACTTACTTGAAATTATTTTTTCACATCATACCTCCTCTGTCCTTCTGTGTAATTTACCTATTGAACTCCCAATAAATTTTCATCATAAGAGAATTCAAACAAGAAGAAGTATTTGGGAGAATAGGTTGCAACACCCACATCATGGAATTGAAGAATCGAAAGCATTTGTATACAGTGAACCCAATAATTTCTTCACTGTTGATTTTTCTGTGAAAGAAAGTAGGGAACAAAATTCAGTCATATTTTTATTATGTTTAATCAATTATACATTTTTCTAGGTCTTTAAATAAAGACTGTTCTTTTTTCTTTCTGTACCAAACTCTATGGAGTTGACTTAAGATGGTGGAGGAATAAGGGAAGATGACAATTTTTAGACACATAATGTCACAGTAAAATTTCAGACCTAAATTTTCATTAAATGATTATGTTGAAATGAAAGTGGTGGAGGGGGGAGAGAAAATGCATAATTCATGAGTGATTCACCAATACAATATTAAAGATTAATCAGAGAGGTCGCAAGTCAAAGACTTGGTGATTAGAACATCAGGGAAAAGGAATGGAAGCCACTCATCTTTTAGCTCATCTGCCCTCAGAAACTGAAGGAGTTTGTAGTTTGGTCTTCCTTCTCCCTGTCTGCTGAATGCATCTATGTCCCTTGCAGAGTAGCCCATGCCAGTCCAGATACTGCCACTTTGCCACCTCATTAGATACCTCATCCCCATATCTTACTGAGTACATTTTGTTTACTTGCATGTACTTATATTTAGGACTGAGCACTTGGGATCGGATACCCTGGCACCAAGTTTTCCCAGGAAAACGGTTCCCCTCTCTCAGCAGCCATTCATTGACTAAGATACTTCATCTAGAGGTAGAACCTTTTAGAATATCCCTGGCTATGTTGTTATGTCCACTGGCATTGTCATTACATAGGCATTGTTAGGAAACTGTACTGTTGAGATCTCATGAGTTCCACTTCCCTGTTATACAGGGAAGGCATTATCTAGCATCCAAAATCCCAGAATCTGGCTCTTAGAATCTTTTCATCCCCCTCTTGTGAGACTTTCTCTCAGCCTTAGGGGTAGGGAGTATATTGTATACACCAACTGAGTCTGGTCACTCCAAGGCCACTTCTTGTCTACATTTTACCCAGCTGTCTCAATAGACTTCTAGTTTCTTCATTTTATGTATTTGGGCATATTCTCCCCCAACTTTGAATTTTCATCTGTAACACATTGCTTTTAGTTATAATGTAGTCACTTTTCAGTTTCCCATGTAATAGGAAGTTTCTGCTTGTTCTCATAGGCTGTAGGTCTCATTGGATCACATAAATGTGGAGAACGGTTCAACATTTACAGGCAGTCTCTGAGTGTCAGGAACTATTCTAGGTGTTCTGCAAAACATCTTATTTAATCTCTCAATTGACCTTGTAGCAGAAATGATCCTCTACATGCTACAGGTGAGTTAACACCAGCCCAGTAAGTCAATTAACACATCCAGAAAGACACTGCTGCTGAGGCTGTAAAGGAAATCAGGTCTGAGTCAAAGCTCATTAGATTCGTTTCTAATATGAAATCATAAGTGGGACTGCTTTATTCCTGTGCCAGATTTTTTTCTTGTCTGAATATAGTGTTTGCATGGAAGCCCTGTATCCCTTTATATGTATGTATTCCTATGCTATCTATAGATGATTATATTTCCTCTTCTTAAGATTTAATCGCAATGGTCTGGGGCTTAGTCAGTAAAGTCCTGGCTACTCAAGCACAAAGGTCTGCTTTCATTTCTCCTGTAGAAAGCTGCATACAGAGGCACCACTCCAGCATCCCATGTTTTGGAAGATAGAAACAGGTGGATCCTGGAGCTAACCCCAAGTTTTGGATGATAGAGACAGGTAGATTCCTGAGGTGAACCATACAATGAGTCTACAAAGATTCATAAGTTTCATGTCCAGTGAGAGACCCTGGCTCTAAGTTATGATGAAAAGAGATGAAGGAAAATTCCCAGTTCAACCTCTGACCACAACATGTACTCCCATACACATACACGGACATATAACCAACATACACACACACATTTATCACAGAAATACATGTACAATGAATCACAAGAAGAATTCACTTTATAAAGTAGAGAAACAACATCAGAGAGGAAGCAAAGGCTGATAGATGAGTGGCTGAAGACTGGCCACTGCAGGGACCAGCTGCAGAAAGAGGGGGCAGCAAAGAGCCAATGAGTAGACTCAAAAAGAGGTGCCATCCAATCCAGCCAATGACTGAATAATAGCAGGCTCTCAGCAGTTGGGCACCATCTGAAGCTACCATGAGCATCAAGTTACCTAACTTCTGTGAAAATGGGTAATAGTCCATTTGCTGCTAAGAGAAGTAGTCTACAACATTGTTCACTGTTTCCTGGTTAATTATCATGGTTTTCCCTTAGTGTGTGGAAAGGGTTATGCCACTTAACAGATAATCTCTCTGTCTCTCAATCTCTCTCTTCCCTTCATTCTCCTTCACTCCCTCCCCTCCTACTACTATCTCTTTTATGTCTTTGTTCCTCCTTTCCTCTCCTACTTTACTTTTATACCTTTATTCCTTCTCCCTTTCCTCAATCCATCCTTGCATATGCGGTCTTTCTGCAATTGCATTTGGGTTCATTTTGGTCTTCAGTAAGTGACTCTTACTGGTTTCTCTTGCTGTCCAATGAATGCACTATCTCCCATCTCCATGTTACAGTATGTTTTAAATGCAGATCACAAATACAAGAAAGTGACATCCATGTTTGTATTACTAGTAGAAGGACTCAAGTCCTTGAGACATAAAGAAGACCCTGAAGAGTCACAGATGAAGTTAGTAACAGACGTAATATAGGCCTCCTGACATTTTAGTTACTGTTTTCCCCCACTCAGTGTCTGTACATTAAGAAAATAATAAATAAATAAATGAGTCATTAGTTGATTTTTAATGAGCCTTATCAGCAGGAGTGATTGACTGGAAGCACACCATCAACGATCCTTTTTATATTATATGACAGCTCTGCTCACAAATGTTTGAACAATCCAGAATAGTATGAGTTACGTGAACAATGGCTTCTGTAACAGACATCAGAGCTTCAGAATCTTGTGTTTCTTAGTCCTCTATAGAATATCTGTGGTGGCAAATAGTGGGGAAACTAAGGAACACTCTCATTCCACTTAAAGCATAAAGCTTTGAATAGGAGATAGAAGTATGTTTGACTCATGGTAGAAAAGATCCCTTAGAATCTGTTTGCTTATTTTCTCAGCATGCCTTTTTGGCTAGTGTTCATTGATTCAGTACCAAGTGAATGTCAGAAAGGGGCTATCCTGCAAATCCATACATTGGAGTCTGTACCCCATTCTTTAGTTGACATTCAAGCCACCAGAAGCAGTGTTTCTGGAAGGCAGATCCTTTATTTGTGGTTTTAACTATTCTCAAGTGCCCAATCTTAGACCATCCCATTGGTTAATCTGCAACCATCATCTTAACTTTTGTCCTGTGTGGTGGTAAAGTACCAAAATATACTGACTTTTCTCCCTATTTCCTTATGAAATGTCTGGAGTGCTTTTATATCAACAAGTTTATTCTATTCACATAATTATATAATGCTACAATGAGCTAGATATTATACAATTTGATGATATAGTCAAATAATAAAACATTAAACATGCTCATTGTAATTTTGATTTCTTCATTTCCCCACTGAGCTGCTTGGACTTCTGAGTTCCTTTATCCCTTCTCTGTGGCTTGCAGGCTCTAGAGCTCTGTATACTTTAATACGCACCTAAATGCACTTATATTAATTTCTCTTTTTTAATGCATGGCAATCTTTTTCTGATTTTTTTTTTGTTTGTTTTACTCCCATGCTATTCATGCCTCTCCTTTGCAAATGTAGGAAATCCCATTGTTTTCTTTGGGAGAAATTGGGGAAACAGCTTTAATTTTCTGAGACTTATCCATGTCAACTGCAGTTCTCCTAGGCTTGATTGAGAGTTTCCCTTGTTCATTTCTACTGTCTTGATCTTCTCCTTAAGAGCCTTCAAAGCTGTCTGTGTGTGTGGGGGGGGGTGTGTTGGTGTGTGTGGGTGTGTGGTTTTTTGTTTTTTTTTTTTACTTTTTTTGAATTAATTTGGCACTCTGATTATTTCCCTAAAAATTTTCTATTAATGTCCTAGCAGTCACTTTTTTTTTTTTAAATCAAGACTGTGTTCCTAATCTCAGTTCTATCTCTGTCAGTTAGAGTGCAATCAAAAAAAAAAAAAAAAAAAAAAAAAAAAGTACATGGTAAGTACAACAGAAATTTTTTTATATTATAATTTATTTTATTTTATATAACAAAGTCCAATTAAATGAAAACAAATATTTATACACAATATTTGGGAATTTGGGCGTTGTTCTTTCCAAATTACTTCCTGCTGGTAAGGGGCGCTGTCATGGGGGATTTGAAGAAGATTCAGATATCCTGGCTGTAGTCTTTAGGGCTGCTTTGTCCAGCTGTTTTGAATGTGGGATCAGCTTATACTCTGTTTCAGGCGGTCTGGCATGATCAAACCACATTAGTCTGGAAGGAATCCAGATCTTTTCATTTTCTGTGGAAACAAAAATAGAAATCCTTTTCCCCAGTAACTTGTTCTTCAAGTTAAATTTTGGAGTCAAAGCATTTTTTTTTTTTTAAATTTACTATTTTAAATGTCGATCCCAGTTCCCTCTCCCTCCCTTCCCCCCAGCCCTCCCTCCTTCCTTCCCTCCCTCCCCTCCACTCCTCCCTCCCTCCTTCCCTCCCTTTTACCCTCTCTGCCCTCTCACATGCACTCCAACCACCTTCCCCTCCCATCCCCCCACCCCAATTCCACATGTAGGGCAATGCCATCAAGTTGGGGTCATGTAGATCTGACAGGTCATGTGAAGTAGGGACTAGGGCTTCTCTCCTGTCTCTAGATTAAGGCAGTTATCCCTCCATGGGGGATATGTTTGCAAAGTCCTTTTGTGCACCAGGGATACATCCTGGCTCCACTGTCTGAGGTCTCTTAGACTGCTCAGTCCTTCTGGCTGAGACCCATATTCAGGGGGGCCTGAGTCAGTCCCATGCTGGCTTCCCAGCTATCAGTCTAGTGGCCATTAGCTCCTCCTTGTTCAGGTAAGCTGTCAACAGAAAATTTTAATATAAGGAATTATTATTGATAACTTTATTCAGGATAACTTTTAAGGGTCACATAGAATTTTCAAAGTGTTTAACATTGGTCAGTTAGATGATTCAGTGGGTAAAGCAGTTACCACACAGCATGATGCCTGAGTTCAATGCCTGCTTCCCAGCAATTTAATTCATTTACATGCATTACTTATACAGGCCTTTTGTGACAAGACTTTTTCTAAAAAAAAAAAAAAAAAAAAAAAAAAGCACCACACACATCTACTCACTCCATACAGGAAGCCCATGACAGACCAAAGTACAAAATCAACCTAATTGGAGAACCAATTCATTTTATGGGATTACATATAGGAATGTGGCAGAGGGTTCACTTATAGGAGTAGAGGTGACTCAACAGGGGCTGCATCACCAAAATCCAGCCTGTATGGGTGACAACTCATGAAAGCTGGGAACTGTAGCACACTGCACAGCCTGCAGGCAGCTCAGCATATTAGACTGTGGCCTTTCCAGATGCCTCAGCTGATCTAAGTGTCTTTCTTGTGTTAGGGCCGAAGAGAAGTACCACAAAAAGACCACCAGTTATGTATGCACTCAACAAAAGCTTTTATTTTTCCATGCATGCAAGGGGTCTGTCCATCATTCAGCAAATGAGCCAATGGTGACCTCGAGAGAAACTCCCAGGCCCCCTTTGAATAAGATTGAGAGAAATTCAGGGAGGAGAAGTGAGTCTTGGGTTTCATTATTATGTTTAAATGCAAAGTTTTTGGGTTGCTAACAGATTGGTTGGTGGCTTAGTTGTTATGGACTTTCCAGCAGCAGGGTGGGGGAAGCTATATTTAGCTATCTTGAGATTGCATAAGGTTGCCAGGTGCTGACTGATTGGATGCCCCTGAGTAGTGAGTGGTCTTTCCAAGAATGTCTGTTCAGTTCCAGTAAACTGAAACTGAGGCCTGGTCCATGGCAGGACTATTAGGAAACTGTCATGTCATTGGTTTGGTTCCTTGGCTCTCTCATCCTGCAGTTCAGCAAATTTCTGCTTCTTCCAGGCAGATAGATGGTCTGGCTTCAGAGTCTTCCTTGAAGCTTGGCTTCTCCGTGTCTTCTTTGCATCTTCTTTTTCTTAACGTTTTCTTTTAAGCTTGATATGTATGGGACAGACTCTGGGAAGAAGGATCTAATGAATCAGCTCAGCTTCAGTGACTTCCTGAGTTGTTTACCTTTCTGCTGAAGCAGCTTCCATTAAATACAGAATGTTTCAATCTTAGAAGAAACTGTTATACAGCGATTGGTAAATTCTGAAGATTTTTTGAAGCTCTGATTTGTGTTACATCATAATAGGCAGGAACATGCTGGCAAAAGTTGGGACCAAATACCAGATAAAAGTAGAAGTAATGAATCCACTCCACAGAGTTATCCTCTGACATGCTCTTGTGCCATGTTTTATGCTGTGACCATTACAAATGCTATAATATTTAAAACTTACAAACAAACATGGAATAGAATGAAGTGTTCCTGCTGGGAGACTATGGAAATAGGTTTACTCAGAGAAACTTGAAATAGTTTTCAGCAAATGTTTGACCTGCTCAGGAGAGTAAAACTCATATATTTAGTATCTATTCAATGAGAAGC
The DNA here is from genome assembly GCF_943737965.1 of Phodopus roborovskii. Lineage (NCBI taxonomy): Eukaryota > Metazoa > Chordata > Mammalia > Rodentia > Cricetidae > Phodopus > Phodopus roborovskii. Next base: position 2,292,134 of record NW_026126408.1, on the reverse strand, counting down.
TGCCATAGGCCAACCGAGGAAGTGTTTGCCCTTTTCTTTTTTTCTTTCTTTCTTTCTTTTTTTTTTTTTTTTTTTTTTTTTTTTTTTTTTTTTTGAGTTCTATACTAAGTATCATTACCTAGGCTATCAAGGACAAGTTAAAAAACAAATACATCTGTAAATCAACCAGTCACCAAAGTCTGCAGGGTTTCCTGTCTTCTCTTCCTGAGTTGAAAACACCAGAGAAACAGCTGAGATAATGTACCCACATATGTCGTATTCTTTCACATGGTTTCTGAAGGCTTAGTCCATGGTTGACAGGCCTCTTGCATTTGGAAGAACATCATGATGTGGGAGACTGTGGGAGGGGGCTTCTTCATGATGGACAAGAAGCAAAAGCAAGCCTAGAAAATAAGATTAATCAATTTAATTCATCTGGGTTAAAGAATAAGGGGAAACCAGTAGGCTTTTGGTTAAAGAATAAGGGGGAAACCAGTAGGCTTTCTTCGGTTGATAATGTAAAAATTCACTGGAAAATGTCGACATTTTTTCATGATTAAAAATTCCTTATTAAAGTTGTCATTAGGGAAACGTCCTTTATATTAACAAAGGACATCTATGAGCCACTGCAAACATTGTCCTGCAAGACCCCCAAGAGACCCCAAGAGTTTGGAGCTTGTCGGGGGGAAGGCCCTTGCCCCAAGAGACGAGACCAGACCACTGGATGCAAGTGCAAGAGGTTATTTATTGTTTACACAGGTACCTGTGGATGCTTCAGTCTTTTGGGGGACTGAGCGTGCCGAGGTTAAAACTCAGGCAGTTTATATAGGGTTGGGGTGGCAAGAAGCAGGCTTACAGAAGCAGAAGCATGGTTACAGGGATTTCATTGTTTCATCTAAATGTAGCAGTTGTAGTTAACCAAGGACAGTTGGTTATTCGGGTTGGGCACAAAGAATACAAAGAATTCAGTTATGACTTTCTCAGCATCCCAGTCCTGCTGACCTTGCTTTAGTCCAAGCTGCAGACCACAGATATCTGATTGGCATTGGATGAGAGCAGCACCTGGTTCCCTCCTGTACTTTTCTCATAACTTGACCTTGGCAATTAATGAAAGCAGCTCAAACAGGCAATAAGCATAGTGGGGGTCTTTCAGTCCTAGATATTATTGGGATATTGATAAAGGGGAAATATCTTCTCTACTTTCCACCATCAGCAAACCTAGGCTTGACTTAGGCTGTTCCTAAGAAACTATGTCTTTTAGGTGGTTTGTATAATTTTTCTCCGTATTTCAGTGTTTTCTTAACTCACTGGAACCTAAAACCTTTACCTACCAGCTAGTTTTGGAGGTCACAGGGGATTGAGACAAGCTGGCCTTTTCATAAGTCAAACCCACTGCATGGTTTCATCTCTCATCCCCTGAACTCTGAAGTCCTGCATCCCTTTTGCAGTCTCCTTACAGTTGTGGACAGTTTGGAAGTTCAGACTTAATGTTTTTATGAGATCTTCCAGTAATTCCATGTCTAGGAAATGTACTTTCCGAAGTATAAAGAAGGGAAATTTAATAAAGAAACTGTTTCTTCAATTTTAAACTTGCTTTAGAAGCTCTTTTAAATCTATTTCTATGTTTGAATGTTTCTGTAAACAATTCTACTACCTTTCTGCTTAAGTCAAGTCTAACACTGTGACTCTTCTCATAGGCCCTTGTATTTGTACTGTACAATGCTTACCGGAGTTGAGGTTTTCCACTGTATATTTTTTTCGGTATGGTTGCTTGTATGTTTGTCTGGCCATGGGTGTGGTTTTTCCTCATTGCATCCCTATCAAAGAAGCAGCAACTATATTATATGCTGGTTATATTTACTACCAACTTAACACAATGGAGAGTTGCCATGAAAGAGGGAACCTCAACTAAAGAATTGTCTAGAGAAGATGGGCCAGTGGTCATTTCTGTGGAGTATTGTCTTTTTCGGCAATAGATGTGATAGCACAGTTCCTTGTAGGTAGCACTATCCAGGTGGGCCTGGGCTTTGAACAAAAGCCTGCTGAGGAAGCCTGAAAAAAAAAAAAACTGAATAAACATTCTTCCTCCATGGTCTCTGCTACAGGTTCGCTTGAGTTCTTGTTTTGACTTTTCTCAGTGATAGACTATGATCTGGAAGCACAAGTTAAAATATTCCCTTCCTTATCCCCAAGTTGCTTTTTGTCATGGAGTTTATCAGAGCAATAGAAAACAAATTAAAACATACAGTATATGCATGATTATATGAGGGGGAGAGAAGGAGGGGGAGAAAAAGAGAGAGAGACAGAGAGAGAGAGAGAGATCATGCTTGTGTAGGCCAAAGACCAACTAATGATATATTACTCAATCACTCTGAACCTTAATCTTTGATTCAGGGTCCTCTTACAGAACCTGAACCTCACTAATTGACTAGATTAGCTGGCCAGAAAACCCCAGGTTTTCTTCTGTCTGTGTCTCCCCAACTTTGGGATTGCTGGTGCCATTGTACCTGGATTTTTATGTGGGTTTAAGGGATGAATGTAACTCTTCATGCTTCCTGGGTAAGTGAACATTACCAACTGAAACATGGTCTAATTTGGCTAATTATTTTTAAGCAAAGAAAGTATAGTCTAAACAGTAGTACTGGCCAAATCTAGCTAACCCAAATCCATGAGACAATGTTATTTACCTGGGCTCTTATTTTATGTTCTTTTTTCAACAGACATAGATAGAATAAAGAACTTTCAGACTCTATACACTGCCTAATATCTATCTAGTATGTATTTTTTTTTGTTCTTCTTTCTTAATATGGCAGGTGCATTATATCAGGGGTACCATCTAAGCCTGTGCTGAAGACTAAATGAGAACATGTGGATTGGTATTTGCTCCCCCTCCCAAAGCTTTCTCCTCTTTATTTTCTGGCATTACTAAGCAGGTTATGAGACTCATCAAATATGTTCATTTTGGATTACCTTTGACCCTGCCATGAGGCCTTCATGTATAAACAACACAGTGTTCTTGAAGAAAATGTACATAGAATGATCAGTTAGAGGACCAACAGTGTCTCTTCCCTGCTGTGGACATGAGACTGCATTTATCTTTAGCAGGGCCATATGCTGAGGTTCTCAACAGCCCTCTTAAAGTCCCAGATGCTCATAGAATGTTCAGGCAATAAGTTGCTTTTCTTTCTTGGGTAGTGGTGAAACAAATATGTTTTGGTGAAAGAACTCTGGGAAGGAGTCAGCAAGATAGCTTCCCTACCAGGTTTTGATGTTGACTCTGAGAGTCATTTCCTCTCCAGTGAAACCAGGATGCTGTGCCATTTATTTGCAAGGAGGGTTTTGAGTACTCAACATGGTTTCTTTTTCTTTTCTCTTCTATTATTATTGTTGTTGTTGTTGTTGTTATTTTGCCTATACTTGGAAAACAGTGTACTTTCAATGAGAGGTAACACTGGTGACTTATTGTTATTTATGACACAGAGATATTTTATATCCCCTTCACTGTTACTGTGATAAAATGCCATGACCAAAAGCAATGAAGGGAAGAAAGGAGATTATCATAATTCCATATCACAGTCCTCCATCGAGGGAAGTCAACACAGGAGTCTGAAAGCAGGCATGCTTGCTATTTCATGCAGCATTACTGTGAAACAAGGAACTAGCTTCAAAACTTAAGAGGCAGGCATTTACCATGAATGCTGGGTAGCAGGCTCTTTTATACTCAGCTAGCTTTCTTACACAGTACATAACCACCCGCCTATAGAATGTTGCTGCCCACAGTGAGCTAGATCTTCCTGCATTTATTAATAATGAAGACAGTCCATCAAAGACATACTCACAGACCAATCTGATTTAGGCAATCCTTCAGTTAAGATTTTCTCCTTAGATAATTAAGGTTGTATCCAAATGGGTTAAACCTAACAGGGACACTAGGAGTTAAATATTTTCCAAGATTTATGAAAAGACGTTGGAGGTCAAATTTAATGGTCTCAAGGGTCTCCTAATCCATAGACTCCTGAAGTCAACACCATTTTAACTGTATCAACAATGGCCATATCTACCACCACTAGCTCCACGACTGTCATTTGTCTAGCACTTCAATATGTGCGAGAAACTACTTCATGTGCTTTATGTAGGTTATCTTTTGTCTTCTACAACAGAGTTTGGTTGCATTATTTATCTGATTTTATCAATGAAGAGACAAATAGTAACTAATGCTAAGAGTTTAATACACAGAGTCACTAACAGTGGAAATAAGATTTGGCTTCAGGAACCCAAAGTTCAGTCTTGGGCAGTATATATCTCATTTGTTATAATAAGAAAAAAAATCTGTTGATCAAAATTACTTCTGTTCTTCCTCTCCTTTCCTGCTTCTCTGTTTTCTATTTTAACATACAAAATAAGATGCATACCAAATCAACTCCTTAGAAAGGGTTTTCAGTCAGAACCTGATGCTTTTGGATTTGTTTCCACAATAATATCTCAGAATATACATCCTTGATAGTATGCAGGATCATTCATTAACTCAATACTTTGTGATCATTGATTCTCTTGATTGCTGAGCCCGGATGAAAGGGATGAATAAGACATGGTGATGATTCATCAAATTGTCATAACCTTTGTGTGTGGTATATGGAGGGTACAAGTGCCCATGTGTGTGAATGCATAGGAATATATGGAAATCACAAGGAATGTCAAGTGTTTTCCTGTATGGTTCTCTGCCATGTGTGTATGAAAGAAAACATCCCTCAATAGGAATGACCAAAGATGGCGTCAAACAAAAGGATACTGTTGATGCTTTGGTAATTTCAATTGGGACCCTCAAGACTATGATCTGCTATGAGTCAAAGGGTCTTAGACCTTCCTTTTAGGATATATCTGTAATTTTACTGCATAAACACCTGAAAAGTATGCTTAGAATATTATTACCATATTTAAATATTACCATATTTCATAGGCACACTGTCACCTTCCAAATCAAAATTTTAATTGATATATTTATTAATTACCAAGGTATGAATCTAGAGTATATATAGTAATATGTATGTTTATTATATATTGTTATTGTTAACAATATGTAGTGTTTATACATATTATTAAGAAGGTACAAAATGAAACTAGTGAAGTGTTGCTAGCAGCCTCCCAAATTCTACAAGTCTGTATGTGTTTCTGATAGTTCAGCAAATAAAATATAAAAAGGGTGACAAGAGTCACATTATCAACAAACTGAAGAGTTATGCAAGTTTCAATGTTGAGAAATATAGAGAGAGTTGTGGAGACTCAGGACTTCAATCTCATAGAGCGCTGGAGAAAGAGGTCTATTTGCTTCATCACCATGGGTCTAGATGTCCTTATTTCAGAATTTAGTACCTCGGTCTGTTCAAGTATGTAAGGATTTATCAAAATTCCCTGCCTTCAAATACTGGAATCTCTACCTTGGATTCTTACCCAACTGTTTTAATTATATACACTGGATATATGGACATGGAAATGGAAAAAGAAAGTTTGGTTACTCACTCCCAGTCCCAATATGGGCAGGTGACAAAGTGACTTTTGAAGTGAATTTTTCAGTTGAGGGTACAGAAGTCCAAAGCTTTATCTCTTTGGTCCAGATTCAATATACATTCCTAAGCCTTGGGCTCAGTTTTGTGTTTTTGTTAAGTACTAAGTGGTATGTGCTTGTGTGTGAAAGGGGGACATGGGGAGGAGAGAGAATGAACAGGACAAAGGGAGTCCTTGTCTTCAGGTGTATCTCTACTGGTGAGCGCACTGTGGGACACTGGGGGAAGGGATGATGGGGAGGAATAATATAGAAATGAGATGGGTGGAGGAGTGAAAACAATTCATTGTGTATATGTATACAACAGTCTTAGGACAGCTTTGAAGAAGAATAAAGGAATGTTAACATTATTTTAGATAGGATCTTGATATTTTATGAGTTTAATTACTCTTCTAAAATAATACACTATGTGCTATACTAATTGGGTGGTTGGTGTTAATTACGTGATTTTTGTTTATCTAAGGACTTACAAATAGCCCTATTATTCCCTTATATGATTAAATACTGCCAAGTTCTGGGTTCCTTCTATTGTTTCCATATTTCTCTGGCCCCTTTCCATCCCTTTTCTTTTTGTTATTTTCATGAAAAGAGAAGGTTAAGAATTAGTGTTCTGAGATATTGCATACAAAAACTTCATCATAACACAACTGAGCAGGCAGTATGAAAGGCCAAGTGATTTAGTAATTCCAGTCTGAGTGTCTAAGTACTCCAAGTCATGCCTTTAAATTCTGCAGCTTCTCCTTTATTAAGTAGTAAAACTTGGCAGGGACAAGGCCAGATATAATATATACCATTTGATAGGGAATTCTATAGTAAGAGATGGGGACCACCACAAAAGAAGTGATTTCTTAGATAGAGGCAGGATAACAGGAGAAACTAATGGATGTTCCAGGTAACTGCAGCATGGATCTGATGCCTGTATAAAGTTATTGACCAGGCAGATTTCTATCTCTGTTCCACCTTTATTGGGAATGACTTGTTTGCTCTGCCATTCCTAGATTGCAAACCACTCCAGTTTCTCCCTCTGGTTTCTATATCACTTCCCTGCAATACAAGGAGATCATGTAATTTGAAGTGGCATCTTAATTATCCTCTTTCATTTTTAGGACAAGATATGGTTGTCTATTCCCCTCCACAACAGAATTCAAGTACCTCAAATGGCATGCCACACTTTTAGAGTTTGCTATAAAAACCTCTTGGGATCCTTATCTTACCAGGTCCTTTTTTGTATTCCAAATTCTTGCTATGGTGATGAGGCCCAGCCTGCCTTATTTTACCTGGTGGTATACAGAAAGCCTGCTGGCCTTGCTTATCTTTCAGTTATTCCATTTTGTAGAGCAATGATTTTGTCTGTCACGCCATTTTGAGTATGAACAACAAATTGGAATGGATAGACAACTTTTTTTTCTATAAAGAAAACCAAATACCATTTACAAGCATACCAAGAGGTACAAATAAACCAATTATGTATATTAATAAAGAATTATCATAATGGATATATTAGATAGTATCAGAAATTCCAGGCATGTGAGGTTATCAGTCACACCAGATCTGGAATTTTCACTGTAATCTGTTGTAGATCATCATGGTTTACAGAGACTGAGGGGTCATTTTAGAATGTATCTCATATAAAATAATAATATCTTAGGATATATTAATATAAGTAGATTATATAAACCTCTTTGCCCTTTTGATTTTATTAAATGTTTTCTACTAATAATAAGAATTTGCAAAGTATTTGTTAAATAGAGGTGGTGTTTATAAGGATTTGGACTTCATGAATGATTTTTAGTAAGTGTTATATTGAACTACAAAGTCAGTTGGGATTGGTGGTTGCTTTCTATTTATATAAATTGTATTTTGCTGCTACCCTATTGCTTGAAACATCAAACTTTTATTCAGATTATGGTTTGTTTCTTTGCTAAATATTGTTCATTCCCTGAGCTAGCTTGGGATCTGTGATCAGCTGGCAGATTATAATATGACATATGATGGACAATGGATCATGGCCATATGCACATATCCTGTTGACACCAAGATGATGGTTAGAATAAGGATCTTGATGGAGCATTTCTCCTGTCTTCTTAAAAGCTATGTCAAAACTTTCTTATTTGCTCAAGCAATGATCAAGAAAGGACATGGTGTCACAATGCTGAGGTGACTTGAGTTGCTCACTTTCTCCACCTCTCACTCTCTTTCTCTGGTGTGTGGGTGTGTGTGTGTGTGTGTCAGAGAGAGAGAGAGGGAGAGGGAGAGAGAGAGAGAGAGAGAGAGAGAGAGAGAGAGGGAGAGGGAGAGAGGGAGAGGGAGAGAGAATGTTTAAGTGTAATGTGTACATTTATAAAGAGGCAGTGTCATTCATTAGGTGTCACCTATCTTGTATTTTGAGTAAGGGTTTCTCAACCAGCCTACATTTCAGCTCACAGACTAGGCTGGCTGGTCAGCAAGTACCACAGATTTGACTCCCTGTGTTCCCAATACTGGGATTATAAACATGTCATACCACACCCAGATTTTCTTTTATATGAGTTATAGGCGTCAAAATTCAACTTCTAATGAGTGCAGGGCCAGCATTTACTTTATTGATTGATCCATCTTCTATAGTTCCTGGGCCTAGTGTTTGAGTCTATTCTTGCATCCATTTCTATTTTATTACGGAACACATGCCCCAAGGAGAAACCAAGATTGAAGGTGTAAAAAGCTAAATGCCTTCCTATGAAGGAAGTATAAGTTCACACTGTGTAGAGGCCTGCAGACTGGTGGCATTTATGGTCACTTTTGTAACCATGCATAGTAAGAAGCAGATGAAAACACAACATTCTTTGAGTAGTTGGGCAAAATGGCATGAGATGTCTTATCCTGTGTACTCCGTTCATTCATGTAACTCTTCCCTCAGCATGTGCAAAGTATTGTAAATCAGTGTGATATGAAACTGTAAAAACAAACACATAAACAAACAAAGAATAAATGAGCAAGCATTCAGAAAACTACCTCTGACCTCTGCTTTCAAGAAACTATATGACATATGCATCCATGAAGATAACATTACACATGCATCCATGAAAATGATATGACATTATGCATCTCTGAAGATTAAAAACTACTGGGTGGGATATAGAAGTGCATGCCTGTAATCCTAGCACTTGTGAGAGAAAAGTAGGAAGGTTTTGGGTTCAAGGTCATGTTTATGTACAGGGATGTCAAGCCATGCTATACTACAGGATGATATGAGGCACTTTCTTAAAAAAAAAAAAACAAGCAAAATAAGCATTTCAGCATTTCAGTTTATCTGAAGTTTGTCTGTTTTTAAATAGACACTTTTAAACAAGACTTTGACTTCTGTATATCTTGCTATAATTTTTATTGAAGAGTTTTGAAACACTGGATTAATTTAAAAAAATCCTCACATGGACAGAAACTCTAAGCAGTTTCTAATCAGTGTAAATCACATTGAAAGACAAACATTTAACTAATACAAAAGGAAGAGTCAGAAGATTCTTTCTCCCTGCTATGAACAATTGAAAGTAATCGTGTTCCATGTAATCAGAAAAGACCTGGATTCTGTATTTAGGCTGAGAAAGAGGATTTTGACACTAAATGTGTTTTCAATCAACTACACCGAACCATAAATTACAAACACAGCATTCTCTACCTAAGTGAACATTTCAGGGTGACTTATAAGGTCATGAAACCATTACCTATCTATTCAAGAGTAAAGGTGCTTCTGCCTTCTCAATCACACCTTTGTGTTTCTGCCCAAGTCTCAAGAGGTCACATCTGATTTGTTTTGTATTCCAAGCTTTTATACATGTAGAACCATCCTGGTGCTCTACTCCTTTTATTCAACATGTTAGATTAGAGATTTGTTCTTACAGTGGCTAGAGGTCAGTCTTTCCTTATCTCTTGCTGAGTCATTTTCCCCTAAATGTATGTGGCACAAATTGTTTATTCACCCATTAAATTAATGTAGCTTTCCTCTAGTTTTTGTCTATCATCCATAAAGTATGCATTTATGTATCCTTCCTTGGTTAAATATATGGTTTAAGTTTTCCTGGGGAGATATGTTAACTATCTCATTTGCTTTTGCTTACATTTGTTTGATGACTAATTAGGAGAGACTTTTAATAAGTTTCATGGATCCATCTACTTTGATCGAGAACAGTTTTACTTCTTTTAATTTTTAATTTTATAAAATATTAATCTTTATGTTCACATATCCACTAATGTTTAAATTTCAAAATATGTAAAATACTTATCACAAATTTTGAATTTTGTTTCCTTATAGGGATTCTCAGATCCTTCCTTCTTTTTCTCTCCTTTTCTCCCTGCCTCCCTTCCTTTGTTCCTTCCACTCTTCCATCAATTTCTTTTTTGAGAAAAATGTCTCAGTTTGTGTGTGTGTGTGTGTGTGTGTGTGTGTGTGTGTGTGTGTGTGTGTGTGTGTGTATACCCCAGTCTGGAGTTGGATTTACCTTGGAGTTTCAGCCTCATTCTCACCCAAAGCTTAGAAACCAATTGATTCCTATGGTTTGTATATCTTGTGTGCCAAGAAATTTTTACTTTCTCCAAGATCGAGAATAACTTTCCTGTTTCTCATTTCTGAAGACTAAAGTGAAGCTCTGCATATTAGAACATTTCTTATCTAATACAAATATTTTAAATAATAATTAATGACTATGTACTCGTAATAGTGTCCCATTAATTTCAATACAATTTCATTAGTCAAAATAGATTCTCATTATTTAGTTTTTCCTTGAGACATGGTATGTCTAATAAAAAGTTGTATCATTTTAAGAACTGTATTGCTTACTATTGCTTCTAAGTTTTATCATTTTATCATTAAACAGCATATTTCATGTACTTACATCTTTTAATATTTATAGAGAATAGTATACATTTGTTTTTCTTTTAAGTTTGAAGATTGTTAACTGCAGTCATTTACAAGTTCTATGGTGGCACATCATACATTGCAACTATATATTATTCTCTATAAATATTAAAAGATGGAAATACATAGAATGTATAGCCTTACAATTCTTACCAAATGTGGTGTTTGTTTACTATTATTTTGAGTATCCTCCCTCCCTGTGGGTGTCTTTTCTCTTATGGTCTTCATAGTGCATCATTTTCACCAATTGATTGTTCATTGTTTTTAAATATGTAATGCTGCTAATTCTATCCTTTAATGTCTAAAATTTTGGACTATCTTTTTATTTTATGAAGCTCTTACTTTAGAGTTGTTTATATGCCAATCACTGGAATGGTGAGGAAATACATGTTAGCAAATCATGAAGCATTCTGTTTCCAGATACAATTTTAAAATACCATGAGCACTTCTTTGGAAACACATGCAGCACCCTCTTGTGCATGAACCACTTTCTTGCTTTCTCAATATACAGCATCACTGTTTTGTTACAAGGAAAGGGTTCCTTGTTCTTTTTTTCTTACATTTTTAATTCATTCATTTGATTTTCTGTGACATAAGATATTGTTTTGTAACTTAGAATAAAAGTGCACTCACTATGTAGCCCAGATCTACATTAAATAACATGGACAACTGAGCCTCAGCTTCATATTGGTTCCAAGTAGTCAATCAACTATGTTGACCTCAATATTGTCATGTTAATTAGAATTAGACTAAATGTCATTATTGAATGTTATTACTAAATATAATTTGTAGAATTGTTTATTAACTGTGGTCCTTTTGTTTTTAAAAAATTTAAAAAATTTAAAAAAAAATTTATTGTTAATTGTGTATATACATGCATGCTTCTGTGTGGGTATGTTCACATGAATGCAGGGCTTATGGAGTTTGGGGGGGGTGGTTTCAGGTCCTCTAGAGCTGGAGTTATAAGATGTTCTGAACTACCAGAGCTGGGTTCTGGGAAATAAAGTGGGGTCTTATGGAAAAGAATAGAGTTCTTCCCCTCATTGCCATATTTCCAGCCTGTAACTATTGTCGTATATTCTTTTTTAAACTATCTCATTTGATACTAACATTACCTTGTGAAAAGCAATATTCCTTCCCAGGCTCCATAATTCCACCTTTTCTGTTTTAGGGTCTAGAAGTTATAGACCCTGCTACTTACAAATGCTTGTTATTTTAATATTTTAATGTCTTGTGCATATTCTACTTTCAAATTTGCTTCATTATTGTATTAAATTGAATTAGTGGGATGCAAAGCAACAGCAAGAAAAAAGCAGCTAACCATTTATTACTTGTTGAGATTGTTGTTAGAAATGATTGAGATGTCATTAAAATTTCTTCAGTGTAGTACATGGTATATGGCAAATATTCTTTAAGTGCTTTTATGATTATTTTGAAAATTGGATGTTAATTAGCATAAAAGTTGTAAATACACAAAAGGAATTTTTGTTGATCAAGGGGCACCTAACTTGACATTAAGTGAATTATTTTGTCCTTTAAAAGCAGAGTCTACACTGAAACATAGTTAAATCAGAAATGTATAGTTCAATTATTCATCAGGTAGTGAATGCAGAAGAGAAACAGAATTTTCCATCCCACAGTTTCTCCACGTGTGCAGCATATGGCAGAAGGAATTGTTTTTCTATAGAGACAATACACCCTGGTATAATGATTCTAACTCATTAAATGTTGTCCTAGATTTGGCTGATGAAGGATGATGGTCCTGATGGAGGAACAATGGTAAAGGAAGCAAAGGGGGTTCTGGGTAGTTGATGTTTGATTAGTATTATTCTGAGCCAGCTTCAATCCCAGAGTGTGGCAGGTGTTTAATCACATTTTTTTTTTCTTACATAGAATCCTGGTTGGTGATCTTCCGAGACCAGCTCTTCCTCCATTCCCTGATGGGATCACAGGTACTGATGCTTTAAAATTGCCTTCTGGATGATTCCTTACCGCTCCTTCTGTATCCTCTACATAGCACCTTCTTTACACAGAGGTCTCTACCACAATGAGAATAGTCTTCAGTTGTCCATATCCCCTAGATCCCCTCAGGCAAGATTCAGACCGAGGTTTACTGGAATGATGCAGAGACACTAGACCATTCTGAAAGCTGAGAATGCTCTGTGCTTTCATTGGTTAAGCATTTTGAGGGCATGTATAGAAATCATGATGATCCATAGGCATGTCAGTAGACCTAGAAAGGCAGTCATGTGAGCCTGAGGTCTGGTTCTGGATCCAAAGGTCCCTGAACTATTAAGAATGAGATGCTGTCACCTACCCAGTGCTGAGAAACCCATTGTATTAATCCCAAAAAAGCATAGGCTGTTAATGCTCAAAGGAAGTGAGGAGAGAAGAGGCTAGAGAAAAACCCAGAGTCTTCTCCGTAGAAATTAACAGACATGGCAAAAATGGGAATGAAATTCTGAGGACTCAAAAGTTCTAAGATAATTGTATGACTAGATTGGACTTAAAAATGTTTGGCTCCTTGGCCAGAAGTCTTTGCTGAATAAGGAGATAATTCAGCATGGTTTGAAGTTGACATCTGTGATGGTTTTCGAGATATTCATTTTATCTCTTGCATAAAGGCAGGGTTTCCAAATAAAGGGATTTTCAGCAATAGAATTTTATTGATGAAATGGTATTTCAGCTCTAACTTCAGAGAAATTCCACAGAACTCATCAAGGTGTGATTTAAAATAAAACTGCACTCACACTGAGAGCCATCTTGAGAATGTAACCACCTTGTATTTCTCAGTTCCTTTAAATCAAATAGAGGTGGTATGGCTCATTCTACTTTAGGCTGAGTCATGCCTACCAGGAATCAGATTCCAGATGTAGTGATAGTGACTGTCATATGACAGTTTCCACATACAGGATAAAACTTCAAACATTCTAGGAAGAAAGGAACATTGAGGATTCTTGGGTTAGGCTGTTGTCTCTGGACAGGCTCAGCTCCAACGCTGCTCATCCTGGGAGAATCAGTTGTAAATGAAAAACAAAAACAAGCAAAATACAGCAAAGGTGCTCTGGCATATCAAGTTGCTGGCTGGGAAATCATGAGCAAGTATTTAACCAAGTTATCTTTACTCTGAACATTTACACAAGTAAAGAGGGGACATTGCAGTTGTTTAATGATGTGCAAAGAGAATAGCTTTGGAACAAGAATGCAATCTAAACTTCTGGTCTTTGCTTTCAACTGTACCTGTATCCTCTCAGTAGTTTTTTGTTCTACTCCCATGTCTATCTTTTCTCTATAATGAAAGCATCATGTAGACTCCTGGGATCTCATCTGTGGTGGTTGGAATAGGAATGGCCCTCATAGACTTAGGTCTCTGAATGCTTGGCCCATATGGTGTGACCTTGTTGAAGTAGGTGTGGCTTTGTTGGAAGAAGTATGTCTCTGTGACAGTGGACTTTGCTCAAGCTAAGCTCAGAGTGGAGTGGCACACAATCTCTTACTGTTGCCTGCTGATCAAGATGTAGAACTCTCAGTCCCTTCTCTAACATCATGTCTGCTTCTAGACATGTACATTAAACAGAAATTAAAGATGAGAGTTCAAATGGCTGTCCTGCAATATGATCCATAAGAAACAAAGACACAAAATATTATTCAATGAAAAAATAGTTACATAAGTTACATCACATGGATACCATTGGTAAGAGCTAATATAAAGAATGGAGTAAGGTTTTTACCTGTTTGCTGCAAACAATTGTTGCCAGCGTTGAAATGAAGTTTGTATAGATACTTTAATTTTATATCACCATTCAAATATATGTGTTCATACTTTTATATTTATAATGTATATGTTGGTATATCAAGCATGATCTGAGGTAAGGAAGATGTTGGTTTTCTTTACTTAAAAGCATCATAATACACATGATAGAGGGAGGAAACAGGCCAACACAAAGTGAACTTAATGCAAACATGAACTTAGAAATAGTATATGTGGGTTCTTTAGATTATTTCTTTTACTTTTTGAGATGGTAATATACTCACATCATTTCCCCTTCTCTTTCCTCACTATAAATTTTCTCATATCTCTGCTCCTTACACTTTTAAATTTACTGTCTCTTTTTCCTTTTAGTGTTGTTATATGAATACGTGTGTGTGTGTGTTATTCCTAAACATAATATGGCTAGTCTGTATAATATTACTTGTATGTATGTTTTCATGAGTGATCATTGTTAATTGGTGTGCTCTATTCTGGAGAAGACTGTTTCTCTTACTTTCTGCTTTAGTTAGTAGCCTGTAGTTCTTTTTGTAAGGTTGACACCCCATGTGCTTTCACATGCCTGCTTAGCATGTCTATTGTTGTCCTTGTTCAGGTCATATTTAGGCAGTCATGATATTAAGACTACATAGGTGTAGATTCTGACATTCCTAGGAGACATATTTATTAGATACACACACATACACATACACACACACACACCCCACACACAAACACACACACACACACACACACTTTTCTTTAGAGTTTGAGGAAGATAAGTATGCCCAAGGATCTTGATTCAATTTAAACTGGTATTTGGGTAAAAAGTACAAATAATAAAGTTGGATTCAACTCAATAGTATATTTACTTATTGGTTTGAACCCTTACTCACTTCCTCTGTGACTTAATACAATGAAAAATGTAGAACAGGCTGAAAAATAATTGAGAAATGCATAGAATGGGGACTCCAGATGTACTCCTTCAGTTCTATTTTTATGAACAATAATGAGATCTTACATTGGGTATCTGGCAAGCTACTCATCACTGAAGGGTTTATGCACTCAAGCAGAACACTATCAATATTCTTACTGGGTTGGGTCCTTGATGAATTTGCCTCATTTATCTCTGTGACAGAGTAGCAAATTCTTTCACTTGGACAAACAGCAAAGCATTGTGAAGTATTGTCAAGCTCAATAAGTCAATGGTAATTTCAGGCAAGGAAAAAAATTCTTTTTTTTAATTGAATCCAAGCAGAAGACCTAAAGAAAAAAAGGTCTATGTCATAAGAGCTTAATTGCTTCAGTCTTTCTATTTTTTCTTTTATTTAATTGGACACTTGAGTGGGCTACCAACTAGAGGAAAACATACCTTTGGGACATTGTCCAACTCTTTCTGGGCCATCTACAGCCTCCCCTAAGAAGACCACAGATTAAGGAGTTTTGTGCAGATCAGTAGATAGTCTGTCATGTGTCACCACATGTACCAAATGATAATCATGCTCTCAAAACTAATAGATATGAGAATATGTTAAAAGTGATATTGATGGATCAAGTGGTTGAGAGTACTTGCTACTCTTCCAGAGAACCTGAGTCAGTTCCCAGCATTCACATTCAGTGGCTCATGACCCCTATAACTCCTTGTTCAAAGCACTCCCTGGACTCTGCAGACAACCACACCCACATGCACATATACTCACATGATACATATATACATAATAAAATGATTTAAAATGTCCTAGAAATAACATTGTCTGTTGTGATGTGGCTCTTAGCCAAACTCTCAGACAAAAACCAGTGGGCTTCTTAAGGCATTGAAGGGAGACAACTTCATTATGGAAGTCTCCTTTCCAGTTATTGAAGCAGGTCTGGAAGCATTACTTCTGAAAAGGGCCCATCCATCAGTTACCAGAGCCTCCTCTTGTAACCACTTACAACTCAAGTGCAAATCTCTGTCAAGGTGAATGGCATCATGTCCTCCATCAAGCCCAGATGTGGACTTAAAGACATGGTACCCTCTCCCTCTCTCCCTCCCTTCCTCCTAGGATTGACATGTAAAATAAAAAAAAATAATAATAATATAAAAAAAGTCATGGTACCAAAAAGTTGGGAAAAATAGCAAATAAAATAATGACAGTAAAGCATTGTTTTCTTGGAAAATATTAATAACTAAAGTAATAACAATAAAATTTCATTTTCCCTTGGAAAAGACAATAACACACATAGTCCAGAAAGTAGGGAAACTATATGTAATGGTTTTGTCATTGATTATTCCTTTCTACCACCCCACTTCCTTGTCTCTTCCCTTCCAATACTCACCAAACATTGGTTGATTTCCTACTGTGAGTCAGGTATAGATCAATTTATTGTATATATTGATTTTTTTCTCTTGTTGCTTTAACAAATTGCCACACACTGCATGGCTAGAAATAACACACATTTATTATCTTTTGTATGTAGATGTCAAAACCCCAACTGAGTCTTAAACAGTTAAGCAAGGTATCCATAGGGCTGTGCTCTCCCAAGACTGTCCTGGGGAATCCCCCACCCTTTACAATTCTAGCTTTTGGTGTCTGCCACCTTTCCTTGACTGTGGTCCTATCCACAAGTTGTTTCCTGCCTTGTTGAGCTTCTCAATCTGTGTTAGTTTTTCTTCTGCCTCCTTTTTCTTGTGGCATTCATGGAAATAGCAGGTCACCAACTCAAATAGCTCCAACATCATCTTTCCACTGTAAGGTTCTTAATAATTTATGTTAAGCAGCTTTTGTCATAGAAAGTAACGTTCTTTGGCTTCAAGAATTATAAACCTGGAATCTCTATGGTAATGTGTTCAGCCTGCCTCAGTGGATATTTAACAAGCTTGTGTTCTCAAAGATGCTCTCCCAGGGTACATGTAAATTAGGAGAATCTCAGAAAATATGTTAGATGCACACTTCCATCATGTGTCCCTGCTAGGAAATGATTTATAATTAATTGTGTCCAACTACTAATTTCAGTTCCACTGAGTAAAGAATCAATGCCTACTTGGATATATCAAAGCATATTTTAATCCAGTAAAAGTATAGGTATCTCTTTAAGTCTGTGGTAGTCTGTGATAGGCTAGACAATGATCACCCACCACACATGCAGGCATACCTTTAGGTCCTAGTCCATAGATTCTATAAATATTTATGTGGCAACATGTTTTCTTTCATGCAACGATGCTGAGATACGTTTATTGTCCCAAATATGCTGAAAGGTGACAGGAAGGTGAAGTGATTCTCCATGCTAAAAATGTGAAAATAAAAAGTGCCCACCTTTGGAGATTGAGGAGAATGTTGCCTTGAACCAAGTCATGCAAGGAGCATGGCTTGGGAAATTAGTTCCAGGAAAAACACATTCCCTATTGTCTTTGGAGGGAGCAAAGTGTTGACAACCACAAGCCCAGTAAACTGATCAGGGACATTTGATCTTCAGAACTGAGAATGAATAAATGTGTATGATCTGAAGCCAACTAGTCTTTAAAAGTTTATTAAAACAGCAGTAGAAAACTGACAATTATTTTAGGGTCTGAATCTTTTCTGTAATTGGATGTACCAGAAAGCATGTCGGCCTGAGAACTCTGGGGAAGAATATGTAAGTGATGCTTTCTCACCAAGTACAGACCACTTTCCCTTTAAGCCCAAGGCTGCTATCTCTACCATATATAGCATGGCTTCATTTCATATCTTAACTACCTAAGTGAAAAAAATCCCTGCATTTTATCTCCCATGTATTATAAATACTTAAATACCTAGTAAGGAGTATTCCAATCAGGAAAATAGCACTGCTGTAATGAAACAATCTATTCTGTTATACACATTGTCTGGAGACTTAGTTCCAGTGCAGAGCCCAAGTCAGGAACACACATTGCATCTCTTTTCATGGCTCATTAGTCCCCTTCGTTCTGGAACATCTCTTCTGTATTTCTGGGATTTTCATCACTTGTAACTTTTTAAAAGTACTGCCCAGTTGTTTTGTGCTGGGTCCCTCAGAGTGGTTTAACCTAGTTGTTTCCTCATTATTATTGTACACAGGCACAAATCACTTAGAAAGCATGCCATGTCCTTGCCAGGTATTGCATGAGAATGCACATTCAGTCAGCTAATTCTACTTGCAGAATGTGAGTGAGGGAGTATGTGAAAGTTCTTTATAAATGATTGTGAATTTGCCTAAGTCTAAATAAATTGAAACTTTAGAAATGTATATCCTTACTCAATATCATATCAATTGGTGAATTTATGTGTATGTACATGTTTAGTTTGCAACATAAAAAATAGAGAAAATTAACAGATTTTTAAAAGTTATTTACACAAAATACTTTGGAAACTAAACTTTATGAAAATAATGACATTTGGAGAGGGGAACAATAGAGAACTGAGGGGTAAATAATTGTTGACCAGCCAGTACTGCTTGAGTTTTCCTGGGAGTATGTGATGAAACCTCCACTTATGCTAGGTTAAAAAAAAAAATCCACAGTGGACTAAATTATTCCACCAAAGTCCAAATTTGCAAATAAAGGAGTTTACTGCTCAGTTTGCCCAAGTATGAGTGATGGTTTACTTACAGTACATTGATGACATAAAGGCCACCCTCAGCATGGACAACTATTCATAAAAGTTGCAACCCAGAAGCTGTTTGGGGGAACTTGTAGGCAGCCCAGCCGGCAAAAGTCTCCCATAGGCAACTTGGAGACTTTTCCCCTCGTTAGCAGTCTTTACCCTGGGAGTAAAGACTTGCCTTGGAGTTTTATACATTTTAAAAACTTCCTGAGACTGGTTGAATTTGGATGAAATAGCTGAACAATAGCTAGGGCTCCCACAACAAAGCCTTGATTTGTCTCTATCACTTAGTAACAATGTGCAGTGGTTAATATAGCACCACGATGACAATAAACACATATTTATTGATAATTGTTATATTCCATGGTCTGTTTGAGTAACGTGTATTATTCCCCATAACCCTTATAATAACTATGAATTTTATAATTCTCTTATTGTCATTTTTAAAGTGAGACAAGAGCAGCATAGTATCAAGTCACTTTAAGATCACAGAGCTAGGAAGCATTGGGGACAAGAATTAATTTACCTGACTCATATGCTTTCTGTGGGTTATTACTATTTATACATGTCTTCTGCAGCATTGCTGACTATATCTATGATCTAAAGCTGGAGGTAACGCCTTACTTGTGTTGTAGAATCTATGATTTATCAAAAAAGGCCTTTTAAATGTAAAATGTATGACTGCCTCCTCTTAGGCTTATGATAAACAACAATCTTACTATTTTGCAGTTGTCATTGTGCCTTTGAGTTCCCCCGCAGTTGGGGGTGGGGGCGGGGAAGCACCAGGAAGTTTAAAGGTAACTTTTTAAAAGTACTGCCCAGTTGTTTTGTGCTGGAAGGTGTTTCTTGATACCTCACTGATTGCTTTCCTCCAAGATAAGACTTGAGTTAGAAACTGCTTGAAGTATTAATCACAAACCAGTTTCTTTCAGCGGACCTCCTATCATCATCACAGAACAAAGGCCCTGGGCTAGAGAAACTCTAAGAATTGCATCATATTCTGGAATGCTTGATTTTTATGTTTTGTGTTAGTTTTGGCTTTCAGAGCAAGTGTTGAGAAATCATTCAGCTATTAATTAATCTTTTTGTCAGTGCTGCATTAAATATTCATGTTTTCATAAATTACACAGTATTTTGTTTTTCTTTCTTTTTATTTTATTTTTTATATTTATTTATTTTGGTTTTTGGAGACAGGGTTTCTCTATATTGTTTTGGAATCTGTCCTGAAACTAACTCTGTAGACCAGCCTAGCCTCGAACTCACAGACATCCACCAGCCTCTGTCTCCCAAGTGCTGGTCTTAAAGGCATGTGTCATCCATGCCCGGCCATTACACAGTATTTTCAACCAAAGTTTGACAGTTTCAAACATGAGTCTACCTGTGTTTATCCTTTGCACAATATCATCTTGCAATGTTCATAGTTTGTCACTTTTTTAATAGAAAAAAAATCCAGCAACAACAAAAAACTATTATTCTGTAGAGCTTCAAATGACTTTGTATAACTTTGTCTGCTAAAAGTTGAAGTCGGCACAAACTCTTTGTTTCTTGACCTGCCTTGTTGACTTCCTGAAGCAATATTGAAAGACACAAGAACTACTCATTAGTGCTTGGTGAGGCATCATTTTTTATTTTGATTGTGTTTATATGCAAAGGCATTCAAAAGACCTGGGGAAGAATGAACTCACTTTGAACCTATTGGCCATATGCCACACACTTTAACACTAAGTTTAAAAATAAGAAACAACAGAAATAGAATATTAAGCCAATGAGATCATGTGCCTCTTTCTTATCTCATGTTTTCAAAGTTGTAGTTAACTTGAAATTAATATCAAGGAAATACTACTAAACTCCAAACTAAGGGTACTGTTGATAACATTTTAATGTCATTAGCTTGTTGATATTTTTTTCAGAAAGACAGTTTAATAAATAGCCCAAACTCATATTTAAAAAAAGCTGTTATTAAATTTTTTGTTTGACATGACAAGCTTGTATAACATGCATTTTGATTATTATGTCTCCCATCTTCCTCCACTGCTATTCCAACCCTATTCAATCTTACAAGTCCTATCCCCACATGTTATGGTAGATGTTTGTGTAATGTTTTATTCCCATCAACTACTTTCTACCAGATGCTCATATTTATACTTTTGTAGAAAACTTGCTGAAAGATTAACCAGAGGTCAGTTATCCTTCCTTAAGTTAAATGTCTTGTTTCCTTCTTTGATGAAAATTCTCAGTGCCATTTTAATATTTTATTCATGTGAATTTGGCTCTCATCAACAAAAGAATTCCTGCACTTGTGATTGCATTTGGTGAAGAATGTAAATTCTAATTGCATAACCAAGAATCACTGACATGGTATTCCACATACAGAATTCTCTTAAATTGAGACACTGAGAACAGAGAGTAATGAGTTCAGAAAGGACAGCCCCAATCTTGTGCCCAACCTGCTGAGATCCAGCATGGGAAAGACATACAGACAGATTCTGAGTGCCTCAGAAATGATACCATATACCTTGTTAGATTCCTAGAATACTTGGGGTCTTCTAGCAGAAAGTAAATCTTTCTAAGTGGAACATCAGGAAAGACTTTTGATGTAGAAGGATATATAGGTTACAGATTTTAAAACCTACTGGACTTGGACCTAGACAAATTTAGAGTAAGGACATTTGAAAGAGAATAGATGGTTTAAAAAGCAACCCTTGTGTATCATTTGAAATTTGGATATAATTAAATTAGGCCACAGAGAGTAGAGGACTTCTGTGGCAGACTTTGCATATGGGTGGGTATAGTCAAGGGAATCAAGTGGTTAGAAAGGATGGATTCTAAACCCACATTTTATCCTTGTGTTGTTCACACTGTGTTTGCATTGTTTATGTATTTAATAAAAGAGAATGAGGCACAGCACATAGACATAGGGGGAGACAGACAAGATATACAGTTTGAGCTGCCACAGTATTTTCCTCAAGGCCAAACTTTGTAATAAAACACAAGAGAGACAGAAGCATCTCTTTAATACTTTTATAGGTAGACAGAGTATTGCAAAGGGGAAAAATCAAATTGTGATTACTTGCAAAGCAGTGGTGTCACTGGAGTTGTTCAGAGTGTCAAGCTTTTCTTTTGAAAGATGACCAAAGAAAGACAAAGTGGGGATGCAATTCCAGGAGGAGAATAGGTTTGCAGACCCTATCATCTCTTCATTTCACTTCTATGCAAAGAAAATTGTATCTCATGTTCCAAGTCACAGTACGTTTGCCCTCTGATCATTTTATGCCATAGTCACCACTACCAATTTTCTGTCAAAATGTTTACATTATCTGGGGATCTATTTCAGAAACCAACAAAAATTGTTAGGCTGACAGAAAAGAATTTCAGTAAACTTAAGATATATTTTGGCTTCCTCAACAAATATGAATGCAGCTTACAAACTGTGCAGCCCTGAGACAGTATCCATCTGATCATTTGAAAAGGCTCCTTGGAATACCAAATTTTATTTTATTATTCAAATAATTGAGAAAGGTGACCTTGAACTGGGTTGATGGGGATTTCACCACCATTAAATGGCTGATCTGTAAAGAAAATTATTTTTTCTCTTTTTCCACATGTATACTTTGTCCTGTGAAGAGCAACTAATTCCAGGTCAATTGATGATGGACAAGCTTTTTTATGATTAAAATGAGTACCTTCCTATCCCGGGCTATGGCAGATGGGTGCATACATACGGAGCAGCAACTGAGCCAAGGGTTGTTGACTTGTGTGGTTTTTAATCCTTTTTTTTCTCCACATCTCTTTTCTTTTTTATGTTTTTAATCTCAGTGGTTCCAGAAACTTGATTGAATGATTTAAACATCTTGACTCCAAAGTCCACCATTTTATTTTGACAATGGTAGGAACTTTCAGTTCACAGTTGGACATTAAACTCTGCTTAATCCAGATGCTTGGATACTGTTGATATGTGGATCAAGGCAGCCCTAGATATTCTATCTCCTTATCATTACCAGGAGGAGGGGGGGTCTTGTCCTTAAAAAATTAGAGGAACAACTACAAACAATTAAAGTTGTAATTTGCGTTTAGTGTATTTCTTTTTGTCTACAAAATCTTCCAATGTGTAGTAATTATTTTATAGGAATAACCCAACTGATATTTGTAATGTTTAAAGGAAGTTTACAGAATGAGAAATCCTGCTTATTAGAAATGTTTAGTGACTTGTGTATGAACATACACCTGTAATCCTGTCACTTAGAGGGCTGGAAAAGGCTGTTGGAAAATCTGAGCCCAGCCTGGGCTATGAAGGAATACTATCTTGAAATAACAGCCCAAATGGCATAGTAACACAGAAGAACAATACCTGAGAAGAGCTAAATGCCATGATGTAGAACTACAGACAAATTTTTAAGATGTAACTTTAGCAAAGACCTTCCCAACAAGGTAGTATCATAGAAGCTACAATCACAGTAATGTGTTTCTATCTTCACAGTCTTCTTTTCTTTTCTAGGATAATTAGTGTTAGCAGTGCACACAGCAAACAGCACCTTCTGTCTCCATCAGCCTGCTTCTTCTGTCTTAGTGCTATTGTTCTGAACATGATTCATTGCTGCACACATTATTCATCATTCAAATGTATGGCAGATTAGGATTGCTGCTCACATTAGATGCTAATTTCTATAATTTCCCTGACATGGAGACATTCTGCCCTTAGTACTTGTCTATCACTCTGAATCCCTCTGATTCAGCTCTGAATTCCTAGGATATAAATCTTGATATGAACTTGCTCAGGTGCATTCAATGGACAGAAGAAAATTTTCTTGCGTTTAGTTAGAGTCTAAAGTTTCCATGGTAATATTTGTAAAATAACAAAAAAGAATTATTTTTGGTATTGCATTCTCTCCCTTCATTTTGGTTGTTATTGTTTGAGATGTGGAAGGTTGCAGGGCCAGGGGGGAGGAATAGAGGGAATGTATTAAAAGATCAATTTGCTGGCTGGATTTAGCAAGTTGGGTATGCAGCAACACTGAGAGAAGTAAATTCAGAGATGTCTGGGTTATCTGTGGAAAAATCCAGTTGACAGGTCAGCTGGAAATTGTATATCTAAATTTGGAGATTGAAGAACCTTCCAGGCTGATTAGGAACCATTGAAATGTATATTAAAGCAAGAGACCAGAGGACAACATCAAAAGGAGTAGAATAAAAGAAAACCAGAAATTAATCCTAAGCAACAACAAAGTACAAGATTTTTGAGTATGTATGAATGAATTCACACTGGCCTAAAATTATATTTGGAAGTTATTATTTTTTCTTTTTCTTCCTTTCTTTGAGAGAATGGGGAATACATTTTATTTGCAGTTGCAGCGTATATAGAGACATGTGGTAATACTTAGTTCATCAGAGGGTTTTGTGACTAGATCAGGACACTTAGCAGGTCTGAACCTGGGCGATAATGACCAGAATCACAGCTGGTGTCTACTGTGCTGCGGTGCTTATTCCTATTCTGCAGGAGATGGAAGACTGGCTTCAGGCTGCCAGGCTTGAAGTCATTTCTCTGTTTTGGAAGCACCCGAATCATTTTTCTCACGTTATTCATGCAGTGGGCTTTTCTCCCTCTGAAGAGAGATGTCTTGGCAAGTGTGAACTTGCTTCCATTTCCTCTCTTTTTAATTCCTTTCACATGATAAATTGCAGGGAACTCTACAGAAATCCCTTGGAATTGAAAAGTCAGCCTTCGTGAATGGTTAGGAGCAAAGGTTTAAAACATAATAAGTCTGTAGATATTCAGCAGAGAGAGATTTTCTGAAACATTTGCAGGTGATTGCTACCTCTTACGGGTGAATGCTAATTCTCACACATACTTCTTCGACTTCCTATTTGGCTGACCAATAAGAATTATGTAAAATAGCTGCACCTCTCTACCCAGGATTACCAAACTTATTTCATAATCCTGAAGATAGTTATTCATAAAATAGTCATGCCTCTAAAATCTAACATGTTAATTAAAGGAGAAATATCTTTGGGTTTCTACCTTTCTGATTTACATGACAGAGTGACTTCATTTTATACCTTAACTGCATCTCTCTTTACCTTTTTCTCATGATAGAGATCTTCAAGCTATGATTTTTAAATGAATCATGTTCTCAAAACACATCAAAGAATTTTCAACCTATTTCAGCAGGTAAACATCTCATTATTTTAAAACAATGTTCTACAGAGTAATTTAAGATAACAAAATAGTATTAGTGTCTCAAAATTAAACAATCCAGTAAATGTGTATCATTGTCTACCAAATTTATATATACATGTCTATTCACACATATAAAATAGTGAAAGAATACAAAGCAAAAACCACAACAGCAAACTCCTACTAGTGTGTGTGTGTGGGGGGGGGGATATGAAGACAATATCAATAATAGAGATGAAACTTATTGATAATAAAGAAAAAGGAATACTACAATAGAAAGTTGGTAGAGATGAGACATAATACTAATTAACTGACAGCTAAAAATTCAGATTATCACAGAGGGTGAACTGTGTTTCTCCTTTAGCAAAACTGGGAAGCACAAGCCCTGATTTATGAAGCATGCAGCTGAAAATGTTTCATATTTAGACAACTTGAAATGGAATAGGCCTATAGCACAGTGGTAGAGTGTTTGCCGGCCATTATTTCTTGGTCTTAAGCCACAGGATTGAAAAATATGCACTGTATATGGCCTGTTGTTTTAATAAATATCAAATATACAATAAAGGTAAAGAAATTTCAAATCACAGGAAATTTACATGAAAGACTACTATGATCCTTCATTAGAATTTAGAAAAAAATGATAAAACATTTTAGGTAAAATGTCTATTTAAAAATGTGTTGTTTCCTAATGATATTGCTATGAAATTGAAAATTTAGGGTCTGTGATTATAGGATGACAGATATGCAAAACAGCCTCTGTTTTTAGAAGCTCAGTGTTGCAGTGGAGGGTTGTCTTCAATTCACATTCATAAACTTTTACATATGTAATTATAAACAGAAAGGAATAGAAAGACAGAATAACATGGGAACAATTTGAAATGTAAAAATGCTGGAGAACCACAGAATCAGCTGATATGAAAAAGAGGGAGCTCATGCACCCCAGTCTGATAGCTGGGAAACCAGCATAGGACTGACTTAGACCCCCTGAATGTGGGTGTTTGTTAGAAGGACTGGGCAGTCTATGGGGCTTCTAGTAATGGATCCGTATTTATCTCTAGTGTACGACTGGACTTTAGGAGCCCATCCCACATACAGGAATACTTCTTAGCCTAGACACATGGGGGAGGGCCTAGGCCCTGCCCCGAATGATATGACAGACTTTAAAGACTCCCTATAGAAGGCCTCACCCTCCCTGGGAAGCAGAAAGGGGATGGGCTGGGGTTTGGTGGGAGTGCTAGGCAAGGATGGGAGGGAAAAGGAACTGGAATTGACTTGTAAAACAACTTGTTTCAAATTTAAATTAAAAAAAAATCAGAAAAGAATATTTGTGAAGGGCTAATCAATGTTATTTTGAGGACCTTCAAACCTGTTGAGAAAACCACTATATTAGAAAGTAAATAAATCTCCCTTATAAATGGCCTTAAATTTAGGAGTCCTTATAATAAATCTTGCTTGTGATGATTTACTTTTCATATAGTGCTACATTCTTTAGCAGACACCATTAGGTTATTTAATGCTTAATACCTTGGCAGCTGTCATTTTTGAAAATTAATTGGGATGTTTAGTGTTCCAGTTTTCTCTCTCTCTTTCACACAAAGACACAGACACAGACACACTCACACAAACCCGGGGGGGGGGGTGGTCCAGTGTTTCTCATTATTGTGATGGTATTTTTATAAGATGGCCAGGTAATCAGAAAATGATTTACAAAGGTATTACAATATATATCCATACACACACACACACACACACACACACACACACACACACACATACACACATGTATATTGTAATTAGAATCTTCAATAAATGGTGCTAAAAATAAAGCAAAAACCCACACAAAGAAGAATGAATCCAGAACACTTACAAAAGTTTTCTCCCAGTAAACCAGAGCCTTAAAACTAACACCTGAAACTGAAAATACTAGAAGAAAGCAGAGGTACTGGAATATGCAACATTCATTTTACAAAGAAAGATTGTAGAATTAAATGTTTCATTATTTTTGAAAACCCCTTGTTTAGTGCATTACTTCGGGCAACAAATTCACAAAGTGTAAGACATTAGTAAATAGCCTATTTTAAATGTCTTTCTTCATACCTTAAGATTAAAAAATAGAACTACTACTTGATCCAACTACTCCAACACTAGCTTCATAGTTAAATAAGGTCAGTATGCTAAAGAGACACATATCTGTACTCCCACAGTTACTGACTTGCTGTCAAATCAACTGAGTTGTTCATCAGTGGATGAAAGGACAGAGAAAATTTAGAATCTATACACAATGCAACAATATCCAGCTATGAATAAAATGAAGTCTCATCACCTATAGCAAACATGGACAAGACTGGAGATTATCATGGGAAGGCAAATATGCCAGTTATCCAGGGACAATATGATGTCACTCATGTGTAACCTAAAACAGTTGTCTCTGAGGACCTGAAAGAACAATGAGGTTACGAGGCCCTGAATGTATGGATGGGGCTGTATGCTGATGGGGAAATAAGAACATTCATACTAACTTAGTCAGATGTGACAAACTCAAATGTTTTACTGTACAATAGAAAAATAGTAATTGTCTGTATTTTTTTAAAAGTTATAAAATTATTTTGAGTGTTATTATTAGAAAGAAATGATAAATTTTAGGAGATCCAAATATATTAAAAACGATACAATGTATACAGATATCAGGACATAGCATAGTACTCCATGAATATATACAATTTATATATATATATATGTATGTATATATATATATGTATGTGTATATATATATATATTTTTTTTTTTTACTGGCTCAAAACTTTTGTTTTTATATGATAATGTTTGATTTAAATACCTAAATTGCTACAGTTTGTGATAGTTGATGTGCATATCTGGGCATTTGAATAAATATATGTTAAAATTAAATAAGGGGACCCTGTTCACTCTACACACCCAACAAATAAAAATGGATTCACAATCAGCCACCCTGTAGTTGAATTTGTGAAGACTTTATTCTAGTTTTTTAAGTGGTGAGACAGTTCCTATGACCTCAAATTTATTTTTCAGTTTCACTTGACACTTTCATAACTTCAGCAGATTCTTATTAACAAAGTCACAATGGTTACTTTAATTATTTCATGTAATAAAGTAAGCTGGCCCTTGAGAAAGGGTTTTTCTCTTTGTAATCATATAATTGTGCCTATTTAATTCAGTGTATCAGTTTACCCCTGACCCTTCAACCATCTGTGTACATTTTAGGCTGACTGTATAAGTTGTTATAAATTGATTTACATGCATGCTACATTGTTGTTACACTGCCTTCCAGTCCACTAGCTTCAGTGCAATTTGGTTTTCTCTTCAGTTTTTACTCATCTGCTCATGTGCCACAGTGACCCATTCTATTCATCCTCCTGTGACAATGCTCACTGATTTATTAAAGGTAGACAGTGGAAAAGAAGCTGAGACCATCCTAAAGATACTGGAGTATATAGCTATAATAATTTTTAAGTAGACACTGATACTAAAAATGAAGAAAATCAATGGGACTTGAAGCATGTCTAGCATTAAAGGAGATCATGGTCTAACAACAACATTTAAAGTGAAGAAATTTTATCAATTACTCCATAAAATTCAATCAATACAACTCTGCTAGTGTGATTAGTCTTTGGGAAATTAAATAGGTTTAGATCTTCAGGTAATAATATATATCAAAACAGGTCTCTATAGCTAAACATTTAAGATTTTGTAAAAAAAATAATAAGCAATGAAGAACAGGCACTACACACACACACACACACACACACATCATATCTGGGAGGCACATAAGAGTTTATATGTTGGGTCCTCTTATGTGTATAAGTTAATCAAATGAAATAGAAATAATGAGCATTTGTCAGTGGATACTAGAGACCCTGTTAACTTTAAAAATGTTTACAAATTAGGCTAAATGTTCTCATCCAGTTGGCTAAACCTACTTATTAATTGTGATTTCAGATACTGTTCCAAGTGCCTTTGTATATTATAGGCAGGCATTCTTTGTTTTTCCAGCTAAAGAATTCCCAAGAATCTGTAAGATAACCCCAGCTAAACTGCCTAGCAGTAGTGGAGAGGATGCCAGAACTGGACTTCCCCGTAATCAGATTGGTGAATGTCTCAACTATCATCATAGACTCTATCCAGTAATCGATGGAACCAGATACAGAGATTCACAACCAAACACTAGGATGAACTCTGGGAATCCAGTGGAAGAGAGGGAGGAGGGAATACATGAGCAAGGGAGGGCCAGATCATGGTGGAGAAATCTACAGAGACAGCTGAACCAAGCTCATGGAAATTTAAATTCTACACTGACAGCTATGGTGTCATGAGACTGAACTAAGCCCTCTATATATGGGAGATAGGTGTGAATCTTGGGCTATCTGAGGGTTTCTGGAGAGTAGGACCAGGAACCATTCCTGGCGCATGGATTAGCTTATTAGAGCACATTTCCTATGAAGGGGTTTCATGCTCAGTCTTAACACAGTGAGGGAGTGGGGTCTTGGTCCTCCCCCACTTAATGAACCAGATTTTGTTGACTCCCCATGAGAAAGCCTTTACATTTTGGGATGAGTGGGTGGGTGGTGGGCTTGGAGGACAGGCAGAAGGAGGGATGGGAGGGAGAACTTTGGTTGGAATGTAAAATGAAATTTTGAAAAATAAAAAAGAATTAACATAATTAAAGCTATGGATTATAAATATTAGTGCACCACGGTGCAGCCACCACATGATCAGTTTACTCTTTAGAAACTCTTGTCATGAATGAGATGCAGGGAAGAGGACATTACATACCTTTTCTTATTCAGATATCTAATGGCTTCCTCAGGTGTGGTAGTCTTGAAAGACTAGTAAAGCTGACTGTGGTGTGCTCCTGTATTATCTATCACCAACCTTGGACACTTTGCGAGCTATTTACTAGATCTACCTTTAGAAAAGCAGTTCTGCTAATGGTCACCTATGAATGATGCCACCTTGAGAGAAGACAGAAGACACTTTCAATGCATCTTTGTATGGAAGACACTTCCATGAATCATCTCTTCTTCCCTTTCCAGGACTCCTACCAGAAAGATGCAGGGCTGTTACCAAAGTCTAGAGGCTTAACTCAGGGCTTACAGTAATTGTATACCCCCTAAATAAACAAAGCAATGGTGAAAAACATTAAAGGAATTTCATCAGTGTAATTATATTGGGAAGATGAGAGGGATGAGATTTTAGCCCTGTCTTCATGGGTCCTAATGCAGGTTTTTGGTTTAAATAGAGGAAGAATTGGGTAGTGGCTGCAAGGCTTTATGTTATCTCTATAGACTCATGACCATGGATGGTCAATGGTAGTTTTAACTGCAAATGCTCTCTCTCTCTTTCTCTCTCTCTCTCTTTCTCCCTCTCTCTCTCTGTGTATGTGTATATGCATGTGTGTATTTTTTAACATTTAATTTAACAATACGTTCATACCCATAATAAATTTAACTTGGATATGCTTTGTTAATATTTTCTACATTCAATTTAATTTTATTTTTTCAATCATATCAATACTCTTGAATAAGATGAACCTACATATTGTTTTCTTATAATATGTTTGGTGTCTAGGTCAGGTGGTCATAAAGACTAAGTAAAAGAAGGAAAGAAAACAACAACAACAAACAACAAACTAGTAGACATGCTGACACAGAAGAGAGAAACTACACAATAAATTAGGCAACTATAGAATGCTGAAAGTAGTGGAACTATTCTTCCCCCGGGAGAAATCATGAATTTGTTATTCAATAATAAATGGTCAATCCTAAAAACATGTGCATGGTATTAAATTGTATAGATTATAGATTTAGGAAAAACAATATATAAATAATAAAAATTAAAAACAGGTCCTAAATATGAAACAGAGTAATGGGCTTTTGGGAGGAATTAGAACATAGAGAGAGGAAAAATGACATTATAATAATAAACACAAAATATTTCTAAGATTATAATAGAAATCAATAAAAAATAATAACAAACCAAGTGAGAACTTTGTAGCAGAACTAGGGTTCAATAGGAAAAGAGAGAATGGATTGCAAAAGTAATGTACAGAGGAATGAATAAGATGGGTAGACATTCAAACAAGAAAATCTTGGCTATCACTGTAATTAATTATGTTTATATATTTTACAAAATGAGATGTGTTTCTTCCATTCTTCTCATGACTTCTATAAGTTGTGCATTGTCATTTTGTTGGTAGAATGTTTGGAAAGTAACACCTGTCATAAAATTGCCTATTGTCTTAAGATACAGATTTGTTCAAATGTTTTAATCTCAATTTTATAGACTTGAACAATATAAAAGCTTTCTGCATAGAAATGTTTACATAATAATTTTTCAATATTGGGAAGTGATGGCATTTGATAGTTTAGCTATTGCTTCTAAAGTTAGGCTATGATTTTAAAAATAAATAAAAAAGAAAAATGCTCAGAAGGTTTGAATACCAATTTGTGAAAAATGAATAATATATATGTAAATGTGTTCAAACTGTGTATTTCTCAGTAAAATAAAAATAAGAAATGTCATTTTAATCTATCATATTTTCTACGACCAAGTCTATCACACAAACCAGTATTATTAAGTCTATAGTGAATATAGTTCTTCCATAGATTGAAGTGAAATTGGTACAACATTTTTAGGTAGCAAGTTGTCATTCTCAATCAAATACAAAATATATAAAACTGCTGACCAGCGATTTCTATGTGCAAGTTGATCTTACACAGAAACATTCCAAGCTTTGAAAAGAAGTTCATTTCCGCGGTGGGCCATCATAATACTGGAGAAAACCTACATTTTCATTCAAGTAATTATGACTCAAACAGTGAGGAATATTACAGTCACTGAGTAGAATGAATTCAGTTCTATTTAATGAAGTGGAATATACATTATCTACTGTTGGAAAACTTGCAAGTCACACAATGTAGAATGTAATACAATGTGTGTGCTTATTCACTCAGTCCTGTCCATCTGTCTGTCTTTCTGTCTGTCTGTCTGTGAAGTTATCTGTCATCTATCAATCATTCAATATTCTGTCTTCTCTCAATCATTAATTTAAACATCCATTTATTTCTCAATCGTCTGTCAATCATTTATCTCTGTCCATATATATATGTTAACTACCTTTCATTTCTATTTATTTATCAATATGTTTAGCAACCAGCTATCTAATTCATTAATCTATTTATCAATTATCTATCTATATACTTAGCCACCTAATTATCTTTTTCAGTTTGAGAATTTGGAAATGCATACAAAAACCATGCAAGCTAAGAGGCAAGGATTTGGACATTACAATTCCATCCAGTTTATTCTTTCTTTTATACATATTTGTTATGATCAAAATAGAGAGAAAAAGGCATAACATTATGAGGAGGTGTGTACAGAATTATAATTTAAGCTTATATTTTTCAATATAAACAAAGAGGAATAGTAAAGTGGTTTTATTCATATATAGTAAATAATTACACATTTAATTAAGGTGTCAATTATGAAAACTAACAAATATAAAACTAGTAGCATGAAAATACAGAAGTATACACCCCTAAGAACAGATTATGCTTTTGCCTGGGACATAAAGTCTCAGAATTAAGGGCACTATTTCTGTATTTTTAAAATATAGCATAATACTCCAATACTCAAATTTTTATAACAATACAAAAGGAATTTTAAGGCAATGTTGATAAAACTGTTAGCTTGTTTGAGGTACAGTTGTAAGCAAGCATGGACAATAAAAATTATGATCAGTGTATGACCAAACAGAACCGTCAATTTATCAAAAGTTTGTATTATGTTGTGGTTAGGCACCATCTGGTCACATCCTATGATGATTAAATTAATTGATGTAAAATATATGTGCCTTATAGCTGTTATGACAGCTTTAAATTAGGAGACTTGAGCCAAAAGTCCATATCTTATTTTACATTTCAATCCTAGTTCCCCCTTCTTTATCCTGCTCTTACTTCTGGAGGCTGAAAGTGGGCTATCATGCCCTAGAAGTGGTGCTCCCTCTGGAGGCTCTTGGGAGAATCGGGTTTTGTGTTTTTTTGCTTTTTTTTTTTTTTTTTTTCTTCTTCTTCTTGCACTGTAGAATTGCTCTTCTGAATCAGCCTTTGTTCTATCTTCAAAAGCAGTGAAAAGCCTGATTCACACTCCACATCACCTCTTTCAGTGTTAAACCACCTCTTTTCCTCTCCTTAGAAGTACACTTGAGCTGTGTTTAGTGCTCACTGCGATAAATGAGGATAATCTCCCTATTTCATCATCTTCACCATAGTCAAAGATGTCTGCTCCCTGGACAATACAAGGTAACATTCACAGCTTCCTGTGCAGACAGGAGGATGCTATTATTCAGCGTGCCATATGAGTGCACTGGGAACAGTGTCTGTGTCACAGAGATGCTGGGTAAATAGTCATCATTACTACTTAAAAATAAGATTACTATAGGATGATACAGAAGTCCTAGGGTTGTAAATGGCAGTTTTGTGGGGTCAGGGTTTACAAATGACATGGAACCATAGTAACCCTGAGAAGAACAGTTGATGCTTGGGTTTCCAGTTCAAGGACCACTGGGTTAAAATGTCTGTGCAGCTCAGCTCTCACTTCTCCCTCCATCCTGCACCCTCCCCGTGCTTGGGACAAAAATATCAAAGAAGTTATTATTGTAATTTAAGAAAAGCAGAGTGGGAGAGAAAGACACTGTGTGACAGGGTTCAAGTAGAGGGTTTTGTTGTTATTGTTGTTAAGAAAAGGGATCATAAAAAGGGGGAAGGGGAGGGGGGAGACTGGCCTCTGGGGACAGGAGCAGCAGGAGAGTGGAAAGAAGGGCTGGGGGGGAGGGGGAGAAAGATGGGGGAACAGGCAGAGATGGGGAGGAAAAGAGAGGTGGGGATGGGAGATGGGAGATAACAGAATACTAACATCTACAATCTGTTAACCTGAGTTTAACTTTCCTCTCAACACATTATTTTGTGTTTCTGAACATTATCATCCTGTGCTTTTAGATGAGAATTGAAGTACCCCCTCCTGCCCACCCCACCATCATCCCTCATACAGGTCTACAGATGGGCTAAAGCATTTTAGTTCACAGATATTCCTTATTCTCTTTTTTTTCTTACTTTGTAAGAATATAGAGCCTGAATTATTCTCAGGAATAGTAATAATAGTTATCCTTAGGATCTGATCAAAAGTACAGATTTACTTTTGACAAAGATTCAGACTATTGAAGAGATAAGCCAAATTCTTCTGGTTGATTGTAAAAATCAACTTAAAATTTGGTGCTGAGATGATGAACCCAGCAAGATGGCAGATTGAGATAAATATAGAATCACATCCTAAATGAATACACAAGTTAATTCAACAACATTTAAACCACCATTTTTGATTATTTCCATAATTATCCTCATTTCAAATTTCTTTTGTCATGTTTTAATGGAAAAAGATTTTCATCCAAAACTCTTATTCTCCCTAGATAAATTATTTGGAATCATTTTAACCTGTGTTTGACAACTCTCATATAAGACCTAAACAATTTATTCTGGTGAGTTTGTTATAACCATGTAACTCTTGTCTCTGTGTATGGTTGTATTCAACCATGAATTTCCTGAATATCTCCCTGGAATTGTTAATGGCATTGGGTTGAATAACATGTGCATAGTACCCATGTGGATTTTACAATGGCAGATCACTACAATTATAAACTTTTAGTTGTACTAATTAAGAAGACATTCCTGATTCTCTGTGCAAGGGAACATTTTAAGTTAACTAGAATCAGTTCATGGAACATGAGACTTAATAAATAGTGAAGGTGAGCCAGTGACTTACATAGAATAAGAGCACAGGTTAATCTTTGTTCCTCCTCTGGAGAAGGCAATTCTGTATTTGCTTCATCTTTTTGTTGTTAGAAAAATGGGAAAGAAATCTCTAGCCACGTGCTAAGTGTGGATGGTATCATGGTCCTCTTTCATTTTTTTAAATTTTTTTTATTATTTTTTAAATTTTATTTTACATATCGATCCCAATTCCCCCTTCCCACCCTTCCACCCCCTCCCTCCCTCTTTCCCTCTCTCCTACTCTCTCATGCCCCCCCTGACCAACCTCCCTTCCCATCACCCACACTCCACATGTAGGGTGATGCCCTCCAGGAGGGGTCATCTAAGTCTGTCAAGTCATTTGGAGTAGGGACTAGGACTTCTCCCCTGTCTCTAGGTTAAGGGAATATCCCTCCATGGGGAATGTGCCCCCAAAGTCCTTTTGTGCACCAGGAATACATCCGGTTCCACTGTCCGAGGTCCCTTAGCCTGCTCAGGACTTCTAGCTAAGACCCATATTCAGGGGGTCTGACTAAGTCCCATGCTGGATTCCCAACTATCAGTCTGTGGGGGGGGGGGGTCCATTAGCTCCTCCTTGTTCGAGTCAGCTGTCTCTATGTGTTTCTGCAGTGTGGTCATGTCCTCCCTCTTTGCATCTGGATTCCAGTTTTGCTCAGTGTTTAGTTGTGGATGTATGCTTCTGTCTCCTTTAGCTACTAGATGAGGGCTCCATGATGCTGGATAAGTTAGTCATTGATCTCATCAGGCAAGGACATTTATGGTAGCTTTTCCACTGTTGTTCAAATTGTTAGTTGGGGTCAGTCTTGTAGGACTCTGGACATTTCTCTAGGTTCAGTTTTCCTTCAAACCTATAATGGCTCCCTCTTTTAAGGTCTCTCTCTCTCTCTCTCTCTCTCTCTCTTCCTCTCTCTCTCTCTCTCTTCCTCTCTCTCTCTCTCTCTCCCTCTCTCTCCTCTCATCTATTAAAATGGGGGTAGAGAATTGAATAGAGAACTCTCAATAGAGGAAATCAAAAGGCTGAAAGACACTTAGGAAAGGGCTCAACATCCTTAGATATCAGGGAAATGCAAATCAAAACAACTTTGAGATACCATCTTACTCCTGCCAGATTATCTAAAATTAGAAACGCCAATGACAACTTATGCTGGAGAGGATGTGGAGAAAGGGGAACACTCCTCCACTGCTGGTGGAAGTGCAAACTTGTACAGTCATTTTGGAGATCAGTATGGTGGATTCCTTAGGAAAATGGGAATCAGTCTACCTCAGGACCCGGCAATCCCCCGCTTAGGCATATATCCAAATGATCCACATCCATGCAACAAAGATACGTGCTCAGTTATGTTCATAGCAGCATTATTTGTAATAGCAAGAACCTGGAAGAAACCCAGATGCCCCTCAACTGAAGAATGGATAAAGAAGATGTGGCACATCTACACAATGGAATACTACTCTGCGGGGAAAAAAAAAAAAAAAAACAAAAACAATGAACAATGGAATCTTGAAATTCACAGCTAAGGGGATGGAACTTGAAGAAACTATCCTGAATGAAATGAGGTAACCCAGTCACAAAGAGAGGAACATTTTATATACTCATTCATATATGGATTTTAGACATAGAGCAAAGTATCAGCCTATAATTCACACTGCCAGAGGAACTAGGATACAAGGAGGGTTCTAAGAGATTCATATAAGGTCCCTCACAGAAGGGGAAAGGGACAAGATCTCAACAGCATATGGGTAGTGGGGGGTGGTGTGAATGGAGAGGGAACTAGGAGAAAGAGAAGGAGAGGAGAGGAAAGCACATGGCTCCTCTTACATTGTTAAGAAAGAAGTTAGTTGTTTTGTTTTGTTTTGTTGTTGGCTTAAAGGCCAAGCCTAACATTACTGAGATTTTAACTACCTTCTGCACCCTGCATCTCATACAATGTTCAGCTGATTTCTGGTCTGAGGCACCTACTCAGCAGTGGTCACCAAATGTAGTTTTTTTAACTAAGTCTTTATCATTTTCTCTACCAATAAAGACTTGGGAGTCAGATGTTGGGGTGAAACCTGCTAGAGGAGAGAAGCTAAGAAACAACCAGCTGACCTCCCTTTTTGGTCAGAGACCCAGCAAAAAGAAGGCAACTTTCTAAGTCCCTCCCTATTCCTTCCTGTGCAACTGTCTATTGCTGTTCCTGGCTTCTTTGTTCCTGTCAGCTAGTCAGTGGCTCTGCTCCATGATCCAAGGTTAACTTTATTAACACCGACTTAAGAGTTTCACAGTGGGATAAAATATTCCAAAACAGACTCCCATTGGTTTACTTCAATATAATATATTCTGGAAGACTGGACAAAGGGTGTATAAAGTTTATCTGTCTCTGAATGACACATTTCTGAGAAAAAAATATTGTTGATGTTTATCTCCCAGATGAGACAGTACCCACACCCTGATTATGATGAGAAGAAAGGATTTACTTCAAGGAATTCTGAACAACAACATCAAAAACAAAAGGAAATGAATTAATTAGATTAATTCTAAGGCACTGGTAACATGGTGATTGGATCTCTAATTTTAGCCTCTGTTCACAAAAAACAAACCAAACAAACAAATGAAAAAAATCTATAGAAATTTAGGGCTAGAGAGATGGTTTGGTGGGTAAAGCATTTGCTCATATAAGTGTGAGACATGAGTCTAGATCTTTAAAATTCATGTAAAGCCAGACATGGTAGCATGCATGTGTAATCTTAGTGCTATTTTGGTAACATGGGAGGAAGAGGTAAGAGAATTTGCAAACTCTGGAGTCACCTATTCTGACCTATACAGAAGCAAACAAGATACTATCTATAAGATAGAAATCATGTACCTCCATACTGCATTTTCTATGACTTCCACACATGTGACATGTGACATAGCACTTTCATTCGAGCATCCACACCCACAGACATGAGCACACACACACACACACACACACAGAGAGAGAGAGAGAGAGAGAGAGAGATAGAGACAGAGAAGGAGAGAGAGCATCCATGCCCACAAACATAAACACACAGAGAGAGACAGAGACAGAGAGAGGCTAAGATTTAAAAGGGAAAACCAAAATCTTTAGTATCATTTACTTCACCTATTAAGTAATAGGTGGTGGTAAGAAAAAATGGTATATAGAGAAGTGCTTTGACTAATGTAATTTGACATTCTAAATGTATTCATAATAAAATTGAACACAAGGAAAGGTCTCGAGAACTACAAGACTGCTGCCAACTAACAGTTTGAGCTTCCGTGGAAAGGCTACCATAAATGCCCTTCCCGATAGTGAGATCAACAACTAACTTATCCATGGAGCCCTCAACTAATGTCTGTTGTTAACAGGAGCAAACACCCATACATAAACACTGATTCGAAGTAGAACCTAGATGCAGATGGAGATGACAAGACCAGGCGGCAGAGACACATAGAGACAGCTTACCTGAACAAGTAGGAGCTAACGGGCTACCAGACTGATAGCTGGGACTGACTCAGGCCCCCCTGAATATGGGTCTCAGCCAGAAGGACTGAGCAGTCTAAGGGACCTCAGACAGTGGAGCTAAGATGTATCCCTGGTGCACAAAAGGAACTTGCGAACACATCCCCCATGGAGGGATAACTGCCTTAACCTAGAGACAGGAGAGAAGCCCTAGTCCTTACTTCACATGACCTGTCAGATCTACATGACCCCAACTGGATGGCATTCCCCTACATATGGAATTGGGGTGGGGGAATGGGAGGGGAGGGTGGTTAGGGTGCATGTGAGAGGGCAGAGAGGGTAAAAGGGAGGTTGAGGGAACTGGGATTGACATGTAAAATAATAAATTAAATTAAAAAAAATGCTTTGACTCCAAAATTTAAGTTCAAGGACAAGTTACTAGGGAAAAGGATTTCTATTTTTGTTTCCACAGAAAATGAAAATCTGTGGATTCCTTCCAGACTAATGTGGTTTGTTGAAGCCAGACTGCCTGAAACAGAGTACTAGGTGATTCTACATTCAAAACAGCTGGACAAAGCAGCCTCATAGACTACAGCCAGGATTTCTGAATCTTCTTAGAATTCCCCCAAGACAGCGCCCCTTACCAGCAGGAAGTAGTTTGGAAAGAGCGACACCTAAATTCCCAAATATTGTCTATAAATGTTTGTTTTCATTTAAATTGACTTGATTATATAAAATAAATAAATAAAAAAGAAAGCACATGAACTTGCATACACCTGGATCAGTCAAGACTTTTGAAGCTTTGAAACCTCTCAAGAATCTACTTTCATTCCATACCCTTAATAACCTTTAGGCAATGCCAGCCACTCTGTTCTTTAGACAGGAAAACAGAGAAAAATGCTTTTAGCCCCCGATTATCATTCACACAGCTAGTTAGCTAGAGATTATTCTTTCCAGCTTCAATACCAATTTAAAGATCTGTTCTCTCTAAGCAGCCTCCCCATGGAGGAAAATAAGTCATGGCTAATTCTCAACACCACTGAGGTCTGGCTTCTCACTAGGTTGACTAACCATTTCTCTAAGCTGTGGGAAAGTGTCTTGGAAGGACAAAGGAATCAGGGTGCCAGATAATATTTCTAGTATGTGTAATTTTTATAATGCAAAGGGAGGTCTGAATATACACTGCAAATCTGACAAGGAAATGAGATGGTACTGAGATAGATAGCATTTTAGGCACAGCAGTCTCACTTGTGTGTGTACAAACTTATATGTGGATATATATCAACACAGAGTAGTGAGAAAAATACTGCTCTATAATGGCAAACTTCTAGACTCATGAAATTCTAGTGTATCAAATCTATAGATGTGTATAATGCATGCGACATGTATGTTGCCATTTTATTGGTTTTGGAAAATGGGAGAAAAATCTTTTCACTACAGAAAGCTCCTGGGCATATGGAGACAAATAGTTATAGCCTTCATGGTCTATGCAGGGTACTCAAATTAAGTGGCTGGTTGGATGATAGCACATTTGATTAGGAAAGTGGGGGTGTCAGTACGGGATGGAGGGTTGATAGAGGTGACACTGTGTCTTTGTGAGTTCTATCTGTTTTGATTTGGAGACTGGATGTGTGTTTGTTTTTTCCTTAACACTACCAGCTGTGGTTTTTAATGAGTTATTGCCTACCAGTACTGGCAGGCAACATGCACAATAGGAAGCATGTTCAAGAAAATTCAGTATGTTCCAGAGTTTGTATTCTCAAGAGGCTCAAAATGAGCCTCCAACATAGTTCTGAGAAGGAGGTCAAAAGAGGGAGACTTCTTGGAACAAGTCAAGATACATTTTTGTTTATTTGTTTTTGCTTTTGTTTTTCGGTGATCTGAAAGCTGATATTTGGCTTCCCATATGCAGAGGGCGTATATCAGGGCTGTTTCCTTAAAAGATTTTCCTTTTTGAAATAACAGAGATGTTGATATTATTACAGAGAAAAACTAAAGAACTCAGATTGTCACCATCAATATCTAAACAAAAATATAGAAAGCCATTGCTATAGCAAATGATTATACATTAATTTTATCATAGCTAAGGTACTGATGGCAGAAATTATCCTCAGCAGTGAAAGCCAATAAAAATAGAGTATACAGATAGGGAAGACAATGGACACCTTCAGGGTACCTGGGACCTGGTAGTCAATCATCTTTTGACTTCGCAACACAATAATGGTGTGTTTCATCCTCTCAAAAACCCTGACTAGTGAAAAAATAACGATTGAAGTCCATTTTCAGGCAAAATTGAAGACTTCAAATGATCCTTGTTTTCAAGACTAAATCCCCATGTATTCCTACCTCCTGAAGTCCTCAGGATGGTAGCCTCCTCTAAGGGTTTGGTTTTTGGCTGCTATCTTTCTCTCTGAGTCCTGCAGATGCATGATGAGTCCCTGGTGAAACCACCTTGTCCAAATATTAGATTTTAATGACATTTTCAACTACAAATGTGTGTCTGTCCTTTGAAATGTGAGGTCCACAAGTCTCACACTGGACACAGGAGGAAGTCACATAACAATGGGTGTGTTGTAACCCACTGTCTGCCATATTCCTTAAGTGTCACAGCTTCCCAATGTCCTTGTTCATGTACAACTTCCAATTGTTTCACATGTCTCTCGTCCTTCCATCCCTCCTTGTCCCTCTCCTTCCATTCCTCCTTACTTCTCTTTCCCTCCCTTCCTTTATTTTTTGTCTTAATTTATTCTCTTTCTCTCTTCTCTTCCCTCTCTCCTTTCTCCTCTCTTCTCTCCCTTTAATGCTCCTTCCTGGCCTGATTCAGTGAAATAGCTTTTTCTTTCTCTCTCCCTCCTCTCTCTCTCTATCTTTCTCTCTCTCTGTCTCTCTCTCTCTCTCTCTCTCTCTCTCGTGTGTGTGTGTGTGTGTGTGTGTGTGTGTGTGTGTGTGTGTGATGTGTGATATGTGATTCACATGCATTGGTACATGTGTAGAGGTCAGATGGAAAGGAATAGTTGAGGGTCTTTACATCTTGTGCATTTCTAACTCAGTTCATCAGCACATTTATTAGATTACCATTCAATGATATGATGATACGTTCAGTAGAATGGAAAACAGTAATATATCAAACAGTAACTATTGAGGTTAACGTGATTTAGTCCATATGTCTGAATTCTTTTGTGTGTGTGTGTGTGTGTGTGTGTGTGTGTGTGTGTGTGTCTCAGCACTAGAAGAGGAGGTTTTACTCAGTAGATGACTTTATTTTTGCATCCAGAGTCACTGAGTACAGTAAAACTGCATTCACACATATTATCTCGGAGGTAGGAAGGAGTCATGCTGTCATGAGCTGTGCTAAAATGATTTGAACAAAATGAGCTTAATGCAGGAGGGAAAGCTACCTCCATCAGTCCTACATGTGTTTTCTTCCTAGAAACACATAAGTGTACCACAGATGTTCAGCATAGACCCTAAATGTTTATATACCCTCTTTTTTTTCTGAGTGTTTCCCCAATTCTTTAAATAGCCACCAAAACTCACTTGCATCCTCCTCCTCCCTGCTTCCTGTCCTGAACATTTCTCCTGGCTTCTTTACTGCAATAAGTGTCTCCTTTATTCTTCTCCTGGGTACAGCAGGCTTCCTCTTCTTAGTCAAGCTTTTATTTTGGGAAGCTTTTTGAAAAATGCAGCCACCATTAAGCACTTGGGGTGCTGCTGCCTACACACACTTTTGTTTATGAATGCCTGTCTGGTCCAGGAACTGAAGTGGATTAGGAAGTAGTAGGGAGACTGGTCTGGAATTCCATGCCAAGCTAATTAGAGAGAATTTATCCAGAGAAGAGTGACATAACAAACTTTGGGTTCAAGAAAGCTGGTACAAACTGAAGATCTTTTTCTTATTTTTATTTTTTTTATTTTTTTATTTAATTTTATATAACAAACTCCAATTAAATGAAAACAAACATTTATACACAATATTTGGGTATTTGGGCGTCGTTCTTTCCAAACTACTTCCTGCTGGTAAGGGGCGCTGTCTTGGGGGATTCGAAGAAGATTCAGATATCCTAGCTGTAGTCTGTAGGGCTGTTTTGTCCAGCTGTTTGGAATGTAGGATCAGCTTGTACTCTGTTTCAGGTGGTCTGGCGTGATCAAACCACATTAGTCTGAAAGGAATCCACATCTTTTCATTTTCTGTGGAAACAAAAATAGAAATCCTTTTCCCCAGTAACTTGTTCTTCAAGTTAAATTTTGGAGTCAAAGCATTTTTTTTTTTTTAATTTACTATTTTAAATGTCGATCCCAGTTCCCTCTCCCTCCCTTCCCCCCAGCCCTCCCTCCTTCCTTCCCTCCCTCCCCTCCACTCCTCCCTCCCTCCTTCCCTCCCTTTTACCCTCTCTGCCCTCTCACATGCACTCTAAACACCCTCCCCTCCCATCCCCTCACCCCAATTCCATATGTAGGGGAATGCCATCCAGTTGGGGTTATGTAGATCTGACAGGTCCTGTGAAGTAGGGACTAGGGCTTCTCTCCTGTCTCTAGAACAAGGCAGTTATCCCTCCATGGGTGATATGTTTGCAAAGTCATTTTGTGCACCAGGGATACATCCTGGCTCCACTGTCTGAGGTCTTTTAGACTGCTCAGACCTTCTGGCTGAGACCCATATTCAGGGGGGCCTGAGTCAGTCCCATGCTGGCTTCCCAGCTATCAGTCTAGTGGCCCTTAGCTCCTCCATGTTCAGGTAAGCTGTCTCTATGTGCTTCTACCTCATGGTCTTGTCCTCTCCATCTGCTTCTGGGTTCTAGTTCGACTCAGTGTTTATGTATGGGTGTTTGCTCCTATTTTCAACAGGCTTTAGTTGAGGGCTCCATGGAGAAGTTAGTTGTTCATCTCACTCTCCAGGAAGGGCATTTATGATAGCCTTTCCATGGAAGCTGAGATTGTTAGTTGGGAGCAGTCTTGTAGTTCTTTCAACCTTTCTTTGTGTTCAATTTTATCTTCAAACCAATATTGGCTCCCTCTTTTATGTTCTCTCAGTCTGTCTCTGTCTCTCTCTCTCTC
Organism: Phodopus roborovskii; assembly: GCF_943737965.1. NCBI lineage: Eukaryota > Metazoa > Chordata > Mammalia > Rodentia > Cricetidae > Phodopus > Phodopus roborovskii. Next base: position 2,248,852 of record NW_026126408.1, on the reverse strand, counting down.
TCTCTTTCCTATCTTCCATTCCTAACCAGGCTCAATCCTCCTGGTCGCACATGCCTTCCTCTCCTCCCCCTCATTTTCTCCTACTTCTCTCTCCATTCGCTGTCCTCTCCCACTTCACCTGAGCTCTGGGGGGACTTGTCCCTTCCCAGTTCTGTGAGGGACTTTATATGAATCTCTTAGAATACAGCTTATATCCTAGTTCCTCTGGTGATCATTTGATCTAGTTCTAAAATCCATATATGAGTGAGTACATACTGTGTTCCTCTTTTTGTGACTGGGTTACCTCATTCAGGATGGTTTCTTCAAGTGCCATCCACTTGTCTGCGAATTTCAAGATATCATTATTTTTTTCTGCAGAATAGTATTCCATTGTGTAGATGTGCCACATCTTCATTAACCATTCTTCAATTGAGGGGCATCTAGGTTGCTTCCAGGTTCTTGCTATTACAAATAGTGCTGTTATGAACATAGTTGAACAGATGTCTTTGTTGCATGGATGTGAATCCTTTGGGGGATTGCTGGGTCCTGTTGTAAACTAATTCCCATTTTCCTGAGGAACCACCATACTGATCTCCAAAATGCCTGTATGAGTTTGCACTCCCACCAGCAGTGGAAGAGTGTGCTACTTTCTCCATATCCTCTCCAACATAAGTCATCACTGGTGTTTCTAATTTTAGCCATTCTGGCAGGGGTAAGATGGTATCTCAAAGTTGTTTTTATTTGCATTTCCCTGATAGCTAAGGATGTGGAGCATTTTCTTAAGTGTCTTTCAGCCTTTTTGGTTTCCTCCATTGAGAATTCATTTTTCAGTTCTGTACCCCATTTTTTAATAGGGTTATTTGGTGTTTTGTTGACTAGTTTCCCGAGTTCTTTGTGTATTTTGGAGATCAGCCCTTTGTCGGATATAGGATTAGTGAAAATCTTTTCCCAGTCAGTGGGCTGCCATTTGGTCTTGTCAACTGTGTCCTTTGCCTTACAGAAACTTCTAAGTTTGAAGAGGTCCCATTTATTAATTGTTTCTTTCAGTGTCTGTGCCCCTGGAGTTAAGTTCAAGAAGAGGTCTCCTATACCAATTTCTTCAAGGGTACCTCCTACTTTCTCTTCTAAGAGGTTCAATGTGGCTGGATTGATGTTGAGGTCTTTGATCCATTTGGACTTGAGTTTTGTGCATGGCGACAGACATGGGTCTATCTGCAGTCTTCTACACACCCTCATCCAAATGTGCCAGCACCATTTGTTGAAGATGCTGTCCTTGCCCCATTGTATAATTTTAGCTGTTTTGTCGAAAATCAGGTGTTCATAGGTGCATGGATTAATATCAGGATTTTCAATTCGATTCCATTGGTCTACCTGTCTATTTTTATGCCAATACGAGGCTGTTTTCAGAACTATAGCTCTGTAGTAGAGCTTAAAGTCAGGAATGGTGATGCCTCCTGAAGTTCTTTTATTGTATAGGGTTGTTTTGGCTATCCTGGGTCTTTTGTTTTTCCATATAAAGTTGATTATTATCCTTTCAAGGTCGGTGAAGAACTGTGGTGGGATTTTAATGGGGATTGCATTGAATCTGTAGATTGCTTTTGGTAAGATTGCCATTTTTACTATGTTTATCCTACCTAACCAAGAGCATGGGAGATCTTTCCATTTTCTGGTATCTTCTTTAATTTCTTTCTTTAGAGTCACAAGGTTCTTATTATATAGGTCTTTTACTTGTTTGGTAAGCGTTACACCAAGATATTTTATGTTGCTTGTGGCTATTGTAAAGGGTGATGTTTCTCTGATTTCTTTCTCTGTCTCTTTGTCCTCTGAAAAATGTAGGGCTACTGATTTTTTTGAGTTTATCTTGTATCCTGCTAGTTTGCTGAAGGTGTTTATCAGCTGTAGGAGTTCCCTGGTAGAGTTTATTGGGTCACTTATGTAAACTATCATATCATCTGCAAATAGAGACAGTTTGACTTCTTCCTTTCCAATTTCGATGCCCTTGATCTCCTTTTGTTGTCTTATAGCATTAGCTAGAACTTCTAGTACGATATTGAAGAGATATGGAGAGAGGACAGCCTAGTCTTGTTTCTGATTTTAGAGGAATTGGCTTAAGTTTCTCTCCATTCAGTATGATGTTGGCAGTTGGTTTGCTCTATGTTGCTCTTATTATGTTTAGGTATGTTCATGTTATCCTTGACCTCTCCAATACCTTTATCATGAAAGGGTGTTGAATTTTGTCGAAGGCTTTTTCCGCATCTAGGGAGATAATCATATGGTTTTTCTTTTTCAGTTTGTTTATATGGGGGATCACGTTGATAGATTTTCATATGTTAAACCATCCCTACAATCCAGGGATGAAGCCTACTTGATCATGGTGGATGATTTCTCTGATGTATTCTTGAATTCCGTTTGCTAGTATTTTATTGAGTATTTTTGCATCGATGTTCATCAGGGATATTGGTCTGTAGTTTTCTTTCTTAGTTGTGTCTTTGTGAGGTTTGGGTACCAAAGTTATTGTGGCCTCATAAAAAGAGTTTGGCAATGAACCTTCTGTTTCTATCTTGTGGAACAGTTTGAGGAGTAGTGGTATTAGTTCTTCCTTGAATGTCTGGTAGAATTCTGCACTGAATCCATCTGGCCCTGAAATTTTTTTGGTTGAAAGGCTTTCGATGACTGCTTCTATTTCATTGTGGGTTATAAGTCTATTCAAGTTGTTTTTCTATTCTTGATTTAATTTTGGTAAGTGATAGTTATCCAGAAAGTTGTCCATTTCCTTTGAATTTTCAATTTTTGTGGAATACAGATTTTCAAAGTATGACCTGAAAATTGTCTGGATTTCCTCTGTGTCTGTTGTTATGTTCCCCATTTTGTTTCTGATTTTGTTAATTTGCATGTTCTGTCTCTGCTTTTTCGTTAATTTGGATAAAGGTTTGTCTATCTTGTTGATTTTCTCAAAAAACCAACTCTTTGGTGCATTGATTTTTTGTATTGTTTTCCTGGTTTCTATTTTGTTGATTTCTGCCCTCAAGTTGATTATTTCCTGGCGTCTACTCCTGCGGGGTGAATTCGCTTCTCTCTGTTCTAAGGTTTTCAGTTGGGCTGTTAATTCTCTTATGTGACTATCCTCTGTTTTCTTCATATGGGCACTTAGTGCAATGAACTTCCCTCATAGCACTGCTTTCAAGGTGTCCCATAAGTTCGGGTATGTTGTATCCTCATTCTCGTTGAATATTAGAAAGTTTTTAATATCTTTCTTTATTTCTTCTTTGACCCAGGAGTGGTGCAATTGCACATTTTCAGTTTCCATGAGTTTGCAGGTTTTCTGCTATTTGTGTTGTTGTTGAATTCCAATTTTAAAGCATGGTGGTCCGATAAGATACAGGGGACTATTCCTATTCTCTTGTATCTGTTGAGGTTTGTTATGTCACCTAGTGTGTGGTGGATTTTAGAGAAGGTTCCATGTGGAGCAGAGAAGAAGGTATATTCTCTTGTCTTTGGATGGAATGTTCTATAGATGTCTGTTAACCCCAGTTGAGACATAACTTCTGTTAATTCTTTTGTTTCTTTGTTGAGTTTCTGATTTGTGGTCCTGTCTAGTGTTGAGAGTGGTGTATTGAAGTCTCCCTCTATAAGTGTGTGAGGTTTTATATGAGCTTTGAGTATTTGTAGTGTTTCTTTTACGAATGTGGGTGACTTTGTATTAGGGGCATAGATGTTCAGAATTGAGACTTTGTGTTGATGGATTTCTCCTGAGATGAATATGAAATGACCGTCTTCATCTCTTTTGACTAATTTTGGTTTGAAGTCTAACTTGTTAGATATTAGGATAGCTACGCCTGCTTGCTTCTTATTTCCATTTGATTGGAAAATCTTTTCCCAACCCTTTACCGTGAGGTAATGTCTATTTTTGGAGCTAAGATGTGTTTCTTGTATGCAGCAGAAGGATGGATTCTGTCTTTGTATCCATTCTGTTAGCCTGTGTCTTTTTATAGGTGAGTTAAGACCATTGATGTTGAGGGTCAGTAAGATCCATTGATTGTTGATGCTTGTTTGATTTAGGTTTGTTGTTGGCAGTGTTATTGTGAATATATTTGTTCTGCTTCACCCTAGGTTTCTGGTGTTGTTGGATTATCTGTTGCCTACATTTTTGTGGGCGTAGTTACCTTCCTTGGGTTGGAGTTTTCCTTCCAATACTTTCTGTAGGGCTGGATTTGTAGATACATATTGGGAAAAATCTGGTTTTGTCATTAAATATCTTGTTCTCTCCATCTATATTGACTGAGAGTTTTGCTGGATATAGTAGCCTAGGCTGGCATCCGTGTTCTCTTAATACTTTTAGAACATCTATCCAGGACCTTCTGGCCTTGAGGGTTTCCATGGAGAAGTCAGGTGTAATTTTGATAGGTCTGCCTTTATATGTTACCTGTCCTTTTTCCTTCGCTGCTCTTAATAGTCTTTCTTTATTCTAGGTGTTTTGATTATTATATGTCGAGGGTCTTTTTTCTTTGGTCCAGCCTATTTGGGGTTCGGTATGCTTCTTGTACTTTTATGGGCATGTCCTTCTTCAGATTTGGAAAGTTTTCCTCGATTATTTTGTTGAATATGTTTTCAGCACCTTTGAGCTGGGCTTCCTCACCTTCGTCTATGCCTATTATTCTTAGGTTTGGCCTTTTCATGGTGTCCCACATTTCTTGGATGTTTTGTGTTAAGGATTTGTTGGATTTATGATTTTCTTTGGTGGATGAATCTATTTCTTCTAGTTTATCTTCTGTGCCTGAGATTCTCTCTTCCATCTCTTGAATTCTATTGGTTATGCTTGTGTCCGTGGTTGCCGATTTTTTGCCCAGCTTTTCAATTTCCAGCCTTCCTTCCATTTGTGTTGCCTTTATTTTCTCAATTTCAGTTTTCAAGTCTTGAACCGTTTCCTTCACCTGGTTAATTGTTTTTTCTTGGCTTTCTGTACTTTCCTTAAGGAATTTGTTCATTTCTTCCACTTTTTTGTTTTTTTTTTCCTCCATTTCTTTAAGGGATTTTCTCACATATTCTTTGAGGGCCTCTATCATTTTTATGATGGTGATTTTTAAGTCGTACACTTCTGCTTCCTCTGCTTTGTTGTTGTGTTCCATTCTAGTTGGTATAGATTCCCTAGATTCTGGTGGTGTCATGTTTGTCTTTCTGTTGTTAGGTGTTGTCTTGTATTGCCTTCTTCCCATAGTTTCTTCCTGTAGGTGTTGGTGGTGTCTCTTCCCTCTCTCTATGGTACTTCCCCGATGGGCTTATGTGGATCTGAGATTCAATATCTGTAGCTCTGTGTGGTCCAAGCTCTCTAGGAGGTTTCTCCGCAGAGAGGGATCCAGGGATGGGGTCCAGGATGAGGATCCAGAAGAAGATGCCAGCAGGTACTCACAGTGGTCCTCTGGCCAATAGCTCTGGCCAATAGCTGGCAGAAGAGGACGAGGGCTGAGCTTGAACTTGAGAAGGTTTTGCAGGATAGTGGAATCTCACTGGAAACTGGCGCTCTCCCGCTGAGACCTCGTTCTTTGGCAGGGGCCCAGATTTGGGGGTCAAGGATCTTGCCCGCAGGAACTCCGAGTGGACCCGCAGAGATAGCATGTCTGAATTCTTATTGGTATGCATTGGCTGTTATATAACTGCTTACATATAATTATTAATGTTTTTTAATTATTCACTTGAAAACCTAAATAAGAAAAAGTTTAAAGGGGCAAAAGCATCATCTTATTTCTACCATTTAGATATTTTCCTCAAACACAGTATTATAATATTCTATATAAATATGTATTATCTGGCTTTACAGATTAGTTCTGAATGGGCACACTTCTTAGTATGGCCTCAACTTACATGTATATTTTCATATCAAGAACTGCTTTTTAGTCAGTACTCTTTCTTCTGCGTAACATTGATTCAAGTGACCTCTCCCAGGTATGTATCTTTCTATTAAATATAATTATTATTATTATAAACTCCATATTGAGCTTGCTCTAAACTAGTAGCCTTCATGATGGGAATAAAGAATCTCAAAACTAGAGAGAGCATGTTGCTGAACAGAAACTCTTGAAAGGACCAGGAGAGCACAGGAATTTTAGAATAAATCACAGTTGCTAACTTATATAAAGGTCAAGGACAGACAGTAGGACCTCAGAAACAGCGCCATCTGCAGAGCAGTCCTTGTCAATTGGATGATCTTAGATCTCTGGACACTCCACATGAAATCACTGATTTGTGTATGTAGGCTCTCCCTGCTTTCACTTGTCCACCTGATCATTTGTCTGTTGGTTTCTAAAAGGGAAGCACATGCCTCTCCTTTAATTTCTCCTCAGTAGCTCCACCTGGGATCTGGAAAGTGGCTTAACAGCTCCAATAGATCCAGTTTTATCTTTCTCAGAACAGCCTGGTGCTGGTACAAGAACCTCTGGAAGTCAGCCCAGTGGGAAACACTGATTTTTTTCTTAGAACCCATCTGATATTTTAGGAAATTTACAATATATTTTTATATTTTTCTTGAATACCTCTAAAGTTTTATCTCATTAATTTTTCATGATTGGAAACTGGAAATGTAGAAATACAGATATGAGTTTATTTGCCTTATCTCCTTTGAATGATTAGCTGTGCCTTCCATTAGAATCAATTGCCAGTTTGCTGTTAGTACCATCTTTAAGTTTGAACACCATGTATTGGCAATCACATACATTGAAAATAAGCCTCTAATTTTAGGATATGAATATTCTGGGTTTTTTTTTGCATAAGTTTCTCTTATTCGCTTTTCTTTCTGTGTGTGATAATATGTTTAGGAACATTCTATGAGTCACATCCCTTGAAAGGTAAAGTATCTGAGTCATTTTATCCAATTATACCTTTATTTTGTGCTCATAATTAAATCATAATTTAATAAAAAACAAAAAAGGAATAATATCAACATTATATTTTCCTCATTGAAGAAGTTACTTCATAGTCTCCCAGAAATTATTGTTTTGTTTTGTCTTAAGCATCATGTGTCTCGTTATGGTGCACACATTTAAAAATTATTCATTTATTATGATGATGTGTATGTGTGCACTACAGGGGTCATGCTGTTGTGTGGGTGTGAAGGTCAGAGGTCAACTTAGCGCAGCAGCTTCCCTCTCACCTTTAAGTGGGGGTGGGAAGCAGATCACTAGACTAGCACAACAAGTGTCTCTACCCGCTGAGCCATCCTGCAGGAACAGGCTTGTGATTTGTACCTTTTTTAAATTTCCCCCCCTCTTCATCTCACCCCTCTCACCCTCTCTCCTTGCCTTTCTCTCTGCTGTCTCTCCCTTCCCCTCCTCTTCTCCTTCCTACCTGCCTCCCTCCCTCATCACTCTGCCTATCCGTTTTCATTGTCCTGGAATTATAAGTGACATAGGCTGGAGTTGCTGAATTTATTTTGTTTAATGTGGGTGCTCATAAATATGGCTGTATTCCATCTTGGCACAAGGACAGAATTCAAAGCTGTCAGCAAGTCTCAAGACCTAAAGGTCAGAGGTGTGGCTACAGAAAGATGTTTTGGCCATCTTAGTCTAAAGAACAGACCTGTTTCTGAGCTGTTGCTACTCCTGACTGTCAAGGCTAAGGAAGGAGAAGTTGGATCTAAGGTGTGGCTACTCCTGACTATCAAGGCTAAGGAAGGAGAAGTTGTATCTGAGGTATGGCTACTCCTGACCTCAAGGCTAGGGAACAAGAAGTTTAGAGATAAGGTGTGGTTACTGAATCCTTAGACTAATGGAGGAAGAAAAGTCTGTTTGTTCCATATACATGATACTGTGTTCCCATTTTTGGTTATGGTATATAAGAGTGGCAAAAAGTAAACTTGTGACATTTCAGTATTGACTGATCTGCCCTCCTGACCTTTATTCTGTCACTCTGTCTTTCTTTATTGTCTATGCCTTTCCCTCATCCACACTCCCCAACTCAGGTACAGACTTGAGGCCACTCTGCTGGCTCCGATTGCAGCCCCACAAAGACAGGTCTGGACAGTAAAATTCTTTTCTTATAATTTGTTTGTCTTGAAAAACCCTAAGAGAATCTTATTTTTCTTCCTTTTGATAATGCATTGACTCTTGTATATTTAGGTATGCAGTACAAATGTGTGCACATTCATTTATTTCACATATATTCACAGTATCTAAGAGTTCTACTTAGGTCTTTTCATAGCATCCCATTTTCTTTGTTTAGAGTGAAACCTTCTCCTTCTAAGAGTAATGGCCTGTTAATATGACACTCCCTCTGCTACATCAAAATCCCAAGGTTTTACTTTTCTGTGTATCGAATGACTTATGTTTCTTACAAAACACTATTGTCCTTAAATGTTTCATGATTTTCTTTTCCCCATTTTATATAAAAGTCTCCTCATGGATCTTGCCTCAGATTATATAGTAGAGCCTCTGGTGATGGAATTTTCTGCTGAAAAAATACAGCTTTGCTATAGTTGAATCTAGAATGTTCTCTGAACCCTTCTATGTTAAAGGTATAATTTTCAATTCTGGTACAATTTTGTAACCTTTAATCCCTGGCACTTAGGAGAGGATGCTAAGAAATTGGGACCAGCTTGGTTAATGCTAAATCAGCCCCTATGTCTTTTGTCTCCCAGTGACCCTGAGGTGATTACTTTTATCCACTATGTGTCTCACCACAGCTGCAAAGGTGTCAGGACCAACTGACCATGTGCAGAAATCCACAAGCCCACAGGCCACAGCAAGTTTTATGTTTCTTAGACTGAGATCCTTGGAGTTTTTGCCACAATAACATAAAGCTATCTATCACTATCTCTTAGTTGCTTCTCTCTTGAGTTTGGTGACAATTTACACTTTCAAAGGTAAATAGCTACCTGAGGAAGAGACATGTGCCTCAGTGCACTGTCCCCATCTTAGTTCCCATGGTGAAGACAAAAGTGCTATGGGAAAGGACTGATGGTCCAGTTGGTCCAAATGCTGCTCTTTCATTAACCACTGCCTGAGAAACCAGGAGAGCCTGCTTATTCCATTAAGTCTGTGCTTGAAAGATATAGAGTGATTTTTTTTTTCCTGGCTGCAGAACTTCCCTCTGTATATGAAGAAGGGCTAGGTTTCCTGCAGGAGGATGTTGTTTTGTCTACTCTCTCTCTCTCTCTCTCTCTCTCTCTCTCTCTCTCTCTCTCTCACACACACACACACACACATATACACCTGTACATAATATCTCTATGATACAATCAATCCATATTTCAAAGTATTGTTAAAATTTTGCCACGGCCTCAAAGATTCCAGAGAGAGAGAGAGAGAGAGAGAGAGAGAGAGAGAGAGAGAGAGAGAATGGATGCTGACTATCTGCACAGATCATTGCAGAATGTTATTGATTCCAGCCCAAATAAACAGCTAGAACCCCTCAAATTCTCACTCATCACAAAGGGATCTTCCCTGTCTTCTGTACTGTATTTACCTGATGGGGAACGTTCTTCTGTATATGTTTCCCTTATTGGTTAATTAATAAAACATAGATTGGGTGATTGATCATCCAAAAAGTGACATGTTGGGCAGAATCAGGATATAAGCAGAGACAAATAGGAATTCACTCTCTTCTTGGAGATGCTTAGCAGTCATCATGTGAGCAGCCAAAGTAATCAGAGGTCTGGATCTTTCTCCAAAATATATAGATCAATAGAAATGGGTTAATAATTAAGGCAGAGCTAGCTAAATAAGAAGTCTGAGGCACTGGCCAACAATTTCATAATTAATATAAGTCTCCATGTGCTTATTTGGGGGCTGAAGTGGTTGTGGGACCAGACTGGCACAGCAGAATTTTTTCATTCAACAAACCTCACACTACATATACATTTCCTCTTTTAGATTACAAATGTTTATTCTCAATGGTGTCAGTATGATCATTGCTTATTGTCTGAGTCTGAAATGTTGCTAAAGCCTCATGTTTTTCATGTTTGGTCTCTTGCATGTAGTTGCATTTGGGCAGTTGTGGATGCTTTTATAGGTGGGACCAGGCTTGAGACATGTTACTAGGGTAATCTTGGAAATGTCACACATAGCTCTCACTCTGGCCTAGAATTCACTACCTGTCAGTCCCTAGCCAATAAATAAGCCACTTCCACAACCCCAATTTCTTTTTCTTTTTCTTTTTCTTTCTTTCTTTCTTATTTTCTTTTTTTTTTTTTTTTTTTTTTTTTTTGTCTTTGTATACTGATGTCTCAGGCATATCTTCCTTTCTTAAACTGTTTCTGTGCAATAATTTGGTCACAAAATACCACAGCTTCTAGTAGCACACTTTAACAATTGCCTATCCTATATCACTGTGGGAAATAAAGGCACAGACTAGTGCTCTGGGCTCATGAAGTATTCTTGGATATTTATTTTCATCTTCATGTATATACTCAACATTGTGTGTATCACTTCTGTTTGTCTCAACTTTGACTCTCCATGGGGTGCCTGTTACTAATTTGAAAACAGGAGTCTATTTGAGGTTATATATGTTTTGGGGAATTTAATCCCCCCCCCCTTCCTTACTGATTTAATTTTGTGTGTGAAGTTGAATATCCACCTGCGTTTCAAAGTGAGAACTGTGGAGGAGTTGTGCAACACAAGCATTTCTTTTCATCTGTCCCCACTCTTTCTTCTATCCCATGCTCCAGTTTTATTAATTGGAGCTCATAATTTCTTCCCCTTTATGGGTCTTTGTCACTATGTGAACTGACAAGTGATATTTATCAAAAAAAATTAACCACAGAAAAATATAGTGATCTTCAGGACTCAGGATGATCTCCCAGGAGTTAGTGAGTTAGCCACACCTTTATGTGATCCCTCACCTTCAGTAGAAATGGATCTACGTCTACATATGTTATTATGTAGCTCAGGCTAGTTTCAAACTCCCTATAAAGTTAAGAAGTCAACACTGGCCATAAACACCACATTATTCTGCCTTTACTATACATCTTATGAGATTACTTGTGTGTGTGAGTCACCAGACCTGCTTAAGGTAGAGTCTTCCATTTGCAGGTAGAAGGTAAATCATGGTGGTTGTGCTAGGGATAGTCATTCTTCAATTGTTATATCGTGTACGACTGGAGAAGAAAGGAGGGCAGAGGGAGGGAGAGACAGAAATAAAACAGAGAGGACAGAGGTAATCTTTCTAGTTTTCAGGTCATGCCAGGAATGCTGCCAGGACATCTCTGTGTAGCACAAGGCCAGCAACTTTATCAGTGGCAGTTGTGGATCACATGATCCACAGGTGATAATGAGTAGGAAAGGAAGGTCCCAAGTCCTTCAGCCACATCTCACAACCACATGAACTTGAAGACTGCAAGCCCCAGCAGCAAAGAAATCTGCCTGCCACCTCACATTAGACCTTGAAAACCCAAAGTGGAGCAGTTGACTTGAGCTAGACTCCTAGTCCATACAAACTAAGACTAAAGAAAAGAAATAAGTACATAAGCGGATTAATTTGTGGTTATTTATTGTTTTTTAAAGAAAAATAATATACAGGTGTTTTATTTTGCATTCATTTTTTACAGAAAACATTTACATGTGTCTTATATATTTTAACATTAGATTCATTGAATCTGCCTATCACTTAATATTTGTAAGTTTTGGCATTGCTCTACATGTGGAATTGGGATAGGGAGGATGGGAGGAGAGGGTGGTCAGGGTGCATGTGAGGGGGGAGAGAGGGTTAGAGGAAGGGAGGGAGGGAGAGTGAACTGGGATCGACATGTAAAATGAAATAATAATAATAATTTTAAAAGATAATAAAATAAATAAATAAATAAGAATATTTGTAAGTTTTTTGTTTTATCATTTTAAAGATTGCAACTGTGTTATAATCCATCTTTTATCAACTTTAAAAAAATCTGTGGGATAGTTGATCTATTTCTATTCTATAATAAATTGTTATAGTATACATTAGAGGCATAATGAAAATCATTTTCTTATCATAGCTAAGGTAAGCCTATTAATTTTGTGAAATACTACATTTTGTTTTTTCTTGCTGAGTACTATAGCAGCTAGACTTTCTGAGCTCTCTCTCTCCCCCTCCCTCTCCCTCTCTTCCTTGATCAGCTAGACTTTCTGATCACTTCCCCTTTCTTCCTGTCTACTAAAAATACTTGGTTAGGTTTCTATAGTTTTAAGTGGTCACCCTTATGTATGTGTCTTCCATGGACATCCCGATCACTTTTGTTTACCTTTAATCTTTCCTTATGTCCATTATATAGTAAACAATGATATTATTTGTCTTTCCACATTATCTTTTTACCTCTTCATACTTTAAAAGTTACCATTTTTTTACTGTTTCTGTACAGTCCATGAATCTATCTCTCTACCATACTTAGTGTATAATGTATTACCTCTGTCTCTCTGTTTCTCTTTTAGTGATGACACATCACAGGCAGTTTATTTGGGTTCCAAGGTTATTTGGGTTCCAAGGTTATTGGGAAAATGTTAAGTCAGGCCTTTATCAATGTAATATTTTCTTTTAAAGATATTTATTTATTATTTGTGTGTGTATACCTGCATTAGTTTATGTATATCACATGTGTGTAGAAACACATGGAGACTAGAAGAGGGTGCCTCAATCCCTGGAACTGGAGACATAGGCAGTTATGAACTGCTCCCTAAGTACTGGAAACTGAACTCTGGTCCTCTGAAAGAGAGTACATGCCCTTAATTATTAAGCCACTTTCCAGTTCTTTCATCAATATTTAAATTTTCTTCTCTAGTTTCTTCTTTTTACTATTTTTATCACTTAGATTTTTTTACGAATATTTGTGTTTTGCAAGTTAGAGTTGTAAAGAAAGTAAAAGTGTTCACTCACATTGCCAATCTAATGCTACTTTTTATATTCTTAGTTTATTTATTATATCTATTTAAGGATAGATTTATGTATTCTGGTTTGCCTTTTCAGCCAAATGGAAATATCATTATTTTGTACCTTTGTCAGAGGCCCCAAGATCATCATATATTAGCCTTGGCATAAGTTTAGGGAGGTTTTGGGGGAAAAAAAAACATTTTCTAATATGGTTTGACAAGTTGGAGGACATAGAAAAATAACAGAATTGTCAGTTTCTCCTCATGACTCCCATAACATTCGCAACCGCACTATTTCCAAGTCCTCTGCAGGTGGAATGGGGGTGGGGGTGTCCATCAGGTCCACCGTAACAAGGTGCTTGGTAAGTAAGATCTAGGAACAAAATGTGGAGAAAAAGATTCAGTGTGAAGGAGACAGTGTATGATGTATAGCATAGGGCTATATAAGAAATTAAAGGCTCCTGGAATAATAGTGACACTGAGAAGGTCCTAGATGGGAAAGATGGGACTCCAGCAAGCAAGCTTTCTCTGCACTATGTGTTGCTCACTGTGGGGCACTGGGGAGGAAATCAATTCTTCAAATAGGAAAGACCCTCCAAGGAGAAGAAAATGCCCATGGCGGTCAGGGTCATTGGTGAATTACACCTTCCTTCATCTTGCCACTTCCTAGGGAGCTTTATGTTTTATACATTAGAGAGGTGATCCTCAGAGTGAATTGCTCTCCCTCCCTGCAGCTTTTGCGCTTTCCCCACATCTTGACAAATTTTAATGTTTTCCTGATTTTATCAAGGCCTGGTTTCACAGTAGGGTTCCAGGTGTCCAATTGTAAAAAGGATCTGTGAGGTCATCTTCAGGGGCAATCTAAACAGACAGCTCTGATTATACCCAGCACTCTTAAGAGCTCCAACATACCCTCTGGTGGTTAGGATCATAAGATATAATTAAAGATATTTCTTTCTAAGGCATGCTTCACTCTTCTAAACTTTTTATGAATATACGGAGAGAGAAAGGATAAAGAAGTAAGCATGTTTTGATATGTAGTCATGCACAACAATGTGCTCTCTTTTATGTTTATAAAATTTTTCAGCCTTGTGTTAGTGCTGCATGCCTTTAATCCCAGCACTCGGGAGGCAGAGGCAGAGGCAGAGGCAGAGGCAGGTGAATCTCATGAGTTCAAGGCCAGTCTGATCTACAGAGTGAGTTCCATCCAGGCTCCAAAACAATATAGAGAAATCCTTGAAAAACAAAAAAAAAAAAAAAAAAAAAAAAAAAAAAAGGAAAATCTTTCAAAGTGTTATAAAGTATTTGCTTATTTGCTTCATGCCTAAAACTCTGTGAAAACTCTGTGACTCTTCTTGGTGAAATGTCTAGCCTTTGTCATAGTTTTGCTGATAACCTTGACCCGTGATTCAGTCTATGTGAAACAGGTACATTTAATACAGACCAAATCAAAGAGCAGGCCTCAAGAGAACTCACTGAAATGAGAAGGGACTCTGCTGCCATCTGAGTTGCTAAAATGACAGTGGCCTCAGGAGGATGATGCTATTGTCCAGTTGCTGTGGTGGGCACTGAAACCTAGACTGTAACTACTCAATCCTGCTACATACTGAGGAGCGGTACTGTGTTATTACTGTGGGTACTGTACCTATTTTAACTAATGTTGGCTTTTCAGTCTTCCAGAGAGCAGCTATGCTCGAGAATCCTAATTATTATCATATTTAAGTCATTTTATCTTTTTGCAACTCAGTTTCCCTTTTTGAGCAAATGGCTGATTTTGCTGCATATTTCAGTAAGTCAAACTAGTGTGACATGAATACCCATTGAATAATTTTTGTTATAAATTTAAAAAATGAGAATAAAGGGTTTTGAAGGTTAAGGTAATAAAGCACCATGTGGCTCATTTTGACTTCTCAGAAACTATTTCATACTCCTTCATTACTCTCAAATATCAAAATAATTCATAGATGGCAGGGAACTTCATATTCCATTTAGAAATTTTGTCTTCACAATGAACACATGTTAATGACAGACAAGAGACCTTTATTTGTTAAGGTGTTGGCTATAGTTCTAATGAGAAGTAGTTTTTCAAAGGGATGTGCAATTTGCCACTAAGGACAAAATAACACACTCTTACAGATTGCAATGTTCAGACTGAGGAGACAATAAAGGGGCTTGAAATGTTATCTGGAAAGGAAAAGGGCTTGAGGGAAAAGGCTCGAGTACCAGAACTTGTAAAGTGAGCATTCAATTATTTTGCAGAGGAGAAAGAATCAAGACATAATATTCAAAGAATAAAAATATAGAGATTTTTTTCCAAACCATTCTTTTTTTAATTTAAAATATTTCAACTATTTGACATTCACAGGGAGATGGGCATTTTTCCAGGATGCTAGAATATAAACATGTTATACTCTTTTACCAGTAAAGTTAGCTGGTTTCCTCAATAGATTTATTCCACAGTATATGCAAAATTGTAGTTGTTTTAAATATATGCAAAATTTTAAAGGAATGAATTTATGAGTTCACACCACCAATAAAAGAAGCTCTTTTAAAAGCTGACATAAACTGAAAGATATTTCTTTCTTTCTTTATTTTTTATTTTATATAAAATAAAAAAATTATTATATTTTATATATCCCCGTTCCCTCTCCCTCCCTCTGTCCCTCTCTACTTTCCTCTCTCCCTCCCTTCTGTCCTCCCTCCATCCCTCTCTCTCTACCTCTTACCCTCTCTGCCCCTTCACATGCATCCTGACCACCTTCCCCTCCCATCCCACCACCCCAATTCCATATGTAGGGGAATACCATCCAGTTGGAGTCATGTAGATCTGACAGGTCCTGTGAAGTAGGGACTAGGGCTTCTCTCCTGTCTCTAGATTAAGGCAGTTATACCTCCATGGGGATGTGTTTGCAAGGTCCTTTTGTGCACCAGGGATACATCCTGGCTCCACTGTCTGAGGTCCCATATACTGCTCAGTCCTTCTAGCTGAGACCCATATTCAGGGGGCCTGAGTCAGTCCCATGTTGGATTCCCAGCTGTCAGTCTGGTGGCCCGTTAGCTCCTTCTTGTTCAGGTCAGCTGTCTCTATGTGTTTCTGCAACCTGGTCTTGTCCTCTCCCTTTTCATCTGGATTCTAGCTTGACTCAGTGTTTAGTTATGGGTGTTTGCTTAATCTTTTTAAAAATATCCACCACCCCCAGTGATTTTGAAAAGTTTCAAAGCATGGAGTGGAAAAGCAAATAAGAAAAAAGCATGTTTTCCAAATCACCTGAAAATCACCCAACACTTTCATGATGAACAGATTTACTATTAAATAAAATGCCCAAATTCACCCTCACTGACTTGACCGTACCTACAAGAGGTTAGTGCAATTTCCCATACACTTCCTACAAAGCCACCAGAATGATGGAGGTACATGACCTTTGACAAGTGCATTGCATCCTGGCATGTGGTTGCTCTGAACAGTGCCTGGCCTCTGATGAAATCCCCTCAAAGGCCAAGTTTTCCCTCTTTATGGCATGTTCTTAGCCATCACAGTTCTTCATAAAGTGTATGATAATGTATTATGTAAGCATAATAATGCTTCCAAATTTCTCTAGAATAAACTATTGGAGCAACAAAAGATTTTAAAACTATAAATAACAAGATTCTGTTGTCCAGACAATTTCAGCATTGTTTTGGGTTTTTTTTTTCTGTTCTTATTTATACATATAATACTTTTAACTGAAATTTATTGAGCACATACAAGATCCTAAAGTTTGACACATGTTATGATAAGAAAATAGTTCGATATTCTTACAATATGAAGTAAACAGATCAGATCTGATACTTTTGGCATTATACCTAGTGAGAAAAAAAATGTGAATGAAAATTACACACAAAACTTTTAAAACAGAAATGTGATATGAGCTGATAAGGCATGCATAATAGCAGAGAATGTTGATGTTGTATTCATGTTGCAGCACATCTTATTATTGCAAAGACCTCCAAATAACTGACAGATACTACTTCCCTTGTGGTCAACTGAATTATGTTCATATCTCATTGAACCTATTGTCAGTACTGTAATGGAGAAGTGAGTTTCATAAGACTGATCTAAAAATCTACTCGGAGGAATAGCTTCTGTGCTAAACATGGAAAATGACTCTGTACCTCTGTAGGTCACAACTAAATGGGAATGTGCAAAAGGATGGGTTATGCCACCATACCAGCTTATGACAGCTGGTTGCTATGCATTACATTCAACACTATTCAAGGCAGGTGCCAAAACTCTTAGAGAGATAATGGATGCACACACATTCCAGATTACCACTCCCAGACCATGAGTAAAACTGAAGATCTTCCTGGCAAATAAAAAGTAACATTTTAAAAAATTCAATTCACAATGCTCTGAAGGGGCAAATGGCATGACCCTAGCTGAGAAAGAAGCTCAGTGAATAGAATTCTTGCTCTTGATGGCCGGAGTTTACACTCACAGAACCTACACAAAGTCTGGTTGTTGTAATGAGTTAAAGTAATCCCAGTACTTATATAGTGAGATGGCAAGTGAAAATAGGAGAATTCTTGAAATTGTGGCGTGGCTAGCCCAGTGTATGCAATGGCAAACAAGAGTTAAGGACCGTGTTCTACCTAGACCCATCTTACCATCATGGGTCTCCAAGGAACGTGCTAGATTAAAACATGTTACTCACAAGGCATTCAACTGGTAGAAAGAGATTCAGGTATGAGTACAGTGAAGTTGCTGTCAGGGATCTTAAGTAAGAAAGTAAGAAAGCAAAGTAGATGAAGACAATAGTATGTGACACAAGCAATGTAAAAAAATAAATGTCTCTGAGAACAATGGAGGGGAAGAGCAGCCTGTGCAATAATATAATGTGGGAACAAGACAACTTCTTTGGAAGTCAGCCATGAGATTATATATTAGCTGCAAGTGATGAAATCAAAGGAAAACGGTCTGGTGTGTGCACATGTACACATATTTATCTCATCATGGATATATAAGCCATAAGGGAAAGGTATTGATCTCAGAGACGAAGGTAACTCAACAACTTTCTCTATACAAACAATGAGGAGAAATGCTTTACCACTTTTTTGAAGTGAATTTGTGGAGTTCTAACTTGTGCATATGAATTTTGTGAGATTCATTTGCCACATTTGAAGCCATTCAGAGGCAATTCACATAAGGTACTGTATAGCAGATGAATGCATATTGTGCTTTAGAAGTGTCTTCTTTTGCCTACTTATCCACAAATCTTTTCAATTGTTCCATTAATTTCCATCTTTAAAACAGTTTAGAGAAAGCAGATAAAGAGGCATAGAGAGAAAAGATGAAAGTAAATATTTATTGGCACAATTCATTTTCTTTTATGCTTTCAGTCACACTTTGAATCAAATAGAGCTAAAAGGCTTCTGGGATCAAAGGGCCAAATCTCATGAAGTAGCCACAGAAATTCCAAAGCTACCTTTCATTTTAGAATACATTAAGGATTTCTTTGGTGACCTATAGAAAATTATCTTATGCTTTTGCTCTCAATTTGAAATAAACTCTCCCTAGTGCCGAAGAGGTGTTCATAATTGGCTTAACATCCCCTGTAGCCAGAAGCTAAAGTAAAATCTAAGTGACTGTCATGGACAAGCATTTTTAGCTGCCTGCACTTCAAAATAATGTACTCATGTGTTCATTTATCCATCCCACAGTTTGTTTTGTGGCTGTATTTTTGCATCATGGGACAACGAAGACACAGATTTCTGCCTCTGAAGACACATGCTTTGGAGGAGATATGAGAGAATATTATGTCCAGTAAATTCTAAAGCAAAAAAATGGGGATAGAAGATATGAAATAAATTACGGATGACACACTAGGTAGCCCACAAGAAAGCCCCCTTACCAAATGAACTTCAAACTAAGGCTTCAATTCTGTTCTTTCAGACTCAGTTTCCTGATATGTAAATTGAGCATCACAATACTCATAGGGCCTTTGAGACCATTGGATGAAATAATGATTTAAAGTAACCACACTCAGTATCCATCTGTACATCTTACATGTTATTATTAGGTGCCTAGGGGGTCTATGTTGCATATATCCTTTGAATTTTGCTAAGTTACAAACAGAGCATATTCCTAAAATCTGCCTCTTTCCCCAAATGCTAAGGAGCTGAGTTGCAAATTAACATATGTCCCACTCCCACTTCAAATCCAACTCGAATCAGCTCATTGAAGCACAGGTGCCACATGAGTGGGAACAGCAGTGTAAGGGAGACACGAGAGGCACAGTGCAGGGTGGACACCAAGAGCTCCCCTACTCTGGCTCTCTTGTTCGCCTTCCTCTTTTTCCTAGGCTGATCAATGATCTCTAGCAGACTTCCAGAAATCAGTGTGACAAAGGCAGCTGTTGTCCACTAAGGTTTGTTGGTTTTTGAGCTTCTTCGACCATGGTGGGTCTTTCAGTGAATTGGAAGTTCTTGAGAAATTTGGTTTCAGTGAGAAATGTTGGTCATGTCAATTGGGGTAGTATGCCAAACTCCATGCTTATCTTCTCCTTCTATGATGTTCAACAACTATGTTAATAATGTCAACAGGACCAATACCAATATGAGGAGCTATGGAACTGACTCAGTTGGAAAGAATGTTGAGTGTTCAAGAACCTGAATTCAAATCTCCAATGATCATATAAAAACTTCAGACATGGCTAGTCAGGTGCCTAGAACTGAATGGGTGGAACTAGGTTGGAGCTTGCTGGGTGCCATATTAGTTCTAGACTTATTGAGAGACCTGATTCAAATGAATAAAGGTGAAGGGTGATAGGTCAGGAGAGCTGATGCCCTCCTCTGGCTTTTGGTTGTGTATGGCCATGTGTATATGTACACACATGGTTGCATATATCATACACACATACAATAAATAGATGAAATAAAACCTCTATGACACTTTCTGGGCCATAGCATTCTTACTAGTGACTATAACATGGGATTACTATCTGTGGGACTGTTATAAACCAGTATGTTTGAAATGAAGAAAATGATACTAGAATATCGTTTTCTTTAAAACACCCTATGGAAACTATAAAAAGAGACCTGCTTCCTGTCCCATTACTATCATTTGGGGAATTTAAGTTTCATCGCTCTTGGTTTTCATAGGATTGTAATATGTGGGCTTGGCATTGTTAACCTCTGAAGACAATATTGAAGCCACAATTGACACTTTAAATTCCCCTTCTTTGTAAAGCAGCTTTCAGTCCATGATGGGCA
Organism: Phodopus roborovskii; assembly: GCF_943737965.1. Classification (NCBI taxonomy): domain Eukaryota; kingdom Metazoa; phylum Chordata; class Mammalia; order Rodentia; family Cricetidae; genus Phodopus; species Phodopus roborovskii. Next base: position 2,228,801 of record NW_026126408.1, on the reverse strand, counting down.
GCCTGCTAGAAATGAGCATGATTAATTCTCTGGGAAAGCATCCGGGAGCCTAAGACGCTATGTAATCAATTTTGTTTCCCTTTTTATCTTGGCTGCTGGGGAGTCCTGAATAAACTTCAGATTGGTTCCTGACACAGCCATCACCTGCTTTCTTCATAAATTTTCTCCTCTCTGTTCATTTTCATTTTAGTTTTCCTGTGGGCATTCTTTTTATATATCTACATTGATATCGTCTTCTCTCTCTGTGTTGCTAATACTACATTTATACTTGCATCTTGTGGCAACTGCCTCTAGCCTAGTTTGGAAGCAGGCAGAACATAAATCATAAATATACAATAGAAATTCTTCACTCAAAGCAACATAGCAACGTGTGAATCCAGAGGGCATGAAGAAAGCCAATATTCTGAAGCTCACTAACCTAAATAAAGACAGAGACGTAAGCAAGCTTGGATTCTGCTGTAGTATCATTTAGATCTCATTTATTTTAGTCTATTTGCTCATTCTCAGACCTAAATAAATGCCACTCCCTTGTGGCAGCTCTTGTTGCATACCAAAAGGATTCCAAACAAGCAAGTTAAGATGGAACTATTGTTATTAATTGAAGAAGAAAGTTCTGTTTACAGAAAACTTAGATGGTGGCTTAGTAATTTATCTGTCATAATATAATTGGACTATACACAAATTACCTTCCCTTCTGACTGATGCATTTGATGGCTAGATAGCAAATATCTCATCATCTTAAAAAGTCAATTATAGATATGCAAATAAAGAATTTCTCAGTTACACATAAATATTAAAAATTCTTGTATTTCTGATGTTGAAAAGAAGAGGCCCTTTTTTTTCATTTTTGACATCAGTCTGTGCAGATCTCTATATGTGTGTTGGAACATGTATGATTGTATTTTGTCTGAGATAGCCTTAAAGTATGTATAAACTCAGGCTTGACAGTTGAGTAATCCCAGAGGAACATTTTTGATTTGAAGAACTATTTCATTTACAGAGAGTATTTGGTCACTGGGTGTGTTAGGCAGATCATTCTATTGCTGTAGCAAATGCATGACACAAATAACTTAAAGGCAGAAATATCTGTTTTGGCTCATGGTCTTAGAAGTGTCCATAGTCAGCTAGATCTACTACTGTGGGCCCTGAAGTGAGGAAGAACACTATGACAGCAGAACTATGTATTGAAAGAGACATCTCACTTCATGCCACCCTAGAATGACAGGTAAGGGCAAGGGGCCAAAATATCATTTTAGGGCATTCCTGAGAAGTGCTAGAATCTCCCAGGAAGAAGGTTGCCTAAATCAGTTTGGCCTGTGGGCATATCTTTAGAGGTTTGTCCTTAATTGATGTGGGGAAATCCAGCCTGAATGCAGATGACGTTAGTCAATGGTTTGCAAGAGAAAGCTAGTTTAGTATTGAGCATACATACAATTATTCTCTTACAGCTTCTGGGTGTGAAGGGACTCAAGGTCCTGCTTTGGCATCCCCATGGTGATAAACTTATATAACCTAGAACTGTGAGCAAAGCAAAGCAAAACAAACATCAAATAAAAGAAAGCCTTTACCCACAAGTTGTTCTGTGTTGGAACTTTTCTTTTTTTTAAATCATATCAGCAGAAATAAAACTAGGACACCTCAAATCATCCATAGATGCACCGTCTCCCAGGCTTAAATGCCAGTCCACCCCCCCCCAAACACACACACACATCACCACCTCTGAACAAGGCTTGAATGGTTGACTGAATCTTCAGTGCATGCCCTATTTGGGGGAAGAAAACCATAGTACTGAGAGGCCCCTCCTCAGCTGAAGAATTCTTTATTGGTTTTTATGTTTACACAAGCCCCCTCTTAAAGGACTGGATTAAATGTCCTAGCATGCCCATAGTAGTTCTCCAGTTCTTTGTTTATATAACATAACTTTTCTAAGGCCTCATTGTTGGACAATGCCCTTGGGATGACAATATAATCTGTAACACTTTTGAAAGCAATAATAGTGTGATTAATAGTCCAGTGCAGACTCATGATTTAATGTCACAGTGATGGCAAATATTAGTTGGGAAACATGGGTCCCTATTAAGTACCTTTACTAGAGATTACCTTCTCTTCAGTGCTTTGCACAGAGTAAGAATTCCACATTTATGGCAATTGAGAAAAATCAAATTGAAGCTTGACAAAGAACCTGACTTACAGTTTTAGGAAGCACAGTCATGAAAACTGTGACAATCCTGGGAACTCGAGTGCACCTGTTCACAGTAAGCCAGGCTACACACACACACACCCTTCCTTTGAGTCTATGGAATTTTCTATTCTGTAATTGTTAGGTTTGCCATGAGCCTGGAGTTTGTTACATCGGACATCAGGCAGCATGGGGGTGTGCAGCAACAAGCGTGGGCTCTAGAGTCATAGGGCTACATGCTCAATTTTATTTCCATAATTTCCTAAGGCTCTGTGTCTGGTAAAGCACTTCAAATTGGGAATTAACTTGCATACTTTTTATTTTGAGGCCACACTGCATCAACCATGGACCATGAACTGTGCACACTCTGTGTTACAACCAATTCTGCTTTTTGAATACAGGGTCATAAAATAGAGTAGTCCTAACAAGTGTTCCTTCAATTTCTGAAAATCATGTAATTTCATAATTTATAAGTAATCTTTTCTGGGTATGAAAATTAGTACTTTAATTTTTTTTCCTAAGAAAGCTTTTCAGTTCAATTCTACTAGTATTGCAGATATACAAGATTATAGATTGTGTCCTTTCTAACTCTAGTGTTGGTTTTATATATGTTATTGGATATGTACATTTTTATGTACTAGGTTAAAGATATAGCTGTTGGATCTTAGTTCATGGGGAAAAAATTTCCCAATTTCCCATGAAAGTAAGGTAATTTGTGGTCTGTGGCTTGCAGGAAACAGTGGTCCCCAAAGTTATTATAGTTCTATTTAAGAGTGCCGGGTATCATTTTCTTTTGACAAGACACTTAAAAAGATGAATTGAGGAAACATGTTCTAATTATGGCTATTATATTGCTGAGACTCCTAGGATTAAAATCTTTAGAGGTTATAACCAGTGACAAGTAATATATGGTTGAGAAAAAGTACATTCAGAGAAAGAAAATAACCTGAAAGACTTTTAACTGGAGTTCTAGTTTTCATAGCTATTTCTGGGTGCATATGTGAATGGAGGAGGGGCTGAAGTGGGGTAAGGGGGAAGGATGTGTATGTTCATGTGTGCAGATAAGAAAGCATTGTATTCATAACATAGGTATTTGTCATGATGTTTCCAGATAAGCCTACAGTGCAGAAGGAAAGTGAGGAAATTAGGCCTACAGGGGAGGTAAGGATCAAGCCTCCAATCAGTGTCAAGTTCACCAATTAAGGCCATTCTGTTCAAGGACAACACATTAACAGCTCTGTTCGCACTTGAGATCCTAGATCCTTCCATTTCATCAAGTATTTTTGAGAAGAAAAATGTACTTGTGACCACAATAGATACAAGCTTAAAAAGAAATGAAAACCAAAGAAATATTTGTTTTTGAATCTATAAGCACACATAATTGTATATCAGTTACTACCCTTACAAATATAAAGCATACTTGTGAATTTTAGAAATTTCCATCAATATGCAACTTTGGGAAAAGATATGGTGTTCAATATCTAAAGTATGTTACAATTAGAATTCTGAAATTTTGTTTCTATTAGTGTCCATAGTAATACAATCCAAATAACTGAAATATAGGAAGGATCAATTAACTAAAGAAAACTGACTCTATACTAATAAAAGCAGCATTCTTCATTGTTTAAGAAATTCTTATTAAAGCAAGAGTTTTATAATTCATCAAATAACGTTTCCTTGCTTAGTCATCAGATCTGCTACTTAAAACATAAATGACATCCCAAGCTTTCTCACAGAAATGAATTGCAAAACTACAGAAATGGATGAAAAGCAGCATTTTTCACTTAATTCAAATATAATTGCATCATTTCTCCCTTCCCTCTCCTCCCTCCAAATCCCTTACCTGTCCCCTCACTATCCTTCAGCTTCCCCTCTAATTCATGCCCTCTGTTTCTTTAATTATTTAATTATTCCCATGTATGAATACATATAAAAATTATAAGACTATAAATAAATTGCTTCTGGGACACAAATAATGGTAATCTCAGATTCAGTATGAAACTGGCTATTCAGTTATTACTAAACTTTCTGCTCTGTTCAGAACAGCAATCTGAGAATCTTTGTCTGATGTGTAATTTAAGATCTGGATCCCTGTAACTGGATTCCAGGAATTTGGCTATTGTTTAGCTGTGGGTGTCTGCTTCTGTTTCCATCAGCTACTGGATGAAGGCTCTAGGATGACATATAAGGTAGTCGTCAATCTCATTATTATGGAAGGACATTAAAGGTAGCCTCTCCACTATTGCTTAGATTGTTAGTTGGGTTCATCCTTGTATATCTCTGGGCATTTCCCTAGTGCTAGATTTCTCCTTAAATCTATAATGGCTCCCTATATTATGGTATCTCTTTTCTTGTTCTCCTCTTTTTCCATGTGGAGTAATGAGCAACCCAGAAACCCACAGAATCAGCTGACCTGAACAAGGGGGAACTTGTGTACACCAGTCTGGTAGCTCAGAAACCAGCATAGGACTGATCCAGACCCCCTGAATGTGGGTGTTATTTGGGAGGACTAGGCAGTCTATGGGTCCTCTGGTAATGGATAAGTATTTATCCCTAGTGTACAAATGGACTTTGTGAACCCATCCCACATAGAGGCATACTCCCTCAGCCTAGACACAAGGGGGAGGGCCTAGGCCCTGCCCCAAATTATATGACAGACTTTGAAGACTCCCCATGGGAGGCCTCACACTCCCTGGGGAGCTGAAACAGGGATGGGTTGGGGATTGGTGGGGCTGATAGGGAAGGATGGGAGGATGAGGGACCTGGGACTGACCTATAAAACAAGCTTGTTTCAAATTTAAATAAAAAAGGAAAAACAAAACAAAAAAGATCTGGACTTCTTGCTAAGAACTTCAATACTAGGTATGAACTTCCTCCCACCTTATAATCTAAGTATCCTTTACATAGCGGGGTGTGACATGCACAGGAAGTTGGAGCAGCGGAAGGGAAGTCAGTGCAGTTTCATTGGAGAACTTTCAGACTTCAGACATGAGAGCCTCAGGGCTCAGCAGTTAACAGCACTTGATGCTTTTATGAAGGAACTGCCCGTAACTCCGTTTTCAGGGTATCTCAGAGCTCTTCCTGCCTCCTTGGGCATCGGGACCCCTCTTGTGATGCCACTTTCAAGAAGGAGGGTGCCAAAGAGCTCCCTAACTATGAAAATCAATATTGAATGCAAACATTCTCAAACACACTAAAAAATACAAAGAAATGAGCATCCCAATTTTACAAGCAGATAGGGCATAAGCCTGTGCTTGCAGTACTTTATCTCCTGGCCAAGCCCTGTGCATGTAACAGTATGGTTATAGACAAAACTGTTCAAAGAGTATCACATACTATATAGGAGACATTTTTCATATGGTCTCCTACGACTATAATGTATCTTTCTAGGAGCAGCACCTGTACCTTTGTGAAGTCACAAAATTTGTGTAAATCTGATTCAGTAGTCACTGTATCAATGAGGAGTTCCCATTACTTCGTGCAACTTCAGATGTTCAGTTCACAAAAGTCAATGAAGAAGTGCATGTGCAAACATCAGCATTAATTTGAAAACAGAATGGCTGATGATCCACTGGAAATGAAACGAGACATATCATGCCTTGGTCTCTTAATGATTAACATCTTACTTTGTTCTGCAGTTGATTCTGAATGTCAAACATTGAAGGAAAAAAGGAGACCAATGCCTTATTAAACACAGCCCCTCCTCCACTTGCCTCCATATATCAACATTTGCCTTTGTGTTAACAATTATATTTGCTGTTATGAAACTGTTAGGCAGTAATTGGAAGCTCTTGGGAGGTTTTATATTCTTTGGTGATATTTAATAACAATAATAAAAGTAGATGACAAATGTCATAATGGGCTGTAGAATAGAGCTACTTTAGATAAATATAATACAGTCAGTCCTTCCTGAAGGGAAATCTTTGTGGAAGACAGATAGGTGCCTGAGTGAGCCTGAATGGTCTTTATTGGATAGGATTTTTAGTGGCTGTAACCCAGATATTAAGACAAGGTCAACCAAAAAATTTACTTTGTATAACAAAATTTTGTTCTGTCATTTTGGTTAGTGACATTGGACATAAGTATAAAGAGGTAAGTGTACAAAATTTATTGTGTAGTAAAATATGATTCCTGTAGAAGAAATGGATTAATTTTGTATAGTAAGATAATACTCCCTGATGATTTAAACAAGACACAGTTGATAAATAAATTCAGAAGAACTAAATGAGTATTTGAAGCTCCAACACCCACCTCTTGTTATTTTCTTCCTATCTGACTACTTCTTTCTCTACTGAATAAATGAATTTTTTTTTTTAGAAAACTGAACTCTGTGGTTCATAAGGTTATATCTGTCCTTTCCATAGGAGAAATGTGATTTAAACAAATTAAATTTCTTCCACTCTCTAAATTGAACAAGGAAGGATTCTCTTTCTCATATCTCTCATTCCTATGCTGAAATAAAATGAAGACTCAAGTATAATTGGCAATTAATAACTTCAGATTCTATTATGGAACTCTTGTTACAAAATTCATCTGCACAGGAATTTCATGGGAGCAAGCCTAGGTTATTGTGAGAAAAATCAGGCCTTTCCTACAGGCATAAAAATGTCACAGTGACATTAAAGCTGTAGTCTTTGACCTTGGATCTTCTGACCCTAGGCTCCCTGTACTAATCTCCATCGTTCACAGGCTAGAATAGATCAGCAGTTGTCATAATGATGTGTCCTGAGGAACTTATATATCTACCTGACATTAGCTTGCCCTGCAGCTGCCTAAATAGTTTTGTCTCTGCAAACACCTTGCTGTTAGTAGTGGCTGAAATTGTTAACCCCAATATTCAGGAGCCTTAGAGGGACAGATAGCTTTATGTGTGGACTTAGTATGTTATACAGAGTAAGTTCAAGGCCAGGCTGCTATACACAGAAAATCTCATATACCCATCCCCAATCCTCTATCAATTTTAATATTTTTAAAGCTACAACGTTCTCTATTTCAATACATGAATTGCAACTTTGAGAAGCAGTAAAGATAAATGGAAAATGGTTATGGTGAATAAATGTTCAATGAGATTATTCAGGAAAATACAAATTAAAATGATGAGTTATTAGTTTTCTCCATGAATTAATACACAACACAATGAAAAAGAATTAGGTTGGACAGATGTCTATCAAGGTGTGGACACATATAACTTCATATTTGAGAACTGGAAATGTGATTTTAGAGATGTAACTATTGTATGTGTCATTTGAATGATCAATTCTATTATTGGATGACTAAAATAAGAAAATTTCCTAGGATATGTTTATGGTACATATTTACTAAGTATTTTAAGAAGTATGGTTTATTTATAACAATAAATACTAGAAAACACATAGGCATTCATGAGTTATAAATACTAAATGATTTTCTGTATTAAAATGAACCAGAAGATGTTGCAAGTAGTAAAAGCATATGATAGATATGAATTGCTAGGCCCTGCAAACTCCCTGATCATCTGGATTATAGTCTTTTAGCCCCTCTTCCCCAGTAATAAGGAAAAAGAAAAGAAAGAAAAGTTCCACTGTGATTCTTTGGTAGTCTATTGTGAAGTCATTTACTTTTAACATCTTGTAATGCTATACAATGGAAAACAGTTCTTTTTTTTTTTTTGTAGTAACAATAAACTGAATGTATGCATAAATGGCAAAGTACTAAAAATCATTCATTCTTCAAATGAATCATATATTTTAGGATTACCTAATTTCTAAGGATTGGTAAAGGTTTTACCAAGAATTCAAGTATGTAATGAAATATTGGGGAATCCGATATTTTTGAGTGTTGATTGTAAATATGTAAGTTCATGTATTAACTCACAAATTATTAATTCTCCCACAAACATACTGAGGATTAGTAGAAATGAATGGAGGGAGGGATACGGTCTGAGGAATGTGAATATTTTGTGGTTTTGGCTTTTTGAGGAAATAAAAACAAGAATAACGATTATGTATTTTAAACTACAGGAGTACTGGGGATAATTTAACTGGCCCCATAAAACTTCATCCAGTCATGAAAAATGATGGTAACACTGGGATGATGATCAGACCACAGAAGTGTCATCAAGTTTTCCTGTGCTGGATTGTAGAAGGAGAAGTATCATAACACAGAGTAGCCTCCCAATCAGGGTCCTCCTTTTCTATGCACTCCAGCTACAATCTTAATTGAAGCCCAGGCAGTGTAGCTCTGATCTGTCTTCTACACAGTGGCAGTTCATGCCATGTAGTAATTTGCAATTACTCTCAGATATGAATTCAAACAAAGCTCTGAGGCTGCAGATCATTTAAACCCAAGTTTCATTTGAGAAGTGCTTTGTTATTGTCTTGGCATTGACCTGGTGTCTAACAAGAGGGGCTTTCTGTCAAGAATGTCTGCTTCATGAGAAAGCAAAATCTTAATTTTAAGGCATGAAAAACTTTTAGTTGTGGGAGTATCTCTACAGAAATCAAACAAAACAAACCAAAACAGAAATCTTTGCAACTGAGATTCTTGGGAAAACCAGCTCTTGTATTGCTTATTCCATGTTCTCAAACATACAAAGTATTTAGTCAGTGAGAAATAGGAAATATCCGTTGGAGAAAAGCATGAATACAGAAGCCCTTAAATATGCAATTGCATTTTGAAAGTGTACATGCAAAAGAACCCTTCATCATAATCCAGCAAATGTTTTATCTGTTTTAGGTATGGATCATTCCTGGCAATACAAATCATGTTTTAAAGTAATAGTAGAGGCAGAAGTGTAAAGTTTATATGGAACATTAAATGTTAACATTGACGAAAACAAATTGTTGGGCCCCAGAAACAAGAAGGTCAATCTCTTAAATAAATTACACTTATCAACTAGGTTCCTCTGCTTTCTTCTGTTGATAAAGTCCACAACAAACAAATGAGAAAATGAATTCAGCCTACAATCTCAGTCTTGGAGAATCTTGGATATAAGCCCATTCTTCACCAGCTTGCTCTTGGTCATGGTATTCTGTTACAGCAAGAGAAACCCTAAGACACTAAATGTCATCCATATTCCCTGGACCAGTACTTGTTTTCTTGCATCTACGTGTCTACCTTTGACTTGATTATCTGCTCCATTACTAAGTGTATCTTATCTTTCCTGATTATCATATTGAGTTAGTCTTTTTATTATAAATCTTTACATAAGATTAGTATTTTCAACTTATTTCCTGCAAATCTCCTTTATCTTTTTAATGCATTTTCTCATCTTTTCTTACTGTTATGATGTAAATTTCAATGGATATTTCTAGTCTCACAGGATTGCTGCTAAATTTAGCAGATACATTTAATTTATATATTGATTTGGAAAATATAAATCTTATTAAACTTTGGATTTAGTAATGGCATATTGTACTTCTTAAGTCTATCCTGATAGGATTGCCAGTATCAGCTATAGGATTATTTCATTTTATTTGTCTGTCTGGGCACTTTGAGATATATCTATATCTATATTTATATCTATATCTATATCTACATCTATATATCTATATCTATATCTATATATCTATTGTTATGTTCATGTCATGAACTTCTTTGTCTTTCCCTAAATTTTTAATTTAAATTTGGTTTTATAAAAGTATAGCTGTCTCTGCTTTCTTTTCAAAAATTTTAAAATTTTGCAATGTTTACAATGCCAGTACTATATCAATTCAATACTGGAAATAGTGATAAGAAAAAGTTATATGTCCAGTTTGGATGCAATTTCTGCCTCTGTCTTCCCTATCAGTGTCCTGTAACTCCATATGTGCTGTTCCTCCTCTAGTCCCTTTCACAGCTCATTCTATCTATTGTCCTTTCCACCTTTGCCCACTGCCATAAGCCTACTATTCCCAACTCAGGGCTACTTTCTAGTTTTCTCTTGTTTTTTCTAAAACAGCGGTTCTCAACCTGTGGTTCATGACCACATTGGGTGTGCTTGAATGACTCTTTCACAAGGGTCACCTAAGACCACTGACAAGACACAGATAATTATGTTAAAATTCATAATAGTATTAAAATAACAGTTATGAAGTGGTGATGGAAATTATTTTATTTGGGGATCAACACAAGGATACATATTAAAGGGTCACACAGCATGAGGAAGGTTGAGGACCATGGCTCCAGAGCTTACTCCTACTCAAATACATGTACCTAAATATCTGAAGCAAAAATGTGTCATTCAGTAAACCTGTAGCATCTATCCTCCCAAGCCCTATTTAATGCAATATTCTCCAGCTCTGTCATTGTCTTGAAATTTCATTATTCTTCATGGTCTGTTCTTTGTAGTATTATTTTTACATGGAAGATTTTATTCCACCCCTAGGATCCAGTGAAGGCTTCTCATTTCAGATGAACTGAGCTTTTCACAAACAACTTATCTAGCCTTTATATTTGTTCAACACAAACACACACTCTGCCTTTTAATTGGATAACTTAACCCAATCACATTTAGAGTATCACCCACAGGTGAGATCTTGCCTTAGCCATCATGCAGTTTATTTTCTAATATGTTTGTTCATAGTTTCACTTCTTCTCTTCCTTTCATAGTTAAGTAATTAAAGATAGAATTATGTTCTGATCCCCTAAGTATTGTTTTGAGTATGTTTACTATAGATAGTCTTAAAAATAATAATTAGATTATAACAAGATGCCATACATGTGTGACATGGAATTGTAAAATTATAAACTAAATAAAATTCTAATTGATCTTGTTACATCACAACTATGCTTCATCTTGAAGTTTTGTTTGCTCACTTTACATTTCTTATATTGATTATTGTTTATTAGGAGATTCTATAGCTATTTACATAACTGTTTTGTTTTTAGTGTTCATGGGGATATTGTACATGGCTCACACTCCATGTTTACACTACTGAATATTCTGAACTGAGCTATACAATGACTTTTGACAATGAGTTTTAACTTGCTGATATTATCTGATTTCTCAAATTTTTTTGTTTCTTTGTTGATATTTCTGATATCTTTCTTTCTCACCATGGTAAATTCCTATGCATTTGCTTTTTATTTATTTTTTTTCAAACCATAGTCTGTTGGCACACTTCTCAGTGAAGCAGGAATTTTTTTTTATTATTATTATTTTTATTTTACATGTTGATCCCAGTTCTCTCTCCCTCCCACCCACCCTCCCTCTTACATTCTCTTCCCCTTCTCATGCACCCTGACCACCCTCCCCTCCCATCCCCCCACCCCAATTCCACATGTAGGGCAATGCCATCCAGGTGGGGTCATGTAAATCTGTCAAGTCATTCGAAGTAGGGACTAGGACTTCTCTCCTGTCTCTAGTTTAAGGAAGTATCCCTCCATGGTGGATGTGTCTGCAATGTCCTTTTGTGCACCAGGAATACATCCTGGGTCCACTGTCTGGGGTCCCTTAGACTGCTCAGTCCTTCTAGCTGAGACCCATATTCAGGGTGGCCTGAGTCAGTCCCATGCTGGATTCCCAGCTATCAGTTTGGGTCCATTAGCTCCTCCTTGTTGGGGTCAGCTGTCTCTATGTGTTTCTGCAACCTGGTCTTGTCCTCTCCCTCTGCATCTGGATTCTAGTTCAACTCAGTGTTTAGTTATTGGTGTTTGCTTCTGTTTCCGACAGGTACTAGATGAGAACTCCATGATGGTGGATAAGTTAGTTGTTGATTTCACTATCTGGGAAGGGCATTTATGGTAGCCTTTCCACGGTTGCTGAAATTGTTAGTTGGTGGCAGTCTTGTAGGTCTCTAGACCTTTCTTTAGGTTCAGTTTTCTCCTCAAACCAATGGCTCCCTCTTTATGTTCATTCTCTGTCTCTGTCTCTGTCTCTCTCTCTCTCCTGTCTTCTATTCCCTCCCTGGCTCAATCTCCCTAGTCACATGTGTTTTCCTCTCCTCCTCTTTCTCCTACTTCTCTCTCCATTAACTGCCCCCCCCCCACTTCCCCTGTGCTCTGGGTCTTGTCCCTTCCCCATTCTGTGGTGGACTTTATGTGAATCTCTTAGAATACACCTTGTATCCTAGTTCCTCTGGTGGTGTATGCCCTTGCTTTTATGGGGATGGGTTATCTTTATATCATGTCTAAGTGAAGGATTTTCTGGTATGTTATGCTCGGCTGACAAATGCTTCTTTCCCTTCAGTCCTCTGAACATCTCTGGCTGCTCTGGTGCCTGGAAGTTTCTGAGCAAATTGGGGCATCTTTAGCCTTGCTTTTCTTCTGTTGTCTTGACAATCTTTCTTTGATGTTCAACTTCAGCATCCTGATTTTAACATGTGTTGGGGACCTTGTGACTAAATCTGACTGGTGACCTATGATCCTTAGGAATTTACATGGCTCCCTTTCTTGCAAGTCTGTGAAGTTTCCTGTCATGATTTATTCGAACCATTTTTTGTTCTTCTTTTCCCATTCTTGAATCCCCACAAATCAACAAAAATTCAAATATTTCATGAATTAGTACTCTTCCCAGTTCCTGCAAGATTTGGCACTATGCTTATATTTTTTCAAACTCAATATATGTCCCTTCATTTAGCTTCTTTTAAGCTCTTGTGTCCTTTCTTTTGTCTAATCTATGCTACTGATGACATCATTCATTACACTACCAGTTCTTTAGAATACTTTAGTTCATATATTCGTTTCCCTCTTAAAAGTTGCTTCCATGTCTGTTAATTTGTTCTTTTAGAAACTAGAACCATTTGTCTAATTTTTGTGACTCTTATGAGTTTCAACAATATGTAGACTTTAAAAACTTCATTTCTAGAATTTGCAGATATCAGGTGATATACGGTTCAGTTTTTGACATGATTTTGGTTGTTACAGGATGGTGGGGCTAGCTGAAAGTTCTTCATGGTTGTTGACTGCAACATCATCTGGAAGTTGAAGGCACATATATTCCTTTCTTCTCAATTTGATGTTATCCTTCTGCTTCTAGAAACTTTACACAGCCTGCTTGATTCTTAGTCTGTAGGCTCTACTATTTCAGCAGAACATAAGTATGTATTCAGACTCACTGTCCATATGCTTTTGGTATGGTCTTGTGTATAATCCCTAGGGGGTTCCCCAACTCCAAATTTATCTAAACCCATAAGCAATCTTGTATTTGGTAAGTTTTCATCACTCTGAAGATACCTGAGGGAAACAAGTACAGACTATATTCTGACTCCTGGTTTCAGAGGAGCCAATTCACAGGTACTTGGTTCCACATGATTGTGTAGAACATTGGGGCAAGAATATGTAGGAAAGGCACTTCAACATCTTATTGTAGACAGGAAGTAGTATCCTGGAAGGGTCCAGGAACAAAATATCCACAAGAACCTGATCCTGTGACCTAAAATACCATCTAGAACTCAACTAACATTGTCATGAACTCCCCAGATAGTGACATCAGCTTGGGATCTGTCAATGAACAGAGAAGTGTGTTCACTGCGAGTTCAAAGCATAAAAAATATATTACTAAATGACATGGGTATTTACTTAAAAGGTCTAACACAGCCTGGAAACCACTCACTCATTGTCATAATATACCCAGATCCTCATCTACAGTCACTGGGTACAGCCTTGATTTCACCAAGCTCCATTTTTAGACATTACCATGTAGCTTCGTAACAGATAATGAGGTATATTTCTTGGAGGAAACAAGAAGGTAGATCCTGTTTTTTAATCTATCTGCTAGTTTGCATCTAATTATTGTGAAATATAGATGATTAATATTAACAGTATTATATTCTGTAGATTCATTGTTCTCATTTTGTTTTTCTGTGTTATCTTATACATTTGATTAACTGTTGTGCAAGTGTTTATTCATGTCCCCTGACTTCTTTTTTGTGTTTAAACTTGTCTTCCAGTTAAAATATCCTCTCTAGTATCATCTGTAACCTGGCTTAGAGGTTATAAATTCCTTCATCTGTTTTTATCATTTTTTTTTAATTTAACCCTAAATTTCAATAGTTTTTCTGGGTATAATACTCTGGATTGAAAAATTCAACCTTTCAGAATTAGGAAAAATGCTTTTCTATACTATTCTGTCTTTAAGAGTCTGTCAAAGGATTAGGTGTTATTCTGATAGGCTTTCATTCATAAGTAACATGACCTTAACTCTCCTGTAGCTTATAATAGCCTTTCTGAATTACGTGTTTTGAACATTTTAACCCTAATATCTCATGGGGACTTTTCTTTGTGGTCCAGTTTGAGATTCTGTAAACCTGTTAATATCCACATGGGAATCCCCTTCTGCGGATTATGGGAATTTTCTACGATCTATTGAATATGTTCTCTGTGCCTTTGCAATGGTGTTCTACCTTTTGTATGCCCAAAAAGTGAAAGTGTATCTTTTTATGGAGTCCCTGAACTCTCCCACATTTTCTTATGTATCTAAAGTATTGTTTACCTTAACCAAGTGATGCAGCTCTCTACTGTTCTTGTATCCCTCATTCTGTGTTCTCTGTTACCAATTGGTAACATCCTCCACTGAGGTTTTGGTTGTTTTGCTGGTCTTTCATTACCAATATCAGTTCATATTTCATTTTGGAATTTTTTTTGGCAATACTATGACATTGTTGAATTCTCTTTTGATGTCTTAGTTTGGCTTTCTTATTTCACTCATTTCTTTGGAGTATATTTACACCTTGCTTATGTTGTCTGAACATATCTATGATCATTCTTCCAAGGTTTTTTTTTTTTTTTTTTTTTTTTTTTTTTTTTTTGTCTGGAAACTTTTCCAGGTCATTCTCATCAGGTGCCACTATTTGTTAATTGTGGGCGCATTTTCTTCTTTTCTTCCTTTTCCCATGTGATTTCTGTTTCTGCACTGAGAATCAAGTCATTTGAATTCTTTCTTTCTTCCTTTCTTCCTTCCTTCCTTGCTTGCTTCCTTCCTTGATTCCCCCATCCTGCTTTTTTGTTGTTGCTGTTGTTGAAGTTTCTTTTCGTAGTAGCATTAACAATGTTCAGGCAAGCACCAAGTTGTAGCATAAATGAAGTGCATGTTTTCCTCTTAATCCCTTGTTTTCAACCTTTCTAATTCTGTGACACTTTAATGCAGTTCCTCATATTGTGTTTACCCCCATACATGAAATTACTTTCATTGCTACTTCATAACTAATTTTGCTACTGTTATGAATGATAATATAAATATTTGGGGAGATGGAGGTTTGGTAAAGGGGTAGCAACCATAGGTTGAGAGCCACTGCTCTATGGATTGTGTGAGAAATTCTGTAGTGGTGTAATTAAGTCTGAGATTGGGAAGCCAGGATCTCCTCCCTACTGCCAGAGGCTTTGTGGGCTGGGATTCTGTAGCAGAATTCCTGGACGATATAAGTAGGCCTGGTATAGGACAGGTCTATCTGTCTTGTCTATTTGATATGTCTGTCCACTCTCTAATAATTGCTGTCTTCAACTTAAAGGTTATGAGGACACTTCTCTCTAAGAGTTGCTGCAAAGTATAAATTAGGTGAAATGCATTACACTGTCAGTATGACATTTGGAGCATAGTGTCTTTTCAGAGAATAGCTTATGTTTTAAATAGTTTTCAATATTGTAACTACTTGAAAAAGTCCACCCATGAATATTTGTGTTCTTCTTTGAAAATAAAATATGTCTCCATCATTCTTACCCAAAAGATCACCTATCTACAAGGTCACCATTTTTTATTGTTTTTCAAATACATTCTGTAATTTTTTAATGAGTTTTTTTTCTTGGTTATAGTTTTTTGTTTGTTTCTTTTATTCTTCTCTAATATATTACATCCCAACCACAGTTTTCCATCCCTTCTCTCCTCACCCTCACCCAACCACTCCCATATTTCCCTTCAGAAAAGGGTATAACTCCCTGGGATATCAACAAAGCATGGTATATAAAGTTGCAATAAGAGTAGGTACCTACCCTCATTTTAAGGCAACAAGTAGTTAAAAGAGTCAGAGTCAGCTCCTCCTTGCATTATTAGGAATCCCACAAGAAAACCAAGCTATACAACCATAACATACATGCAGAGGGCCTAGGTCATGTTCATGTAGGCTCCTTTATCTTTTCAGTATCTGCGAACCCCTATAAGTCCATTTTTAATTGGATTATTTGGTTTGTTGATGTCTCTTTCTTAAATTCTTTATTTATGTTTTGGATATTAGGCTTCTTTAAGATGATGTGGAGTTTGTAAAAATCTTTTCCGATTCTGTAGGCTGCCATTTTGTCTTATTTATGATGTCATCTTTAAAAGACATTTGTAATTTTTTGTAAAACTTACTGTACATTTTCTTCTCCTTATACTTAGCCCAAGTCACTTTTATTTAGCTCTTTTACCACTTGACAATTAGTTAATTGTTGTTTCTGTCTCTACTTGCCTGGGTCATAGCCTTGAGTTCTGTCATTGGTTGAGTCAGCACCCACCACCATGGTAAGTAGTTGAGAAGCATTTGCATAGTGATTGGTTGGAAACATGAATAAATGTCTCCGATTTAAATTGTTGCTCATGAGTCAAGAAATATTTTCATTACTACAGAGATGTTTATTCATAATTGTAGTCTTTACAAGTTTGATGTTAGATTTTACAGTAAAGAATCTAAGTTCATTAGGAAATGTCCTTCTGCTTCTCTGAGCAATTGGGATTTGTGTTGTTCCATGTTGTTCTCTATCCTATTTGGAGAGTTTCCTTTCAGTGTATCATATGATGAGTCTAGTCAAGAATTTTAATAACTTACAGACTACCTTTGAACTATGTAATGGTTTATGACTAATTCATTCACTCTTGACCTTTATTTCCCTTCATTTAAACATCATTGTGTGTATCTTAATTTCACTATATCAATTTATTAATCGCAATACTAGAACAATCCATTTACACAATCAATCACATATGCACAAAGGTGAAAGTGCACAGTTCATGTAGTAATCAAAATCAAATAAGTGAAATCTGTATGCCCTGCTTATTACTTATATATTGTAGTTTTCTTATCTTTTTAAGACAGATGTTCATGTATCCTCACTCTGTGGCTGAGTGTTACCATATCATAGGTGTACCCCAAATGCTCAGTTGATACAAAGTTCCAGATCAGTCCTGATGTTTCTGGAATGCCAGGTGAGCCCACTACCAATTAAGCTACATCCTCAGCTCTGAAATTTGTAAATATGATTGTGTATGATATTTAAATGGAACATATACACACCCTAAACATATAGTTTTACTTTTGTAGCCAAGTAACAGGTTAATGTCATCTGCAGACATTGCGAATTGAGTAAAGATTTTTCAAAATATTCTGATCAAATATCAACCCTTTAAGAAGTCAGTGTTGTCTTATTTCCTAAACTTTTTAGCAGCACTTTATTCTTACTAGAACTAACATAAGTTGCTGGCACGTCATCTCTCCTATTGTGTGAACTCCTTTAAGATGGGAATCATATTTTATTTATGGACACATTCAAGCTGTAACTCAGCAGAGTTCCATTCTCTGCTACACACTGTCATATGAATAAACATAATAAGAAAAAAAGCCAATTTTGCAGATTTTCTCAATTCTTTAAAAGCCTAGTAGTTAAAGCGTTTGAGTTGCTAAATTTATAAAGTAGATTATATAAGTACAAAAATGAATGATGTTATAACTCACATTGTTTTCCATTAGAAAGAGGCAATAGCTCTGAAGTATTCAGAATGTAAGTTCTCCTTCAATAATAATGCTACTGTGCTTTAAATTGCAACTTTTACAGCCATATGGTTCAGCAGGTAAAAGTAGTTCCCAGCACGCCTGAGAACCCAGGTGTTCTATCTCAGAATGTGCATGGTGAAGGAGGGAATAAATTATGGGAAATTGTTCTTTATCCTTTACACGTGCACCATGGTACAAAACCCACAAACTCCCCTTCACACCCCACAGGCTCATACTCCATATTCCCCCAACATCACACATATACACATTATCCCTACAACTCCATCATACAAATATGACACAGATCATATCACCTCTCTCTTTCTCTCTCTCTTACACACACACTAATTTCATAAATACATTAATAAAAATGTTTGAAAAAAGAAAAAACCCAAAAAAATCTTGGAGTAGGATTTTTGCAAGATTGGGATTTGAGATTCAACTCAAACAACTGAGGGGACACCTCAGGAATGCTTCAGGGTATTAGAAGACTGGTGCCTAAGAGTACTAGAATACTATATGCTTCTGTTCAATGTAAATATACTTGCTAGAAACAATTCTTAGTGGGCATATTTTAGAAAACTATTATTTTGTGAGATGTAAGAAGAAATTGAGACGTTAATGTTTTCAGCTGTTATCTCTACTACTTGGGAGTTAGCTGGCAGGAAAGAGAGTTATCTATGCATCAATGATCCCTTCAGAATGCTACAACCACATGATCATGGTAAAAAATAGGGTAGCTCATTTTCACTTTTATTTTTGCTTTGGCATGTATTCACAGTGAAAGTTTTTCATTCAAGTACGTTATATATTTAGATTTTTTTTTTTTTTTTTTTTTTTTTGGTACCAGGCCAAGTTCAAATCTTCTACACTGAATTCCAAACATTCCCAGTGAATTCTATGAAACACATGTCAGAGTAAATGAGAATCTGCTAATTTTTCCTTCCATTTGGTAAAATGTGGAAATTATCACTCAGAGATATTAGATCATTTACCACAAATATAAGATTGTATTCTATGACTTATTTATCTATATTATTTTCCCACATTCTCCACATTGTGCTACAATTATTGAAATAAAGGTTTCATTTACCATAATCACATCTCAAAAAAAATGTTACTTTCTTTTTTTTTTTTTTTTTTTTTTTTTTTTTTTTTTTTTGACAATAGGAGACTTTGGAGCACTCGGCTCTAAACTGGACATTTCTTTTATTTATTTATTTATTTATTTATTTATTTTTATTTAATTTTATATAACAAAGTCCAATTAAATGAAAACAAACATTTATACACAATATTTGGGAATTTGGGCGTCGTTCTTTCCAAACTACTTCCTGCTGGTAAGGGGAGCTGTCTTGGGGGATTCGAAGAAGATTCAGATATCCTAGCTGTAGTCTGTAGGGCTGTTTTGTCCAGCTGTTTGGAATGTAGGATCAGCTTGTACTCTGTTTCAGGCGGTCTGGCGTGATCAAACCACATTAGTCTGGAAGGAATCCACATCTTTTCATTTTCTGTGGAAACAAAAATAGAAATATTTTCCCCAGTAACTTGTTCTTCAACTTAAATTTTGGAGTCAAAGCGTTTTTTTTTTTTTTTTTTTTTTTTTTTTTAAATTTATTATTTTACATGTCGATCCCAGTTCCCCCTCCCTCTCTCCCTCCCCTGCAGCCCTCCCTCCCTCCTTCCCTCCCTTTTGCCCTCTCTGCCCTCTCCCATGCACTCTAAACACCCCCCTCCCAACCCCCCACCACAATACCATATGTAGGGGAATGCCATCCAGTTGGGGTCATGTAGATCTGACAGGTCCTATGAAGTAGGGACTAGGGCTTCTCTCCTATCTCTAGAATAAGGCAGTTATCCCTCTATGGGGGATATGTTTGCAAAGTCCTTTTGTGCACCAGGGATACATCCTGGCTCCACTGTCTGAGGTCTCTTAGACTGCTCAGACCTTCTGGCTGAGACCCATATTCAGGGGGGTCCGAGTCAGTCCCCTGTTGGCTTCCCAGCTATCAGTCTAGTGGCCCTTAGTTCCTCCTTGTTCAGGTAAGCTGTCTCTATGTACTTCTACCGCATGGTCTTGTCCTCTCCATCTGCTACTGGGTTCTAGTTCGACTCAGTGTTTATGTATGGGTGTTTGCTCCTGTTTTCAACAGGCATTAGTTGAGGACTCCATGGAGAAGTTAGTTGTTGATCTCACTCTCCGGGAAGGGCATTTATGATAGCCTTTCCACGGGAGCTGAGATTGTTAGTTGGGAGCAGTCTTGTAGTTCCCTCGACCTTTCTTTGTGTTCAACTTTATCTTCAAACCAATATTGGCTCCCTCTTTTATGTTCTCTCTCTCTCTGTCTCTGTCTCTCTCTCTCTCTCTTTCCTATTTTCCATTCCTAACCAGGCTCAATCCTCCTGGTCGCACATGCCTTCCTCTCCTCCTCTCATTTTCTCCTACTTCTCTCTCCATTCGCTGTCCTCCCCCACTTTACCTGAGGTCTGGGGGACTTGTCCCTTCCCAGTTCTGTGAGGGACTTTATATGAATCTCTTAGAATACAACTTGTATCCTAGTCATATAGGAAACAAGAACAGTCTGGATCACATCATATACTAACATAGAGAATCAGCTGTTGAATTCTCAACTCAGCTTCTATTGTGTAATGACACTACAGGTGAGTATAGTGACATATAGTATACATTTGCCTTTCAGGTCAGAAGGGGACTTCATATCAAGCTAATTGTACCTCCTATGCCCCCATTTCTTTCTTCAGTTACACATTTGAGTAGCTATTATCCACACAAAACATATTATTGTAACTATAAAGTAGAAAATGTAAGCACATTTTAGAGCACATGCAATATAATGACTGCATGCACTTTTTAAGACATTATTGGGGTTGAAGTTCAAAGAGTGATACAATATTTTGATGCTTTTTTCATTCACTGACAGCTAATTACTAAACACCTGTGGGGTATCAGAAACTAAATTAGGACATAAACAATAATTGGATAAGATATTAACTCTAACTGATTACTTCCATATAATATTTAGATATCATTCTTTAGATAAATCCTCATTTTTATAATCTGTCTTTAGTTTGCATCAAATATTAATGATTGTGCAAATGTAGACACAGGAAAACATAGTTATTAAAATATAGATATAAAACCAAACAAAATAATAACAGTTCCCTATGGAAATTTGAAAATCTCTATATACCATTTTATAATTGTTTGTAACAAGCAAACTTCTCACCCCCTGCTATTAAAGTAAACTGGATTTTATTTTTTGCTTCAGAAATTGGGGAAATAAAAATAGGATGACTTAGATATCTATATCTATTCAATTATACTATTCTACAAAAAAAGGTCATTATTTTTAACTTGCATTCTCAGTTTGTTTTCATAAGAGAAAGTAGCTATCAATGCAGATATCAGTCCCAATAAAAATCAGTCTTAACTCCAACAAAGCACATGGGAATGTAAATGATTCTCCTCCAAAGAAAGGCAACATAGAATTTGTTAATAGACCAATATAATGTCTTCAGAAATGGAAAGATTAACCTGTATGTTGTAAGGAGGGAATACCCTACTCTAAACTACATTAGTTTTTGATCATGATATATTAATGAAATATCATGTGTCAATGATGCCTTACCTTAAATATTTTATTTTTGATTATGTACATGTATGACCCACTCTGTGGACCTAGAAATAAAATCAGCTGTGAATAGCCTGCTGTGGGTCTTAGTAATGGAACTTGGCTTCTCAGGAAGAGCAATATCTACTTATAAAAACTCTGCTTTCTCCCCAGTCATGATAACTTACATTTTAACTGGAATTGAGAGTTTTTCTTGGATCAGACACCCTTTACATCTTTTTTTTCTCTCTTTCAAATATGTTTCCAAGTTCATTACCTTACAATATAACAATGTTAATTTATAACTCAATTTCAATTAAGATATTTGTCTTTAACTCATTCCTCATGTAAAAAAGAAATTGTTTTTAATACACGCTATAATGTGTGGCTCACTATAATGTTGCTGTGTTTGACATTCTATCATATATTTATTAACTTGAAAGCCACAGGACATTCTTGCAGTAAGAGAGTAGATGTAATTTTTAGTGTACTAACTTTAAGAACTGTTAGTTATAGATAACTTGAATTGCTAGATCATTAGTAACTTAGTTGTTTGATTCTTGTATGTAGATTATTTAGGGTCTTCTGTTTATGATACTTTCTATACAAATATAAAACTATTTTTATATATATATATTTTGTATATTGATACAACTTAGGATATTTTATCATTTTGCACTTTACAGTTCTACCTCTAAACAAGATATTTCACTTCTATCTCTGTTAGTGAGATATATAGGTGTATAGTTACATTTTTTAAAGTCCCAGTCCTTGCTAAATTAATTTGGAAAGCTTCTGCCATTTTACAACTAGGTCCCAGAGAATTAAAGATATTGTCACCCATATTTCTCATACCTCTGAGATTAGTCAGACATAGATGTTTGATCTTCAAACACTTCATAGACCTACAAAATATGGCATTTAAATGTTTTAATATTAGCATTCCATTGACATGAGACACAATTGCTCCTGACAGCATCGAGCTATTCCTGAGAGTATGTTGGACACTGATGTCACACCTTTTGGAGTCCATCCTCTCCTTGGCTAATGGCCTCTTGGGCAAAGAACTGCTCTATCTTGACAGCTGACTTTGGACACGCTTTCCTTCTGTGCTTGCAGAAGATTAACCTAAAAGACTGCTGAACCCTACCAAGTCAGGGTAAGACAGACTTTCTACCTCCCTGCTTCTGTATTGGTCAGTCAGATACTCTAGACCTTAGCCAAAGATGGCTGCCCCTACATTGCTGTGAGACTTGGGTGACTGTTCAGGTAGCCTGGTGTTTCTGTCTTCAATGCACCTTTTGGAAGCTGCCTGCACTTCCTGCCTTCCCTAGTATTGTTATCTTCCTTGTCAGGTCTTTGATGGGATTGAAGATTAGACTGTCACAATTATTGTTCTCTCTTCCTAGATAGAAATATAAGGTACAAGACTTAAACTTTCCAGAACAGGGCAACTCTATAGCAATCTCTGTTATGCCTTTACCCTAGGACTGGATAATACCTCTTCCCATTTTGCTCTTTTCACTTCACTGCAATAGGTTTTAAGTGTGTATGTTCTTACTTTTCCTTTTCCTAGAGCATACTTGATATTTACTGTCTTTGTATAAAGTTTTGTATCAAGCCTAAATCTTTCTCTTTAGACTAAAAGGGGAATTGTAGTGAGATATCCACACTGCCTGCACCTGCCAAATGAGCATAGTCATAGATGCAGACATGACAGGGAAGGATAGGTCTGGGGTCATGGACCCCAATCTGCTTTCTCTTGGTTCTGGTCAGGTCACAGAGAGCATCCCGGGCTTGGATCCTTGGAGCAGAAACTTGCAGGTCATTGGTTTCTCATGTTAGTGACTTCTCCCAGAATAAAATATATAATCCATATTTACCCTCATCCTATGTATCTTAATCTGTACATCATCGCATTCCATTGGTCTACTATTATTCATTGAAAGCATTGACCCTAACTATCAAAATATTTCAGCAACATCCTTGAAGACAGTAAGTTGTACACATGAAAAATCTGTTTCTGCTTTCTGTCCTTTACAAGGAATTGTCTCTACAACAATCCAAGGCCCACATTGCATCATCACAACATCACCATCAAATTGTGTGTTTTCCAACTTGCTTCTTAATTTAAGAACTGTTTTGTCCTTTCAAAAATATTTTCTTCTGTTTAGTGGTGTCTACACAGAAACCTGTTGATTCATTGATTGATGTAAGTTTTGGTATAAAGACCAACTTCCAGACAATTTGTTGTAGGTCTGAAATACTTGTAATTTAGTTTAAGTGCACAATTAGGTAAATATTGCAGTTCTTCCATTGTGAATTATAAGCACTTATTTTATTTGTTGTATTTTAAAAGCATCTATTTTTTCTATGCTTTCTAATAAATTTAAACTTATTTCCAATTTTCAAGCATTTTGGGCTAACATATGATATTTTATTTAATATAAGGAAAGTTTAGTGATGACATAATAATTACACATAATAATAGCATAGAAATTAGTGTAGGCACTTGTAGGTTATCTTTATGAAGATATCAGGAGAAACAGACTTCTTAAGAATTTGAATCATATTTTCCAAGAATTTGGACATTTTACAGACATATTTTTAATGATTATTAATAGTTTATGTGTATTTCATTTATCATGAATTTTTATTACTTTTAATTATTGAAATACATTAATGTATAGTTACATATGAAGTTCAAAGAAATAAAATTTTTCTAATGAATAAAAATAGTACCTTGAGAAGGGGATAAATTAAGAGGTTATAGAAACTTTATAATATTACTATCTATAACATGACTTCAAAATACTCATTTCTAAACAGAATTAGAAATATATATATAGACAAAAACATAAGAGAGGAAGATTTTAATGGACATTTTGGCAACTGATAGCAAGTCCACAGATCTATATGTGCTTGAAGTTCTTGTATATACAGGTGCACATATGTTTGCAGATATACACACCTTTGTGAAAATATATATGCTAAGGCCAGAGGACTATACCTGAAGGTGGCATTCTGGGGAACATAGGTCAACTTCTTTGAGACACTGTTTCCTTTATTGATGTGGAGCCTACTAAGTAGACCAGGCAGATTGGCTGCCATGCCTGAGCTTCTCGCCTACTTCTTCCTTCTCAATGCTGGGATAATAATTATATGCTGTTGCACTTGATATGTTTGCCTGGCCTTGGGAGCTCTGAATCAGATCCAGTGTGTGCCAGGCAAGCAAACTAACAGCTAAGATCACTTAGTAGTCCAGAGCACTATATTTTTCTAATTTTTAAAACAATATTCTAAGTCACAAAGGCATCTATTTTAATTAATTGTTCACATGCTACATAAAATTAGCATTACATATTTGCTTTTCCTTTGTAAATACTCTTTTTTCCCCTTTTCAATAACCTTTCTAGGACTGGGAAGATGCTTAGTGGTTAAGAGCACAGGGTTTGATTTCAGGCATACACAAGGTACCTTACAATCACTGTAAATCCAATTCTGGAGGATTTAACAATATCTTCTGGCATCCATAGGCACCAGGGACACAAGTGGCACACAAATAAACAAGTAACCAAACACGTAATCAAAACACCAAGAGAGATAAAATTTAAAAGAGGAAGATTCCCTTAATCTATCTGTTTATTTATTACAGTCTAGTTCAAGTGCTACATCTTCATAGGGACTTAACAGACTTCATCCTCTAGAAATGGATTTAACACTATGGAGCATTTATTCTGTGACTATTTTGGTTATAATTATTTTACATTGCTACCTCATATGTCTGTACAATGACACCATGGTGTCATAAATTTTGTTGTCTACAAAGGAGAGGAAGATTAATGTTGGCTGAATAATTTGTTGAGTTTAAACATGTGGTGAAAGACAAGGGGAAATTTATAGCCATCAATTTTTACTCCAAATCCTGTGTTCTGGAGTTCCATTCTTCAATATCCTTTCTTTTCCCTGTTAGTGTCAATGACTTTTAAAGCATTTTCAGGGCCTAATGTGGTCTCTAGTTACATGTAACAATTGACCAGGTAGTTGCCATTAGTCACTGCTCACTCTGAAAAGGACAAAATCCAAAAGCAAGTATCTAGAAACAAAGATTAACAATAAGTTTCTGTTTTCTTGATCTTGATATCTGTCTTGCTGTGTGTGTGTGTGTGTGTGTGTGTGTGTGTGTGTGTGTGTGTGTGTGTGTGTACATGTGTATAGATGTGTACTTTCCATTGCATTTATTTGAGCTAGAGCCCTGGCATTTGGCATTTCCAATAGGAGTAATATGTAATCTTCTGGCTCAGTGAATGGCATTTGGTATTCTACTTACCATCCCAGTAAAGTCATCAGTTAAATATCTATCCAATGATAGAGAAATTTGGTCTAGTGTGAGACATATTTCTGTTAGAAGCACTGTAATTTCACTCTATGGGAAAGCAAGTGTTCTCAGCAGGAACCAGACCTCCACAGGAAGAATTCCTTTGAGGACAGAGATAGAGACATACTTTCTCTCCTCTGGGCTCATGGGATTATTTTGTTCAGACACTAGCTATTACAAGTAGTGGCTTGGCCAACTGCTCTTAGTTGTTGTTAAATTGTGAACATACAAGATTGCATACACACACACACATACACATGTGTTTGTGTGTGTGTGTGTATGTGTGTTTGTATATATTTGTGTATATATATATATATATATATATATATATATGCATACATGTATTTATGTGTGTATATGTATATATGATAAATAAGATACTGAGAAAAGACCAAAAAGTTTCCACAGATACTAATTCCTTGGTGATAAAATTTCTCCAGGGTTAGCACAGATAAAAAAGAATTAACTACCAAATTAGCTAAATTCTGCTTCAAAGCCATGGTTCAAATGAGCATTTAATAAGTTCTCTTCTTTTTCAGTAACGACTCATTGATTTTTTTCCCCCAGAATGAGATTAAGTATTCATTTTAAAGGGATAACTAAAGCAGAAAACAAGAATTCTCTTTTTAAGTTATTGTGTAAACTATGTAACCAAAACTATATAGGAAATCAAAATGGCGTTAAGATGTCAACTACATCTACCCAATATTATTAGACCAGATAATTGTATTTTGCAATGTTCTGAAAAACTGCAGTATTTAAAGAGAAAACCAGACTGAGAATACTTCTTTATCTTCATTAAGTATTTCAACTACAGGAGGGGAAACAAAATTTATTGAAGATCAAATATGGTGTGTGTGTGTGTGTGTGTGTGTGTGTGTGTGTGTGTGTGTGTGTGTGTTATATCATATCATGTATAATGTAACCTGCAAAATTTCCTATGTAATCAACAATTTTCAGAGTATAAAGTTGGTTTAATTTTCACTCATACAATAAAATTGAGGTAGAAAGTAGGCTTCCAAATTAGTTTCAAAGTTACCAATGATGGAACCAGAGTTCAAATATGTATTTGCTCCAATTATTGTCTAATTTCTGCTGAGCAAAAGTGAATGCTGAAGCAAACACTTTACTGAGTTAAAGATCAGAGATTGAAACCCAACTGAGCAGAAGTCTATTGGAGGTGCCCCTGGAAATAATACAATTTCCAAATTAATGGATTAGTTTTCTGTTACCAGGAACATTAAGAGCTCACTAAATACCCACCCCAAAGTGCTCTTGAGATTGGTAAACATGAAACCATGTCAGTATTACCAGTAAATAGAAGTTAAAGGTTTGGAGATGCTCTATAGAAACCCTAGAAGTTCTGATCCCAGGCTCAAGTCAGATTGCATGAGTTAATCCCAGCATGAACTCTGTAAACTCAGGTATGGATGCATCCTTCCTGTTTTCAATGTCTGCTGCAAACTAACACAGCATTAGCAGGATGCCTACCTCAATGCAATGGTGTAGGAATTCAATAGATTTGTAAAGATAAGTCTGTCAAAGTAGTATTGCTTTATACATGGGGGGTTTTGTTCTGCTTGGTTGCAGATATGCTGAATCCCAACTAAACACACAGAGATTTATATTAGTTATAAAATATTAGGCCAATGACTCAGGCTTTTTATTGGCTAGCTCTCTCTTAATTATTAACCCATTTCTATTAATATAAATATTTTCACGTGGTCTTAGATTACTGGAGAATGGCCAGACCTATTACTTCTTCAGCAGCTACATGG
Source organism: Phodopus roborovskii (assembly GCF_943737965.1). Classification (NCBI taxonomy): domain Eukaryota; kingdom Metazoa; phylum Chordata; class Mammalia; order Rodentia; family Cricetidae; genus Phodopus; species Phodopus roborovskii. The sequence goes on along the minus strand of NW_026126408.1, from coordinate 2,201,199 downwards.
CAGCTCCCTGGCAGGTCACCCTCCCATCTTCTCCCCACAACTCTTCTGGTCTCATAGCCCTGCCTATATTTCCTGCCTGGCTACTGACCAATCAATATTTTATTCATCAACCAATAAGAGAAACATATATACAGGAGAACATCCCCTATCATCTCCTCTTCTCTGTCTAAATTAAAAGAAAGGTTTTAACTTTAACAGTAAAATTATATATAACAAAACAGTTATCAAGTGAGAACTATAGTTAATAATATTTAGTTCATTAATATTTGGCAAAATTTTAAAAAAATATTCTATCATATATTCTATCTTTGTGAGTCTAAAGTTTTATATGTAACTTATGTTTTTATCATAATTAAGGAAAATCATAACCATAACTGTCATCAACCCCATCAAATACCTCAGAGGGATAATATATAAAGTCTAGAATTGACAGAGACATCTTGCTGCCTGGACAGCCACCCAAAGTTTTTAGATAATATTGGGGCATCTATCCTCTGCCTATAGGCCTAGCGTGTCAGGCAGACTTCTCAGCAAAGCAGAAAATTTTAAACTGTCCCACCTGTATTGGAAATTTGGCAGTCATTTTTCTCTGTGTCCTGTGGAACATCTGGCAGACACTTCCATGAAGCGGGAACCCTGCAGGATTATCTTGTTTTGCCAAATCCAGTATTCAGTTTCCTGTAGGACCTGCATAGCATATCCAGTTTATATAGCATACAGTCAAACAGTCTAAGCGAGAGCAGTTTCTTGTCCAGATGGCTATGTATACCATGTTGCTGGCAAATTCTATAAGGCATTTCTTTGATGCCCATTTTCCTCTCTGCCATAACTTGTTGCCAGGAGCAGTCTCGTTGTCATGAAAAACCCTAATAAACCATTTAAATGCCATATTTTGTAGGTATTTGAAACATTTTGAAGAATATCTATCCATTTGAAATATATCTCTGTATATCTAGAAAAATTACTAAAATAAGTTTTGACTGCTACAGGTGAACATCTATAGTCTGTAATTAGTTATACAATACATTTTTAAAAGAGCTGTATAAACATCGTGCCTAAACAAGAGTAGAAATATACATGTCATGAAATTGGCCTTAAATTTGTGTCAATAATCTAAAATCCATACCAATGTAGAGTAGTCATTTCTATATCATATTCTTTTTTTAAACAAAGAGATTGCAAAGAGATTGACTGTGATCATTAACCATTTATAACCACCCTGTTTAGATGAAAACAAACATTTATAAACAATATTCCAGAATGTGGGCATAGTTCTCTCCAAACTGCTTCCTGCTATTTTGGGGTACTGTCAATCTCAAGGGGATCCTGAAAAAAACAAGTACTAAAATTACAAGCCTTTACAACTAAGTATGATTTGCACAGAGACTTTTTGTTAGCTTTCTCATGTTTCCCACAGTGTGAAAGAGAATTTTGTGGGCAGTATTTATATTTTAACCTTGATTATAAAATTAAATTGAAAAAAAAAACTATCCTAAATTCTCATAAAAATATTCTATTTTTTATCATTTTTAAATTTAAATGTGAAAGAAGTTTGTTTTACATATCAAACCTTGTTTCAACACCCTCCTGTACTCCCCTGTTCCTCCCCCCCCCCCAAGCCCCATCCCATCCCATTTCTGCTCCCCAAGGAGGGTGAGGCCTTCCATGGAGAGTCATCAAGTCTGTCACATCATCTGGAGCAGGGCCTAGGCCCTCCCCCCATGTGTCTAGGCTGAGAGAGAATCCCTCTATTTGGAATCTGTACCCAAAGTCCATTCGTATATTAGGGATAAATACTGATCCACTACCAGAGGCCCCATAGACTGCTTAGGCCTTGCAACTAACACCACATTCAGGGCATCTGGGTCTGTCCTGTGCTGGTTTTCCAGCTAGCATACTGGAGTCCATGAGCTTCCCCTTGCTCAGGTCAGCTGTTTCTGTGGGTATCTCCAGCTTGGTCTTGACCCCTTTGCTCATCACTCCTCCCTGTTTGCAACTGGATTCCAGGAGTTTGGCTCAGTGTTTTTATCTGTGGGTGTCTGCTTCTGCTTCCATCAGCTACTAGATGAAGGCTCTAGCATGGCATATAAGGTGATCATCAATCCCCAATCCCAATTGGGGAAGGGCATTATAGGTAGCCTCTCCACTATTGCTTAGATTGTTAGTTGGGGTCATTCTTGTAGACCTCTGGACATTTCCCTAGTGCCAGATTTCTCTAAAACATATAAAAAAGAGCAAGAAGAGAGATACCATAATAGAGGGAGCCATTATAGGTTTTTAGAGAAATCTGGCAACATTCTATTTTATCATCAAAATAATAAAACAAAACAGTGTCCTCATTCATGATTCATGAGCCTAGTATTGTTTCGGTATTTCTCAAATTTTTTATCTAGAACAGAATGATTATCCATTGTTTACATATTGTTGCTAAATTAGTTAATTGACCATGACAGATTATTAAATCAGTGGTAGATACTAAATTATTCACACAGTAGATTTAAAAATGCTCTGAGAGTTTTGCTTTTATTCCTAAAATGGTCTATCAATGCTTTATTACTTAATTGCTGATATGTATTTTAAGCAGGCAGTAAGTTTACACAAAAGGATATTATGAATCCACAAAATGTCCATAATTTCCAGTTACTCTACTTTGCCTTGAAAATCTCTTCAGCAGTTCTTGATAAAGTTTCTAATTATACCTGATAGTCTAATACAGCAGAAGTGGCATTACAGAAAGATGTATGCATTTGAATCTCCTTTGTGTATCAGTGTTGTGTCCTCAGGAAATTATAAATACCTGGGTAGTGATATAGACTAATTGTTGTGACATATAAATAAATAACCTGACTAGTGTAAGATATATTGAACATAGAGCATGCCTTCATAGGCAATTAAAGATCCACCCCTATGATAATACAGCCCTGCATGTGTATATAAACATAAACATATGGGCACAGTATCTTTTTGTGCTGGTGTGAATAAAGGACATGCAAAAAGTGATATGATAAACTGTTCTGTTAAATTCAATAGACTTTTGACTCTCAGACACAGAAATGTTTTGAGTAGAAAGGTAAAAAGTATTCCCTTCTTCTGTTTAACCATTCATTTACAAAGTCTATTGTCAAGCCCAAAATGATGACTATGAGAAGGAATGTGTCGATATGCTGGTGACGCTCTGGTATGTTACTCCTTTGTTGGCTGCATTATGTCTCTCCAACTCTGCCTTCTTTCTCTCTGTGACTCTGGGTTTCCCTTCTAGCTATTTTTTTTCCTGGCCCTGATCAAAACAACGTCATCCTTCAACCAATAAAATCAATACATATTTGTACCATACATACGGCAATCCCATATCATCCATATGTATTTGATTAATTTAAACCAGATGTAACAGTAAGCTGTACTTGGTAATTGAGGTAAGAAAAGATATTTCCTCATACCTAGAGCCCTGACATGTAATTGGGAGAGAGGGGAGAAGGAAGAGAAGGAGGGAGAGATAGACAGAGACAGAGACAGAGAGACACAGAGAGAGACACAGAGAGATTAGTGCAATAAGACTTTTGGGTGTGAAGGTGCAACATAAGTACAGGCTAGAATAATTCACAGAAAAGAACAAATAAATTCTAGTCACACATCAAGGAAAGTCTCAGAAGAATATGTTTGTGGTATTTGATTCAATAATTCAGTAATGTGAGTGGGTTTCTTGAGGTATAGCTGTAATGAATGGGCAAAAATATGTTAGATTGAGCACACAAACGTAGCTATACAATTAATGTATATGTATTTTAAAACTTGAACTAGTGCCTCTGCTAGCATACACACATCTGATTGTTTCTATTTCTTTTAATCTGTTATTTAGGCATAAATCCACCCTTCATTGCACCGTTATACAGTGAGAATTGTATTTGACTAGCATGAGTTATATTTTACTGAATCCTATATCAATATCAAGCAAATAGCAGCATCTTAAGTGGATATTGCTGTGACTCTAGTTAGTTATATGGCAATATCTACTTCCACCATTTATGCTATATGTCAGCCTTATACATAAACAGAAGTGGTAGACACCATTGACAGTCTGGGTTCCAGTTTGGCTCAGATAGCAGATAGTGTATTAGTGAGCAGGAATAAGGTACTGGGGATGTTTTCTGGTCCTTCATTGAGACTTTTCCATTATATTCACAAAGTCACTTCTGTGTAGCAGGCCTCAAATCCAACGAGAAAGTAATTTGTTGCACCAAAATAGTTATGTCAGTATTTCACCAGAGAGAGTCCACAGCCAGTGAAGTCTGTAGATGAGTTTTGAACTCAGCAACCTGAATGTGTCACCTCGCAGCATTGTGTACACCAGCCAGGAGGAAGGGAGTTTACAGATCAGTTCCTGCTTGATTTATCCAAATAAAGTGGGTAATGTCTTCATTAATATGGTCTTGGTATTTAGTTATGGTGAGCAAAATAACAGAGTAAACTGTTGTTTAGGAAGCCTCTGATCAAGAATTCCTAGGGCAGTGTCCTGCATCTGTCATTAGCACCAATGACCTAATAATTTTCATCAGTAGTATCATCCACCCATGTAAAATAACTTCATTTTAAATGTACATTATGACAGAGCTTATGCCAGTCAAAGAGCAGAATGAAGAAATAATAAAGAAAAGGAAATAAAGTCTCTGATGCAGGGGATCATTTAGGATACTCAATGTGCCATTGAAGCACAAAATAATAGGATAGTCACGTGATCTTGAGTTCCATTCCCTAGCTGAGGAGCCATTGCAGTTGGTGGCCTGCTGGAGTGAAGAAGAGTCAGTTTTTGCAGTAGTTGGCCCATGGCAAGCTTCCACAAAGTTGTCTTTCACTCAGGTGCACATGAATAGCATTACTTAGACTCAGTTAATATAAAACAAACATTAGGCCATGAAGTTGGGAGGAAGATGTGGGTAGAGTCCAGAAAGAGTTGGAAAGATTTGAGGGTAATTATTACCTAAATACATTGTCTACATATATTTAATTACCAAAGTATAATTTTTATTTTTTTAAAAGGGAGCTTAGAATATAAATTTCTGTTATCTACAAATTCCAGTCTTGGCAATTTTGTTATAGTGACACAAAAAGACTAAGACAACGGAAGATTTAAAAACTATTCACAAAATACATCCATGCAGTTAGGTTAAGAGACCCAGATTAAGGATCAAAGTCAAGCTAATATCTTGATATTCTTGACTCTGTTTTTTTTTTTTTTTTTTAACTCATTTTTTCCCATTGGGAAACAATAAAGGTTCTTTAAAAACAAACCATGCATGTTATAAAAGCTGTGAAATGGCACCTGCTGTACACATCTATAAGCCTGTAGACTAAGCGCATTCTGAGGCCTCTTCAGTCTTTTAGACACATTTTCAAAACATTGTGAATTAGTGAACAGATAAAAGAGGAGGACTGTTCTTCATTCCCTGTTCTTTACTTTCAGGCATTTTCTCAGTATGTTTAAAGTTTGACTTGATTCATTTTTAGCTTTAATCAGCTTCTCATTCTTTGAATGCTCCCTGCATTCCCTCAAGAGTCTCCCAGGAAGAAAGAGCTTTTCTTCACAGAGGATGCCTGGCCTATTGTTATTAAAAAAAAAAAAAAAAAAAAGACCACATTCTGAGCTCTCCATCACAAAAAGAGAAGAAATTTCAGCTCAACTTCACCTTTCATAGCAAAAGGCAGCAGATGCAGTGAGTGGTTATGAGTGGTTACTCTGTTATCCCTGTCTCTGGTCTTTCTAGGCTGCTAGACAGGTGGTATGAAATAGGAGGTGATCCTGGCCACTCAGAAATATAAAGGCCATAAAGAAACAACACTACCTGAATTTGTTTTCCATAAAACAAAACTGTTTATGTTGTGCTTGATTTATAATAGAAATAGCAGTTGCATTCATTTCATCAAGCACAAAATAAAGCTTCCTATACAATTTGGGTCTTACCAACTTAGTTTATAAAATTGAGTGTGTTTTCCCTCTTTCAAGAACTTGAGAAATACTCCTTTTGAGGGTACCTGAAGTGGGAGTTGAGACATGGTCTCATTCCAGTCCAGGCCAGCCTGAACCACATGACCATTCTTTTGCTTCAACCTCTCAAGTGTTGAGCTTACAATTGAGAGCCACCATGGATGACAGAAAAAGTTGTATTGATAAGTTTGTTCAACCAGAAACAACATTGCATTATTCATATAGTTGAAATAATCTCCCTGATGGAAAATTTGAATATTCCAGTGGTTTGTACACTTTACATTCTTTTCATTAAAAAAAAAGATTAGATTTATTTGTTTTAATTTATGAGTGTTTTTGCCTACAAGTGTTTATGTTTACCATGTCTATCCCTAGTGCTGGAAGAGACCAGAATAGGGCACTGGATCCTCTGGAGCTGCAAAACATATGTTCTGGTAATTGAGCCTGTGCCAGATGAGCAGCAAGTGCTCTTAAGCACTCAGCCATCCCTCAGCTCCTCATATGCATGCAGTGATTGTTATGTACGATTTCACTGGGTGTACCTAATTTATTGAGGTGACATGTTTTAGAGAACACCTTTTAAAGAACTGGCAAAATGTGGATTTGTACTGAAGACTGTCTTAATGCAATATGATGCCTTATCCCTGGACTCTCATAGAAGGACCAGTATATTATAGAAATGGGAACTCAAATGGGCAGTTAATGTAGAGCACATGACTCAGCTGGGACTCACCTACTTCCATCATCATTTTGCACTTCAAGGCCTCCAGTGGGAATCAAGAGATAATAAAAGTTAATGTACAAATTATGCTGACCCTTTGGGAGTCAGCTAGATATGACGGAATCTGACCCTGACCCTCCAGTGCTTTGATGAACTTGACAGAGTGAAGTTCCCCTTACCGTCCTCATATTCAAAAAGAGAAGGGCAAAACACACAGTCCTTCTGATTCCTATGAAGTCTCCTTGACAATACTGATAATCTTTATTAATTCACCTAGTTCTAATTTTAAGAATTTTTTTTTCCTCTCAGCCCTTAACTCTGTGCCCACCATTTTTTTTTCTCCTCTAGCTCAGATCACTATAGTCTACTGTTTCTATAAAAACACTGCAAATGTGTTAGAAAAATAATGCTGAAAGGAGCAGAAGGGAACTGAATGTATTAGGCCCCAGCCCCCATGCCCTCCACTGAAGCAGTCATTCTCTTGCCAGGCTAATGTGGTGTTACTAAGGTGTTTGTATATACAACTGATGTACTGCTATGTGTTTACACATCTGTTCCCATCTCTTCATACATGACTTGATTCTGCTTCCTTTCAGCAACTTGCACGAAAGTGGTTATGGTCTGCCACATGTTCATAGTTTGTATTTACTAGGTATCTCTCACACTGAACTACAGATAAATATGCTCATCACTATAGTGGGAAATTCTTTAGTATTAAAGAGCTACCCAATTCAAACATTTCCTGATGAATCTCTGTTCTTTACCTTCAGTTTCTTTGCCTATCACACAAATTCCATTTCTTTTCACACACACAAACACACACATTCTCACAATTTTTTATTATTTTACATATCGATCCCAGTTCTATCTCCTTCCTTCCCTCCCATGACCCCTGACCCACCTCCCATCCTACCTCCCCCACTCCAGGATTTCCCAACAGAAAGTTCTGAGTCATCTCCATTTCTTAGGCATTTTTCAAATTTAAAGAATTTTGAATATTCCAGACTTCTTCTGATTAGTATTCTTAGCTTATTGTTTCTTGCCTAAACCTTATTATTCAAATATAATATTAGTAATGAACAAATATTTGTATATTTCCTCAAGATTTTGACTGAGAGGTATTTCATCAATCCTGTCCCATGTTTGTCTTTTCTAAATGAAATTCAATAGATGAGTTACCAGACTCACTCATCATTGACTACGGCCTGTTTATAATCACATACTCTTTCTCTTTTTCTACTTCTGTCTCCATTTCAGAAACAGAAGTACAGAGAGATTTACAGCAGTATGCAGCCTTTGAGACCTAGAGCAGTTTTCTTCAGCCAGAATGTATGTGCCACCCCTTCTAATGTCTTGTTATTTTTTACTTGATTCTTTTTTTCATACAAAACATCCCTAGTGCAGGCTCCCTTATCTCTAATCCTCCCAGTTCCCCACTGCACTTCCCCTCCCTTTTAGATCCACTCATCTTCCATTTCCCTTTAGGAAAGAGCTGAACTCCCACGGATGTCAACTGAAAACAGCATAAAAAGATACATAAGACTAGGCACATATGCTCATATCAAGGCTGAACAGGGCAACTTAGCAGGAAAATGATCCTGAGAGCAGGCAAAAATCAGGACACACCCACTCCCAGTGCTAGGAGTCCCCCAAAATCCCAAGCCAACATCCATAACAAATATGCAAAGGCCCTAATGCAGACCTATGAAGGCTCTGTGATTGTTCAGTCTCTGTGAGCCCCAAGAGCCCTGCTTAGTTGATATTGAGGGCCATGTTCTCCTGGTATCCTCGACCCCTCTGGCTTCTACAATCCTTTCTCCCCCTCTTCTGTGGGGTTCCCTGAGCTCCACTTAATGTTTGGCTATGGGTCTCTGCATCTGCTCCCATCAGCTGCTATAGCAAGCCTCTCTGATGACAATTGGGCTAGGCAACAATCTATGAGTTTAGCAGATTACCAGTAGGAATAATTTCATTAACTTTTTTCCAATCATGTTTATTTCTGGTCATTTTGGACCTGCTTGTAATGTCCTCAGCTCTTAACAGCTTTCTGTGTGGCAAGGAATCTGCACCATGTGTACACATCAAGAAAACCTCTGCTGTGTTGTGTGTTCTTAAGGTTTACCTTCTATTTTCTAATGATGGATACTAAAATGAACAATAAAGAATCTAGAAGCATTAAAATAAATCACTGGTTGGTTTTATGTGCCATCTTGGCTAATCTATGAAGCCCAGATCCATGGGTCACTAGTCTAGAAGTTGCTGTGAAGACATGGTGTTGATATGACTGAATGAAAGGTGACTGCATTAACAGTGTAAAGATACAACTATTTCCCACCATGTTGGTGGGCCACATCCAATCAATAGGAGACCAGGAGAGGAAAGATTGAAATCCCCCAAGATGAAGGAACTTTGTGGTGTCTCCCCCTGCTTATGCACTCACCAGCTACATCATTTTCTCATAGCATCCCGAGCCGGCTTCTACTTCCAGGAATCTGGAATGTGCCAGACCCCAAGTCATGTGAGATGTAAGCCAATTCTTTATGTGGATGTTTTTTTCTTCTTGCATTTGTGTACTTTCTATCCCTGTCAAAATATCTGAGATAAAAGAAAACTTATTGACAAGGAGGTGTTTAGAACATCTTAAGCTCTTGGAACTTGCAGGTTCTGGTTGCTTAGCCTTGTTACTTAGGAACAGTGGCTGCATCTTGACTGTTTGCAGGTGTGGCAAGGAGTTATTAATGTCAATGGCACTGAGAGGCAAAGCATGGGAAACAGAGGATGCAGTCCCAATATGATCCCCAAAGTACTTGTCTTTAGTGACCTCACTTCTTCCTGCTGTGCCCTACCTTGCTAAGGTCTGCTTTATCTCCCATTAGCAGCGTGTGCTGGTGATGAGGCTTCTGGCACATGAGTCCTGGAAAACATTTAGGGAGGTGACATATGGAAAGGGAGAAGAGTAACATAACATACAAGGATCTGTTTGTACAGACTCTCCTGAAGGATACACAATAGTCAGCACATAAGGGAAACTGGTTTCGTCTCAAGATTTCAGAGGAAGATCAGACCAATAAAGGTGGCTTAGTGGATGCAGGTTCCCACTGATGTGGCAGACAACCTGAGTTCAGTTCAAGGGTCTCACATGCCTCCTATAGGTTGTCCTCTGACCCCACACATGTGCGATCTCAGTTGAGTGCCACCCTTCCATACATACATACAACATAAGTAACATGTGTTACAACTTTGAACAACTTTCCTTTGTTCATTTAATTAGGATTGCATAGATTAGACTTTCATTTTTTAAATTTATTTTTATTTAAATTTGAAACAAGCTTGTCTTACATGTCTGCCCCAGTTCCCTCATCACCCTCCCATCCTCCCCTGTTCCCCCCACCAACCCCCACCCCATCCCCTTTCTATTCCCCAGGGAGGATGAGGTCTTCCATGAGAAACTCTTGTATTAGACATTCATTTTTTAGAAAAAAAAGGTCACTAAATCAGAATTTATATTTATCTGATAGTTGGTTTTATTGCTAATAAAACAAGAAGGTGAAATAATTTGAGTTCAATTGATATAGAGTCAAAACATTGGCCATCTGTGCTTTTATTCAGGTTTTAAAAAAAAACTGATAAAATGATTATGGGTGTAGGGGCAAGCTCTCTGGCTTCCATTTGCTTTATTGAAATTTACTGATTTCTCATTTCCAATTTATATATGATTACCTTCACCTTCGTTTTCTATGTGAAACATACTGAGATACAGAAAAATGACAATTCCTCTCAGCTTTATTATATTTTAAGAGTCAGTAAGAAACAAAGAAGGCTATTTCCTGATCTTTTAATCCTTTGCCATGGTATAGTTGCTTCTATTTTACATTCTGTCAAATATGACCCAATGGCAGTAGCCCTTGGTTTTGTATTAGAGCCAAATCTTATTTGCATAAAGTACCTACTCACACATGGCTCATCAGAGTGTGTGCATGGCTTATTGACAAGCCTGCATGCAGAACATGAATGCCACTATGCAGACTGGGCTACCTGGTGAATCTTTGGAAATCGTAGCTCTATCTAAGACAATTGAATGCCTTGGAGGAGCTCAGACTTTTGCATTCATGTCTCACCCCCAATCTGCTGGTTCCACTTGCACACCTTAAAATGACTTGTTCTGGCCCAACAAAAGGGCATGTGTATCCTGAACTGAAAGAGATGTCTCTGCTTACTACTTTGGAATGTTATGTGAACAAGAAGATAGAAATTGTAAAAGGAAAGGCAGATACATTATTTCCTGTATTATAATCACAGTAATCCAGGCTTTTTACTCCCAGCACTTCTGTGACAGATAAAATCTAAACTATGGAACGAGCTAACTATGAAGTTTCCATATAGCCTTCCATGAACTTTGCTCCATAAGAGTATGTGTGTACAAATGGACTGGATCACTTTTATTTAATGTGGCCATAACAATTAACCTTAATGTGCTTTGTAAGTTAGATAAGCTACTTGTAATCTTCACTACATCGAAAGTTCATTTTTACGTGTTTTACATAAGCTAGACTTATCTGTCATAATAATAAAAACACAAGAATATCTCAAAAGAAATCTAGATCCAACCTTGGAACCCTGATTAACATAGAGAAAGATTATCTTCTGATTGTATACTTTATAACATAGTTAGAAGGTTCCATAACCCTTTCAAATATTTATGAGAAAATTTGAATTCTGGCCAGTATATAGTTTTATGCAATTATAATGCCATTTTACTATTCATCTCAAAGGAAAAAGAAACATCTTTCTGAGAATATCTTGTCTACTAATCAATTACTTTCCACTGCCAAATGTATAAAAATCAAGATGACATTTTAAAAGGACATATGCTCTGTAATATATAAGAAACAGAGAACCCTTCTGTATGTGGAGATTTTGCATCTCCCAAGAGGATGACCCTTAGCTTGGTGGCTCATTGTCATTTTAAATGAACTGCATCACCTAAAATGGCTGGTCCAGAGCACTGACTAAGTGACCAGCAAGAGTAAATAATGCAATTAGCAATTAATTTTCTATTTTTTTCTCCATTCATCAGAAGAAATCTTTAGTGATAACTCTAATTTGAGCTGGGAAATATTGCTATCTAAAAGTGACATGAGCCAGCAAAACTATTACCATAATAGTCAGGATACATAAAATAGACATTCTCAAGGTATCAGCATTGTGATGCCCACCCACAAGTATCCATTTACATAATTTCTGGTTAATTCTTAAAATACATGAAGTTCTGTGGAAGCTGAATCTTAGAGACACACAGGGTTCTAGGCAAGTTTATATTTTCTTCTGTTTAGCTCACCCTTGACTTGTTTTATTTTTATTACAAAATTTATTTATTTATTGCATGCTCCCTTGAATGTGGGGAGAGCTGCTATGATGAAAAAGACAGAAGAGTTCTCACTGTCTTCTCTACTCTTCATTTTCCTTTCCCACTAACATCTAAAACCTGTTCTGTAGGGAACAGAACCCATTAGTGTGTCCTTAGAATAACGACACACAACAATTAAAACCCCCAAGACAGCTCAGAAGGAGCAGATATCTGGCATCAAACCTGATAGCCTAATTTTGATCCCTGGGACCCACAACCAACTACTAAAAGTTGTTCTCTGACTTCCACAGGTATACTGCTTTGTGTGAGAACATGAACCCACACAATACATACAAAGTCAGTCCATCAGTAAAATGTGGTAATCATTATAAATTCAAATAATAAGTAACAGTTAACTCAAAATTAGATTCTTACAGTGGGAAAGAACATGTGTTTAATTTTTGTGTGATTCCTTCTGCTTTGCATTCTTCTTACCTCATGTAGGCAGGAAGAGAGGAACCTAGATGTGTGTTTCCTACAAGGACACTGAAATCATTCCAGCTATAGTAAGCAAGGCACACTTTAACTAACACTTACAGCACTCATAAAACACTCATGCACACAGAAACATACTCTATCACTTCAGTTTTATGTTTTATGAAAGTGATCACTTTTATGTCAAAATGTGGACTCAAACATGTATGTTCTGTCACACCATCAATTGATTTAATTTTAATATTTGGCTCTTACAGAAACCTTAGTACCTGAATAGAGGTATCATGCTGAGTTTGTCTACTTTAGTTATTCCACATAATCATTTGGGAATCTACACCTGAGAGAGAGAGGGAAAAGAGGGAGAGAGAGAGAATGAGAACAGAAATCAGAATAGAAGTATACAATGAAGAAGGAGAAAGAGAAGAAGTAAGGCAAGAACCTAAAGTTTGCCTTCTCTTCTTGCCTTGACATTTGGAAATGGGATCTGCAGAAGACAAACCTTCCCTATTTTCATGAGAAGGTTGCACAGAATACTGAAATCCACTTTTTAGCAACATACTACAAAGGTGCTGGCAGCTCAGCCCCGTTCATTTTCCAACCTCCCACCAGTGAGGTCTTAGAACCTCACCTCTCCCAGTTGACTCTCCCCAATCTGTGCTCTGTCTGTACACCCAGCACAGCTGGGCTCTGTGAGACGGGCCTACTGCCAGTCACTTCCCACTCGCCAAGATTTCAGACAGGCAGCTGGGACACTAGAATAATTTTCCTGGGAATTCCTGGCTATCAGCTTGGATACTATATCCTTGTTCACCAAGCCAAAATTAGTAAAGATTGGCAAAGATAAATGAGCAGTTCATCCAGAAGGACTGCAGGTTGCATCCAAAAATTTGCCCAACATTGATTCCAAGTAGCATTCAACTTTGTCTCTAATGAGCTAACAGATGTAGGCACTGTCAGCAGAACTTAATGGGGATTGTTCACAGAGCTGGAGCTGGGTTTTTCTTGCTCAGTTATGATTTGGAGCAAGAGGACAGAAATATCATTTAACTTTGACACTTGATTTAAGGGAATATAGAATATTCTGCACCCCCTCCCCCTTTTCCCCAGTGTTTATTTCTCCAGACCAGATGATTTTCTGGCCTTAGGTGCTCACATAATACCTGGAAGCTAGGATATGGGTCAGAGTGTCCTGCCAGCCATAGCATGTGGCTTTTAGAAAAGCCATTTATTCCTGGCATGAGATCCATTACCTGGAGCTGACCAGTTATTCAGCAAACTCCCAGAGTTAGAAATCTGGCCATGGGGTAAAGTTGAATATCACAATCCTACTGCAAGAATGGGAGCTGGGTTCATGTGGATTTGTAGACGTTGATGCCATTATGAAGAGACTATGTTTGCCTGCAGAACCCCCATTCCTGGTGGCACATGGGTCATCTCATTTAATTTTCACAGAAACCCAAGGAGAGAACAACAGTGTTAGTTTAAAAATAAAACAAACAAACAAAAATAATGATGGGAGGTTTTACCTGGGCTAGAGACTGTTACACAATAAAGTCTGCATATGAGAGTATTCTAAGACCTCAATTGTACATGAAGGAAATGGAAACCTGATAGTACAAACTATTATCCACTTTGATCAGCCAGTATTACAATGGAATGACTGTTACCTATGGTTTGGAATAAAGCAAAAAGAAAAATTCAGATGTGGAGCAGGGAGATGAAAGTTTGGGCCAGCCTGCTTCTAACCTGAAATAGGGACACCTTGTCTTATGGGCCCCAATTATTTTGCTTGCATCACAGGAGAGGGTACAAGGTGGCCATCACAAGGTACCCATTCAGTTGGCGGTAGAATCTGACCTCTTTCTATCAGTAGCCATCTGCTGTAGGGAAGGGGGATTGTACCTTAACTGTTATGTCCCAGAAGTGTTTAAATTGTCATTGTTCTGGGATCTAAGGCTGGAAAGACAATGCAGCTTCAGGATTTTAACTGGTTCAGTTTTAATAATAAGAAAAGCTTAAAGTGAAAGAAAAGACAGATTTTTTTTTTAAACTCACCTCCCATAATAGATAATTAATTTAGTTAATTTAAGGTGACCCAGGTTCCTCACTGCCTGAAGGCCTGGATTCCTCTGGTGTAGGTCCCATCCCCAAGATGTCTTGGGGATCATCTTAAAACAACCCAACACAGACTTCTTATTTCTTTTGATATCTTCTTTATGCTCCCAAAGAGGAGATGGTTGAAACAATCTTGGTGTTTGCTGTGAGAAGAAAGAGAAATCCAGGGTACTGAATTTTTAAGACTAGAAATTCCCAAGAGGAAAAGCCTTCAAAGGGAACAGTGATATATTATCTATGAGGGGAAAGCTTTTGATAAAGGCAGCCATATAGTACAGAGCACAACATTCTCCATTTATTTGTCTGAGATATTTTATCTCAACCGGATTTTACCATAGTAAGAAATGCTTTGGTACTTTTCTCCATTTTATTGTTCTCTGCTTCTCTGAGAAATAATTAAACTGAACAATTTTTAGTACTTGCAGAGTAAGCTGTTTACATAGAAATTTAAGTTCCTGAACTGGTTCCTAGGTACTGCTGCACAGGGTTCTGAAGCAACATGAGCTCAGCCTGAGTCATTGCTTGATCCTATAATCAGTAAGGTTTGGGAGGGGGGGCACAGTCAATTTAGTGTTGGATTCCATGATGATTTACCTGAATCAAAAACAGTCATCTTCAATATAGCATCCCAGACTGAATTAAAAGGAGAAACAGAGAACCCAAATTAAGCTAGGCATAAGAATTCTCTATATCTGCCTCTTGATAGGGGGTTTCAATAGGGGTTATCTGTAAAGCCTCTGCCACTATGGTAGGCTGTAAATATAGCATGTTCTTTATACTATGTAAAATAATGTTGCTGGAAAGGGAATGGGAAAATTGTAAGGGTCAGTGCACTATGGCCTGTTTTGTTTTCTATATTTGGCAAGGAAGCTGCACCCATGAAATCTCAACATGGTTGCCTAAACAATACCAGTTAACATTGTGTGTGTGTGTGTGTGTGTTTAAAGAAGATGTCATGACATTAAGATTGAGTAGGGAATGGGAAACACAGAATGGGTTGGAAGGAGAAAACAGTGTGTATGATTTAAATACATTATATATAGAATTCATATATAGAGAATTATAAAAAATATAATGTAATAAATGTTAAAATATATACATATATGTCATGACCCTTGTCTTCAGGATTCATGATATCACTAGGATACATAAAGGACAAAGTTAAAGAAACAAAATACTTTATTATGCAGTAATCCTCTGTTAGAATTGAATCAAAGAACCTGAAATATGTTAACAATAGCGATTTCTGAAAGAGGGGATGTTTGGAAGCTGAAGGCACTGATGGAAAAGCTGTAAGTCCTCTAACTTTATGAGGTTAGAAATATACTAACTACTGATCCAGTAGAACCATGGGAAGCAAGATAGTAGTTGTGTGGTTGCCACTTCCTGTAGTTCAATAAGCACATTGTGAGTTACCTAGAAGGGAGAGTTAGATCTCTAAGGTCTAATAAGTTTATTTCAGAACTCCTTTATTCACCTTGTCTCCAAGGTCAACTCTAGATGCCCCCATGGTCTAGTGTACCGCTGTTATTAGTATTTCAGGTTTCACATTCCTCACACCAGTTTACTCCCTTGCCATAATAACAGATCTCTTATGAAAAGAAGACAGCTGCTGTCTGTGTTTGTGATAAGGATAAAAGGCAGAAGGTTATACAGTAATCATGGTTATTAAATATGCACATCGTTAGAGATTCCTGCAGCCTCTGCACATTTAGAAACAATTAAAATAAAGGGACTGTCACCCAGAGTCCCGGAGGCCTGCCAGTGAAAGTCACTTTTCAAAACTCAAATTTAGCCCCTAACAATTGTTTTTTAGGCATTACAAAACACAAAGTTTTGGTTTTTTGTTTGTTTGTTTGTTTGTTTTAATCACAAACAGTTATTTTTTATATCTGTTTAATGCCAACTCAAGCTTTTAACTTGAGTAATACTTTGACAAAAATGTATAAACCTTTGTAAATACACCCTATGAACATGCCAAATTGTACTGCAGAATAACAATAAATACATTCTCTAAAGTTTTATCTTAGTGTCACCTTCACATGCACACATGACAGTGTAGAAAGGGTTAAAGATCACTTTGTTCCCTGGGGTTTATTTTTATTCTCACTCCTGTTAAGTTTTACTCTTTATTCAGAGCCTCTTTTTTCCTTTAACACATAATTAGGATGTTTAAAGTGCTTTGCACCTATTAAACAGTATTAGATTAAAGTGTGTAAATAAATATAGGATGAGGAACACAGGTGTTTTCATGATTCAATTAGTGGGTCTTTATTCCTACCTCTTCCTTGACTTACTGTCTCTTTCTTAATTCAAAAGATGAACATAAACAGTCATCTGGCTATTCGGGGAGCCCATGGAGGGCTCATTAGCTGGGTTCTAATTGGGCTCTTTCGAAGACCTGTCACTCAGGATTGAAGGTGAGTCTGACGCTAGCAGCAAATGAGTGCGCAGAGGGCTCTGAAGTGGAATGACTGAAAGTACTTCAGAGAAGTCGGGGAGATGCGATGAGTTCATTTGGGACAAATGAAACGCACTTTTAATATGGGCAAGAAGCAGGGGGTAAAACACCAAGGCCTTGGGCAAGCTTCTTTGTGGAAACGGGATTTAGGTTAACTTCCAAATTTTGCTTTATTTTTATGGGTGGAATAGATGATTGTTTAAATGACACTTTGGGAGAGGGCTTGCTAGCTGTAGTGTGTTTTCCTTTTGTATTGTTTGGCTGGTTACTATACCAGCATGGTTACATTTATTCTAGTCCTCCATAAAATGGCATTCCTGGAAGCATGGGCTCCCTCCCCTGTAATCTGATTTGTACAATATTTAAACCCCAAATCAATCCTCAGTTGGTGCTTAATGAGTTAGTTGACCAGTCAGTCAATTGGCCGAGGAGAGATTTCACTGCTGTTCTCACTGGCTTTGCTTAGTGTTTCTCCACCTCTAATATCTAGTTATTCTTATATTCCAGCCACTTTATAACACATCATAGCCCAGTTAGTGCTCTCTACTTCAGCTTTTTATTGAAGTGGGTAGTGATCAACAAAAAGGTTAGTAACTGTTCAAAGTACTGAGAGTGAGTTAGCACCAGTGAGTGCTCACTATTAGAGGGGCCATAAACATCAATTCCTCCCTCCAAGGTCAGGGAGTATTTCAGCAAAGTATAAGAATGTATCTAAGAGCAGAAGGAGAGGGGGATTATTTTGAAATGCTATCCCCTGGACACAGCATGGCTATTGTACTTAAGAACTCATAACAGCTGTGCAAGACCTGTGCAAGATTAAGCCTGTTTAAAAAAAAAAAAAAAAAAAAAAAAAGCCAGCCAGAAGGGAGGGTGCAGCTCCAGAGGTCCCTCCCCCATCTGCAAAGTTCTTAGAATTTAGGGCCTTTTGTCAATGGAGAGTCCATTTTCTATGGAGAGCTGGTGCTGTTACCAGTGGATGACCTTACATCCAAACTCATGGGAAGCACTAACTGGACTCAAGTGTATTGTTGTTGAGTTAATAGAGGCACATAGAAGTTTTGCCTCAATTTTCCAAGATAATAAATCTTGACTGGTTGAAGTTACAATTTAAATCTATGCAGAAAGTTTAACATTAGGGACAAGTGTGCAACTGTAAGAAACCTCCATTGTCATTTGTCCCTGAGGAAGTCAGTGGGGGTACCCAGAGAGGGATGAGAAATAGCAGTAACATTACCTTTAAATCTTTGATCTAGCTGGAAGAAGCTGGGGCAGACATCAAATCACATAATTATGCAATTTCCCATAGAAATTTTACGCTCGCATGTTCAATTTTTATATGATATGTTCCATTTCAGAGAAATATATCCTCTTGTTTAAAACTGTAAGGAGTACTTTGGATGTGAATTCTGTGGTATGGCATAAGAATTAGTGATGATCACTGAATACCAAGAAGTAAATTTGACAGTATGCCACCCATGCAATGCTCTCCACCAAGATATTAACAGATAAAAATAAAAACAATGAGCATCCACCTGTTTAACCACCCTTATTCAGAAACAAAATGATCTTTGATGGCTAGTAACCCATTCTGCAGGATTCAGTATAAATTTATGTTATATCTGTTGATATCTTGGCAAGTTTATAAAAAATATATAGATAAATATGGGAAGAGATTAGGATGGTTATATACAGTCATTCCCCCCTTGTGGTGAGACTTTGCTTGTACAAATAAAGCCTTTCTGAAGGTCAGAGAATGGAGCTTGCCAATAGCTAACCATAGAGGTCTATAGGTCTGTACAGACAGACAGGAAGTGATGTAGCAGGAAGGAACAGGAACTCAGTCTCTTGTCTGTAGAGATGCTAAGGGAGTAAGGTGTGGTGTTAGCTTGCACTTCTTTCTTTCTGATCCCTCACATTTTCCACTATATCTGACTCTGCATTTTTATTATCCAGATCAATTAAGAACTCAGTTTACACCCCCTTGTTTAAGTTGCAATATTCAAATATATTCTAAGTTTTGTAAACACTACATTGAATAAACAGATGGTAACAGAACAGGCATCTTTAAATATATATTATATAATAATGTAAATAAATTCCCTGCTCTTATTCAAACATGGGAAATTTTAAGATTAACCCCTTGTAATTTGCTAAGACAGTGTTACTTACCTATATCTTTGTTACATTTTATTAAGAGCCACTGGTAATAATTTCAGGGAAGCAGAGTCATCCTGATTAATACATTTATATTTTTGTATTTTTCTTTCACATACAGATTAGTGATTGAGATATAGATCCTACCTACCGATATATCTTGTGTCTATTGACTATAGTAACTATTGCTAGTTATCATGAGTATCCCTAGGACACACATAATTTTCATATGTATCAGATAACTTATTTACTGATTCTTAATATTTCTAATGCATTATTTTTTATTTGCATGTATATGTATTTGTCTGTATAAATGTATGTAGAGGTGTTTGTACACAGTTAAATGATACAGGTTCATGTCAAGTATTTTCTCTATGGTACTCTAACTTATTATTGAGTATGTATGTGGTGCATGGTACTCTCTCTCTCTGTGTGTGTGTGTGTCTGTGTGTGTGTGTGTGTGTGTGTGTATGTGTGTGTGTGTGTGTAAATGGTCTTCTTTTCTTGTTTCTCTGTGTAACTGCCTTAGATGTCCTGGAATTCACTCTGTAGGCCAGGCTGGCCAAGAACTCAAAAGGATCTGCATCTGCCGCTATGTGTTGCCATTAAAGGTGTGACCCACCAATGCCCAGTGCAAATTATCTTAAACCCAATATAAAGAATTAAATTGTTTTATATTTTTTTTATTATTGTGTGGCTTTTTGTTTCTAATGTATATCAACAAATAATATTTTCACATTGCTCTTCTTTCTTGAATATTTTGTAAAATCCATCCTTAGTTCTCAAGATGTTCTCATGAAGATTTGGGGCATCATAGGTATGGAATTATCAACAACAGGTGGTTTCCACTCATCATTTCACATTTTCAGAGGTTTATTTTCAACTCTTGCCTTACACCTCTGCTGAGATTTTCCTCTCCTCTCCAGTAGCAATGGAGAAAAGGCATCTGTCTTGGATTTCTGATTTCTGAGAGAAAAGTTTTCTTTTTCTATTGTAGACTGAGATGTTAGCTGTTGGCTTTCTCAAATATGGGGGAAAGTGAATATTTACAAGTAGAAGAAGGGCACTTGGCCCTTCTCTCTCACCATGCTATGTTTGTGACTTAGGAAATAAACAATAAATTTTCATTGTATTTAAGTCATTTAACTCATAGGACTACAGTTCTTTCATTGAAAGCATAAATGAATAGAGGGAGAGTAAAAGATTCTTCTCCATCCAAAATATTAGAATTTAAGGAAGTTGGGAGGAATTGCAGCACATTTATAGATGGCTTAGCTCCATGGTTGAGTATGGTAAACAATTCACAAGTGTCTGTATAGATAATACACATATGTAGACATAGAATATTTTTTGAAAATAGTTTCAGTTATATGAGTATTGACCTCATACTTTGTTTTCCATACTTTGATTTCTTGTAAATATAGCTGATGTCTTTTTTTCTTTTATGTTCCATTTTTCAATAGATTAACATTTACTTTTAGTTAAAAACTATATTCAGGAAATTTCCCTAAGACAAAATTGAAATTTCAGATTTACTTAAAATATGATATTTTATGCAACTGAAGGACTGCTATATATCATGGAATAGTGGATTGCTGTGCTATACATCTTAGTGGCACACATCAGGCTGTTACCTGGTTGCCAAACTGAATATGAGAAATAAAACTAAAGTGATCCATTCTCCATATCTAGCACAGGAGAATTTCATTGGGAAATTTTCTTCATATATGAATATGCTGTATGTTTCCTCATCAAACCTGGAAACAAATTCTAGAACGAGGGAGATAAAGTCTTACTACAATACAATGAAAAGGAGAGATCAACAGTAACAGTCCTACAAAAATTCTAAATGCAGTGCTCTCTAATGTCTAATTTCTTTCAATCACTAAAACTTCATGTGGCTTTTCCAGGATCTTATTTAATTGTAATGTAAAATAACCATCAAACTATTCAACTATATTCTATTTCTAAGAGTTAGGTGAGGTCCTTTATATTTATCTATAAAATAATAAATGGAATTAAGGAGAAAATATGATACAGAATAGTGAATATTTGAAATTGTTTATCTAGCTGTACAGCTTTCCTTTATAAATGTGTTCTGCAGAGTTTTTCTCAAATATTTTAAGGGTTTTCTCTTTTCTGGGTTTCTAGGATGATTTGTCAATATGTACTGTAATAATCCATTGCTTCCTAATATTTTAGTGAGTGCTACAGTATTTCAAAAGGGAGAACCAACTTTAAAAATATGGGGAATAACATGGGATTTAAGTTTTAATTAATTTAGCAATGTTATTGTGTGTGTGCATTCAGCTGTGTGTGGAGGCCTCTGTGGAGCTGGTGCTTCCTTTACATGGGTTCTTGGGATTGAACTTAGGTTGTCAGACTTTGTGGCAAGCCCCTTGATTCATTGAGTCATCATTCCAGCTCTAACATAGGAAATGTTTCTATTGTCTTTCACTGGTGCAATTAAAGAACTTACAAAAATCATTTTATTTATTATTATTATTATCTTATGTGTGTTTTGGGATGTGCATATGTTCATGTGTATGTAGCTGTGTACTTTCATGCATTCTCAGGCAGAGGGCAGGGGAGGATATTAAATGTCCAACTCTACTACTCTTCACCAAACCTTTGAGGCAGCGTCTCCCCCTTGAACCTAGTGCTCACTACAGTTTGGGGACAAAGGTTGGTGATTTTTCTATCTTCATATCTCTTCCCATCTGTGTTGGGGTGTGGATGCATATGCAACCATACCTGGCTCTCTATGAATGTGCTGCAACCCAAGCCAAGGTTATCATAGTTCAACAGAAACATTCATCGAGTGAGCTGTCTCCTCAGCCATGAAGGCCATCCTAAACTCTCCATATCTATTTTGACATTTTTTTAAATAAACTCAATATATAAGGATTGATTTAGCGAATCTCAAATTTTAGAAATATTTTTATTAATAGCTTGTTAGATGCCTTATAAATAATTCCTGATAAGTCAAGCTGAGATTAAGTGTTAATATATAATATATGCATTGATAATCAAGTAAGATTAGAATAAAATAAATATTTATAAGATAGAATAAAATATCTATTTATAATTATATATACTATAACTTATTATATCATTTTATCATAACTTCAAGATGGAATAAGTGTCTTGATAAAGAATACCCTAGGTTGACTGTAAGCAAAGAAGGGAAAACAGGTCAAGCCATAAAGAAACATATTTCAAAACTCATCTTTCAATAGAGGGCATCAGGATATACTGCAAGAAGAAATGAACAAAAGACATTATGAAAATTGATACAACCAGTGACTTTTTGAAGCTAGAAAAATATTCAAATTCAGATAGTAACAGTTTGTACATAGGTCACCAAGTATTTAGATTGTATTCTGTAGGTCAAGCAGATGAATGAAGAGACCCTTTTGTTGCTGTTCCTTTAATATATGTATCTTCTTACAGCTTCTCTTTGCTGTTAGCTATGCAGATAATCTATATAAAATACTTTATAAGCAACTTTACTATATAATATAATATTTCAGCAGGTATTTGGTTTCCTGAAGTTTACACAGTATTTGGTACACATAAGATCCCAAACTAATAATTTCTCATAGTTTTTCTACCAATTACTTTCCCAAAAATATTTCATGCACACAAACTATTCTTCTCCAACCTAGTATGTTGGTAAACCATGGTCTTTCTCATAGAACTAGACTTAGTTCTTACATTTAAAGAATTCTGTTGCATCCAGAAGGCATTTGTTTGATAATAAACACATCTATAGATATTGAGATGCTTCATAATGTCTATTCAGATTTTTACAGTTGAGATGTGTCTCATATTATCATACATCTATATTATACTTACATATACATATTTCATGCTTGTAATCTGTATAAATATATGCATATTTACATAAATATTTGTGTGTATGTGTTTTATCTATTACAATACTATGTGAAAGACAAGATAGAAATTTGAACTTTGATATATTTATACACACACACACACACACACATATATATATATATATATATATATATATATATATATATATATGTCCCTTGGATATATACTGTGTTATATCAAATATATGTGAACAAATGTTTTGCAAAATATAATGTAATTACACTGTATTGAAATGTGATTAACTAGCTGAACTTCTTGCTAAAAATAGCAGTTAATTAAATCTGCTATTGTACAAACAATTAAAAAAATGTGGAGTTTCCTACTTGTGTAAAGAAAAAGGGGAGGGGGTGTTGCAGGATATCAAAAGGATATGAGATAGGTTTCTGATGTTGTGAACTGTTTTGTGTGTTTGTTTATATCTGTTCTTTCCCAGATAAATGCTTGTGACAACAATAATGACACTAAGTAGCTTTTCCATTTGTATTCATCTCACCTTTTACAAGGTTTTGAAGCCTTTACTTTTATATCTCCATAGTGTTTGTGTTCAATTGTTATGTCACTTTAATTATGGTTTTCTTTAACTGAAAATAAAGAGCATTTCAGAAAAAAATTAAATTCTTTTACCAAGGTCACAAAGGATTCACTGAAATTATATTTGAAAAAAATTTTAAATTATACATAAATATTTTTTAGTTATACAACATAAAAAAACTCAGTACTTGAGGGTAAAGAATCATTTGCCTTAGTGAATAAAAAGACATTCATATGTCCTATTTGGGAGTCTGGATTCTTCTGAAAGTTAACTTGTAACTGCTTGAGAATGCTCACTCTTTTTACATAAAAAGTACTCTGAGGCATGTGCACATGGGGACAACTAGCACCTCTTGGTGGAAAAATCTTTGCTGGAATTTGGTATTTTCAAGAGCTGTATATGAATTTTTCATTGATGGCTGCAAGGGACCTGAAGCAAAAATACTTCAAACAGCCTTGGCAACATCAGGTTATTATATAAAGCACTGAAAAGGAGGGCTGCAAATATGAGCAAACAAGGAGATGCGCCATGAACACTCGGCAAGGACCACTCTCCAATTTGATTTTGCTGTTTCTATGACTGACAACTAATTCTCACTCTAGAATGTAGCTACACACAACAGATGACTACACACATAGGCCAGTGCACATGTACACCATTGCATTCTCTAACAGAAATGAGATCATGTATGAGAAGCATGCTTCCTTATAAATGCTATTGCATGCACTATAGAGATCTGAAATTGGAACCATCTGAAGCATTATTATAAATACAAATATCCATGCTCATCACACTCCATCTCCACACAAATATTGTAAGTTTGTTCATAATCTACTTGCATGCTTACATGCGCATGTGAAAATATTTGTAGATGGAAACAAATAGAATTATGTGTTTGTTGAGAGAGTCCCAAAGCTTTTTGTATCCTGGATCTCCCTGCCATGAAATCCAAACAAAGATATAAAAGGGACAAGAACTTTCAATACCTTCAATGAATGCAACTGCAGTATCCAGTCATGTTAAACAAATAGGTATGAGAACAAGCTTTGCAGATAATATATGTTAAACTTGGGTGTAACACGAAAAATAAATGACCCAGAGACAGATATTGGGGTTCAAGCTTTCAGCTGAAGTTCAGAAAAGCAAAGCAGCCAAGCCAGTAGCTCTTACCTCAGACAGAAAGGCAATCCTGGCTCAACCGAACCTCAGCCTGAAATCCCAGACTGCTATGCTCTCCTCAGTGTGGCTGGAGGATCCTGAGACCATCTGCCTTCCTGTCTTCTGAATGGCTGGCAAATGAATACCTGATACTGTCTATTGAAGACCCTGCTCCTATCTTTTATACACCTCTAGTGCTGGTATTAAAGGCATATGATCCCAGGTGTTGAGAACATCTTTGTGTGATCTGTTTCTCTTCAGGACTAATCAACCTTGGGAAGATCTAGGTGACCTTGGACTCACAGAGATTCATCTGCCTCTTAACCCTGAGTCCTAGGATTAAAGGTATATACCCCCACCTCCTAGCTTCTGGCTGCTGGAATTAAAGGTGTGTATCACCACTGCTTGATCTCTATAGCTTGAGGCTGGCTTGGATTTCTGAAACCTCAAGCAAGCTTTAATATATCATAAATAACATATCACCATACTTGGAATGATTTCTGATTAATAAATTTCTAAAGAAGTCATAACTTTTGGAATGTTATTTTTTTTTTTGTTCACCAACATAGTAGACATCTATGATTTTTGTGAATTTCAATCCCTTTGGAGTTGTAATCACAATTTAAAAATGTCAATAAACCAATAATAAATAAGACAGGCAGTGGTGGCATATACGTTTAATCCCAGTACTTGGGAGGCAGAAGCAAAAGGATCTTTCTAAGTTTGAGGCCAGCCTGGTCTATAGAATGAGTTCCAGGACAGGCTCCAAAGCCACAGAGAAACGCTGTATCAAAAATCAATATATATATATATATATATATATATATATATATATATATATTGGATTGAGTTGACAATTAACCCTTTTCCAATAAAACAAATATCAATAGAAGATAGCACCATAGGTTAAATCTACCAATTATTCAAGGAACAAAAGCCTGTCATCATTATGTCCCCTCAAACATGGAAGAGAGCATTTTTTTATTCTTTTGTTATTATGTATATGTTGTATGTTTAACATATTCCCACCCATCTGCCTTCACTTCTCTCAACTCATTTCTTTAGCCCCACCCAGTTCCTATAGAGAACTAAACAACTTTATACTTTTGTGTCATACATACATAATTCATGAATCTGTGTAGAATATAGGCATCACAACTAATAAAATCCATGACACTTAACATTCTGATATTGGCTCAATATATTTATGTTCAATTACATCCATTTTGTATAAATGACATAATTTCATTTTTTGTGGCTGAAAATAATTCTATTGTGTATGTTTGCTTGTCTATTCATCTGTCTATATCTGTTTACTTGTCTATTATCCATCATCTGTTTATCATCCATCTACCTATCTCTATCATCTATCTTGCTATCATCTATTTATCATCTATCTATGTATCTATCATCATATATCTATAAATTTGATCTCACAATTTCTTTTGTTGGATTAGCCTAATAGTTTAGTTATAATGAATAGTGAGGACCACAATAATCTCTACATTATTTCACTTACAGTGTTTGGCTAAATCCCCAGGAAAGGTCACACAATATATCCATTTCTAGCTTTTAGAAAACACTCCACAGTGGTCGAGCTAGTTGGCACTGTCACCTGCAATGTATAAGGGATCCATCCCTTTAATTTATGTTATTACAGCATTTTGTGTTTTTGTCTTAATGATTCTCAACTTGACTGGCTTTAGATGCCATTCTAATGTAATTTGGATCTCTGTTTCTCTGATAACTATGGGAGGCAAACATTTTTTTTCAAGGATTTGTATTTCATTTTATGAGAACTTCCTATTCTCTTTATGAGACTGTTTACTATCTGGGGTTATGTGGTTTGGTTTTTGTTTTGTTTGATTTATTTTTAATTGTATTGCTACTGAAGACAAAGACAGTATAAGTAAACAAACTTAAGGTAAAAATTCCTGTTATAATAAGGATGTCGTTCCCTTCCAAGTATTGATATGCTTCATCCTTTGTCCTCATTACAGTGGTTATTTTATGGTAGAGTCTTGAAGGATTGGATCTAGTAGTCCTCAGTGGCTTTAGGATATTGTAGAAAGTACCCTTTTAAAGATCAATGGAACTCATGGAACTAGCACTTACAAGAATGATATATCATATGAACAAGGCTGTTCTCTGTGTCCACATGGCAACCTCTCCCATTATGTTGTCTCCCAGTATTAAACACACTTCTGCTATGAGGTTATGTGCCAAATACACACACACACACACACACACACACACACACACACATACATATGAATGAGGTGGGGGGGAGAAACTCTCCCTGCAGTCCAGCATAACACGTGCTATACTCCTGGATCTCCAATGTGTGAACCAAGTAGACATATTAACTACAAACTATCCAACTTTAGATTTTTTTGGTAGATTTGAAATAGAAAAGACAGACAATAAAACTATTAATATCCCCAATGAATGCATATGAACACTCAACAAGAAATTGAAAAAGCCAAATTCAGATGTCCATTAAACAATTTACTTCAAAGTTTTCTTTACCATCCATTACTTTCATAAAATGAAATAAGCTAGAGGCCAATGCATTCCTTTAAAGAATATAAAAGTAGCTTGGGATGAGGTTCACAGTAAAGTACCTATCCTATCAAGTGTGAGGTTCTAGTTTCAATCCCAGATCCAACCAAATCTTTAAAAGATTAAAAAAGCAGTGAACAAAACAGTGCCCCTTTACTCAATTTATTTCTTGAATAGATTAAATTCCAACCTGTGAAGTATTTTTATCTGTAGATCCAATTCATTGTTTCATTAGAAAAAAAATGTGGTAATTGTGTTTTTAGCATCTTCTTAAGACCTATAAAATTAGATTTGCTTGGGGAGGGGGGGTGGGTTAAACATAACAAAACCCTGGACATAAAGCTTCCCTTCCACTATGTTTGATGGCTTATAGTTGGCTGCCCTTTGGGAACAACTCTTTAGATTAACAGATTTTTAAGATCTCTAAATCCAGTCTTTCTTTATGTTACAGTTAGTTACCTTGGGGAATTAGGGAATTCTTATTGACAGCATATACATTTTTTATTTCAGACATCTGTCTAAGTTCTAAACTTAAACACAGTTTAAGTTCTAAACTGTTATCATTTAACCACATAAAGGCAATAATAGCAAATAAAGACAACACAATTCATCAAAGCACCTGTCAGGACTTCTGTATTCATGTAGTCCTTCAAGGCTATAAGTATAATGAAGAGCCAGGGAAGTATCATCAGTGAGTTGTGTAATATATTTCTTGGTGATGCATGGAACTTAGCATGAAATACTTTCCCAACCTAGAAGGGAGCATGGTGCTATTTGTATTAATTATTGCCTCTTGGATCATATACTTTCTTAAGTCCGTGTTACCATCAGGCTTGTAGGTTTACTGTCTAGATTAAGTGAAATAATGTATGTAAAATTCATCAAAACAAGTTAGACTACAGAAAAAAATTATTCTTTTCAAATGGCCGAGCAGTATTTTCATACTCAATATTGTAGACATCTTAGGTCTTCTAAAACTGTTGTCTAAATTGTGATATATATATATATATATATATATATATATATATATATATATATATATCTTCCTAAATGCTGAGTTCCTACAAAATGGGAGATATTGGATAGGTTCACTTATTTATTTAGAAAATCTAAGTTACATGAAGATTTCCTAACTAGTCTGTAATTAAGTAAGTATTGATTTGACTTCCACCCACTTATCAATTTTTAATATGTACTCTTTCTCTTGTTCTCAATGACACTGACCATATTCCATATTACTGGTTTATTTCATCAAAAGAAGCTTCCAATCAAATTATAATAATTGCAGATTAAACATATTTTTGCAATGAGGATACGGCAATTGTTGGAAGCTATTTGATGAAAAGAATTCAACACAACTTCAAAAGCATAATGTATATGACAACAAAAGGAGAAGGTGTTCAAAGCAGCAGCATAGATGGGTTTTGCCTTTGCTGATCAGGGTAAAACATGGGCAACACACTGGCCATGGTATGGAATGTCACTCAAGCTTTCTATATGCTTAAAATGCCCTAAAGGTGTTGTGTGATGTATGGAAATTTAAAGCTAACTATGTGCCTTCCCATTCTCCTTGAGCCATATTTAAATATATTCTACAATGACATGCAGAGGGAAATGCAAATAGATGACTATAAAATAGAGGATATCTGCAGTTTCGTAGACAAAAAACTAGGATTCTAAATGATCCTGAGGGTGCAGTTGCATTTAGAAATGACTTTGCTTCAATATGAAAAGAAACAGGCACACATCACAGGTTTTATCAGGGGATTCATTAGTTTTCCTTTTGAAGTAATCTCAAAACTGTTAATAACAACGTGATTCTTCATCTAGGTTATTTCAGAGAAGAGTGAAAGGAGGAATCACGTATTATTTTCCTTTTTCGCTTACTAAGTGAATGTTCTCTACTGCTCTAGGGTTACTTTGTTTCTTTTTTAAGAGAAAGTATTTGAATATATAAGTTAGAATAAAATTTAAAATATTTTAGCTGAAAAATTATCTGGTTCTTTTGGAGGAGGATGTATTGAAAGCTTTTCCAGTGGGTATTACTGTCATATTCTTCTTCACATTGACTTTTCCATTAGATATTTCCAGATAGAATCCTTCTCAAACATGAGTACAGATACCTCAAATACAAAAAAAGGGGGCCTTTGGATGTACATGGCTCTGTTTAAACACTTAATAGCTGTATAGTGATTATCGTTATTACAAATATTTTGTAACCATCACTATTCTGCAACTGTTTAGGTTTAGGTAAAATATTTTATCAACTGTAGAAGTGATACAATAGAGGTCTCCTTCACTTGGGAAGTCTTGGCCATGTGACTACATGACCAAGGGCCTGACTTCATGCCCCTTATTTACTGTACAGTGGTGTATAAATATGGTTTTCTTATTTTTAGCACTGCAGATATATAATGGAGAATTTGGAGTGGAGAAACATGTGTTTATGTATCATGCTTTCCAAAATACCAAAGTGAAACCACTACTTCCCATAAGAAGTTCTTTCTGGAGCATTGAGGGAACAGAGAATGCACATGTCAACATTCCAAGGGAGAGATCAGTGACATGGTTCAGTGGGTAAGGACACTTGTCACCAAGCATGACAAACTGAGTTCAAACCCTAGAGCCCACATGGTTAAAGAAGTGAATCAGATCTCACAAATTGCCTTCTGACTACTACATAGATACCATGGCACACATGTCCCTTCTAATAAATATATAAAAAACTATTTAAAAGTCCAAAAGTAGGTTTTAAATGTATTATGAAAGAGGCCAGTACAACTATTATGCAACGAACAATAGAGATCTTTATTATTAACGCAGATAGGGCACAAAGGTAAACTGCAAGGGAACCCATATGTCTTCCTCATTATTATCTTCTTGAAACATTTATGAATGACATTAGGGTATGATTCTCTTTGATACTGGATTGATCCTAGAGTAAGAGTTTAAGATTCATTATTTGAAATTGAAAGGCTGCATTGGCTTTTTAATACTGTGTTGAAACCCATAAAGCTATCTGATCACTATGTGCATTCATGTGGTGAATACAGTGCACTGACATTCAAGACTTTCAATCAGCACCCATGAAGCCCTGGGAACATGTTTAGACTTTGTGAGGTTTCCATTCTTGTTCCACCACACAGTACATTTTGATGAGTAAGCTACTAAAACCCTAGAAACAATTACAGTATTTACATCATAGAAGGAATTTGACAATTAAATGAGCTCACAACAATTATCCTACAACAAGCTCGGCAATAATGTTAATAACCATTACCATGTAGAGACTGAGATTTTCATTTCCATCAGATAATATCATTAGTACTAATCCTGTTGCCTGCACTAAATACTCCAATGAACTTTGGTGCCAGAAGACATCCTTGATGTTGTTCCTCAGGTGTCAACCACCTTTTTAAAAATTTGAAATAGTGTCTCATGTTGCCTTCATCTTGTAAAGCAGGATAGGGAAGCCAAACAGTGAACTCCAAGGAGTCTCTATTCCCCACCAGCTCAAAATTGGAATTACAATATGTGCAAGCATGTCCAGCTCTTCTTAGATTGGGTGCATTCTGGGAATCAAATGCTGGTCCTCAAGGTTCAGGGATGTACTTACACATTGTACAAATTCAACTGTTGCTCCAGATTTCCTGAACTCATCTCAAGTTTTCCACCACCAGAAGCTCTTTGTGATTTATACCCAGTTAGTATTTCAATTAGTTCAGTTTTAAATCTCTATATTTCAGTTTACTTCAGCTGTTCTTAAATATAAAATACAGCCTTGAAAGATCACTATAATCAAATTACTGTGGTAACTTTTTTAATTTTTGAATTGCTCTTTTCATTTATTTTGTCTTAAACTGCACCTTTTAGTTCTTACCAAACATGCAGTGAATTTTTGAATAAAAGTCTCATCATCCAATCATCTGTCACCTAACTGTGTGTCTGTCTGTCTATCTATCTATCTATCTATCTATCTATCTATCTATCATTCATTTTTATGGAGGGATTAATTTTTATTTTACATATTGATCCCAGTTCCCTCTCCCTCTATCCCTCACTCCCACTTTCCCTCTCTCCCAAACTCTCATGCTCCCTGACCCCCTCCCTTCCCACGCCCCCCCCACTCCATATGTAGTGTGGTACCTTCCAGGAGGGGTTGTCTAAATATGTCCGGTCATTTGGAGTAGGGATTAGGCCTTCTCTCTGTCTCTAGGTTAAGGGAGTATCCCTCCATGGGGGATGTGCCCCCAAAGTACTTTTGTACACTAGGGATACAACCTAGTTCCACTGTCTGAGGTCTCTTAGACTGCCCAGGCCTTCTAGCTGAGACCCATGTTCAGAGTGTCTGAGTCAGTCCCATGCTGAATTCCCAGATATCAGTCTGGGGGCCCATTAGCTCCTCCTTGTTCAGTTCAGCTGTCTCTGTGTTTCTGCAGCCTGGTCTTGTCTTTCCTCTCGACATCTGGATTCCAGTTCAGCTCAGTGTTTAGTAATGGGTGTTTGCTTCTGTTTCCATCAGCTACTAGATCAGGGCTCTATGATGGTGAATAAGTTAGACGATCTCTATTGCTCAGATTGTTAGTAGGGGTCAGTCTTGTAGGTCTCTGGACATTTCTCTAGAGTCAGTTTTCTCTTAAAACCTATAATGGCTCCCTCTTTTATGCTCTCTCTCTCTCTCCCTCCCTTTCTCCCTCTCTCCCTCTCCACATGTTTATTCTTCCCCGACACAATCTTCCTAGTCCCACATGCTTTCCTCTCCTCCCCTTCTTTTTCTCCTAGTTCCCTCTCCACTCACAGCCCACCCCCCCCCCCGAATCTGCACATGCTCAGGAGATCTTGTCCCTTTCCCCTTCTGTGAGGGACCTTATATGAATCTCTTAGAATACTCCTTGTACCCTAGTTTCTCTGTTGGCTGGTGATCCTTTGCTCTATGTCTAAAATCCATATATGAGCGAGTACTGAAAGACCCACAAAGCGTGGACCTTCACGCCCCCACTCAGGAAAGGCGCACCCCCCCCCAAATCACTCACGAGAAGTGGTCTTGATGTAAAAGCATGAGGTCTTTTATATTCCCAGTGCACTGGCATCCATAGTCATGTGCCACGCAGGGCCAGAGGGCTAAGGACCATGAGGGCGGAAGTAAGATAGCTTTTATAAGATTACAAAAAGCCCGCCCAGTGCAGACCAATCAATTTAAACCATCCAAGCCCATGCTTTATAGATCAATCAGTTTCCTATAGCCTATAGTTCCTGGGTAGGGCCACAAAGCTCACCTACTCACAGGTCCTGTGAGTACAGCAAAGAATGTGACCTTTTGCCTATTTACTGGCTGAGGGCAGGGTCTGGAATTTAAGGTTTAAACTTCTAGCTTCCTGGGAGATTTAGGCTGTAGTTTTCCATTCTTACAGTACATACCATGTCCCTCTTTCTGTGACTGTGTTACCTCATTCAGGATGGTTTCTTTAAGTTCCATCCACTTGCCTATGAATTTCAAGATTCCATTGTTTTGTTTTTTTATTTTTATTTTTTCCCCCCGCAGAGTAGTATTCCATTGTGTAAATGTGCCACATCTTCTTTATTCTTCAGTTGAGGGGCATATAGGTTGCTTCCAGGTTCTTGCTATTACAAATAATGCTGCTATGACCATAGTTGAACAGGATTATTTGTTGCATGGATGTGGATTATTTGGGTATATGCCTAAGAGGGGGATTGCTGAGTTTTGTAGTAGACTGATTCCCCTTTTCATGAGGAACCGCCATACTGATCGCCAAAATGACTGTACAAGTTTGCACTTCCACCAGCAGTGGAGGAGTGTCCCCCTTTCTCCAGCAGAAGTTTTGTGTTTCTAATTTTAGCCATTCTGGCAGGAGTAAGATGGTATCTCAAAGTTGTTTTGATTTGCATTTCCCTGATAGCTAAGGATGCTGAGCACTTTCTTAAGTGTCTTTCAGCTTTTTGATTTCCTCTATTGAGAGTTCTCTATATAGTTCTGTACCCCATTTTTTAATAGGGTTATTTGGTGTTGTGTTGACTAGTTTCTTTGTATATTTTGGATATCAGCCCTCTGTCAGATGTAGGATTGGTGAAAATCTTTTCGCAGTCTGTGGGCTGCTGTTTTGTCTTGTCAACTGTGTCCTTTGCCTTCCAAAAGCTTCTCAATTTGAGGAGGTCCCATTTACTAATTGTTGACCTCAGTGTCTGTGCTACTGGAGTTATGTTCAGCAAGCGGTTTCCTGAATCAATTTGTTTAAAGGGTACTTCCCAATTTCTCTTCTAAGAGGTTCAGTGTGGCTGGATTTATGTTAAGGTCTTTGATCCATTTGGACTTGAGTTTTGTGCATGGCAACAGACATGGGTCTGTCTGCAGTCTTCTACACACCATCATCCAGTTGTGCCAGCACCATTTGTTGTCCATTTCCTTTGAATTTTCCATTTTTGTGGAGTACAGGTTTTCAAAGTATGACCTGAAAGTTGTCTGGATTTCCTCAGTGTCTGTTGTTTTGTCCCCCTTTTCATTTCTGATTTTGTTAATTTGTATGTTCTTTCTCTTCTCTGCTTTTTTGTTAGTTTGGATAAAAGTTGTTCTATCTTGTTGATTTTCTCGAAAAACCAACTCTTTGTTGCATTGAATTTTTTTGTATTGTTTTCCTGGCTTCTACTTTATTGATTTCAGCCCTCAAATTTATTGTTTCCTGGCGTCTACTCCTCCAGGATTAGTTTTCTTTTTATTCTAAGGCTTTCAATTTGCTGTTAATTCTCTAATGTGACTATCCTCCATTTTCTATATATGGGCACTTAGTGCAACTTCCCTCGTAGCACTGTTTTCAAGGTGTTCCATAAGTTCGGGTATGTTGTGTCCTCATTTTTGTTGAATTGTAGGAAGTCTAATTTCTTTCTTTATTTCTTCTTTGACCCAGATATGGTGCAATTGCTCATTGTTCAGTTTTCCATGAGTTTTTAGGGTTTCTGTGATTTATGTTGTTGTATTCTAACTTTAAAGCATGGTGGTCTGATAAGATACAGTGGTCTATTCCAATTTTTTTGTTATCTATTGAGGTGTTTTATGTCACTTAGTATGTGGTCGATTTTAGAGGAGATGCCATGTGGAGCAGAAAAGAAGGTATTTTTTTGTGTGTCTGTGTTTGGATGAAACGTTCTATATATGTCCATGAAACCCATTTGAGACATAACTTCTGTTAGTTCTTTTGTTTCTTTGTTAAGTGTCTGACTGGTGGGTCCTGTCTAGCAGTGAGAGTGGGGTGTTGAAGTCTCCCACTATAAGTGTGTGAGGTTTTTTATGAGCTTTGAGTTTTAGTAGTGTTTCTTTTACAAATGTGGGTGCCCTTGTATTTGGGTCATAGATGTTCAGAATTGAGACATTGTGCTGATGGATTTCTCCTGTGATGAATACAAAATGACTGTCTTCATCTCTTTTGATTGATTTTGGTTTGAAGTCTAACTTGTTAGATATTAGGATAGCCACACCTGCTTGCTTCTTGGGTCATTTGATTGGAAAATATTTTCCCAACCCTTTACCCTGAGGTAATATCTGTTTTTGAACCTTAGATGTATTTCTTGTATGCAACAGAAGGATGGATTCTGTCTTCCTATCCATTCTGTTAGCCTGTGTCTTTTTATAGGCTAGTTAAGACCATAATGTTGAGGGTGAGTAAGGACCATTGATTGTTAATGCTTGTTTGTTTTATATTGTTGTTGGCAGTGGTATTGTGAATATATTTGCCGTGCTTTATCTTTGGGTTGTGGTGAAGTGGGATTCTCTATTGCCTATGTCTTTTTGAGCATAGTTAACTTCTTTGGGTTGGGGTTTTCCTTCCAGAACTTTCTGTGGGGCTGGATTTGTAGATATGTATTGTGGAAATTTGGCTTTGTCATTAAATATTTTGTGTTGTCTGTCTATAGAGATTGAGAGTTATGCTGGGTATAGTAGCCTGGGCTGGCATCCGTGGACTCTTAGTAATTGTAGAATATCTATCCATGACCTTCTGGCTTTGAGAGTTTGAGAGTCAGATGTAAATTTCATAAGTCTGCCTTTCTATGTTACCTGGTCTTTTTCCTTCATTGCTCTTAATATTGTTTCTTTATTCTGTATGTTAGGTGTTTTGATTATAATGTGTCAAGGAGTATTTTTTTCCTTTGGTCCAGTCTATTTGGAGTTTTGTATGCTTCTTGTACTTTCATGTGCATGTCCTTTAGATTGGGAAAGTTTTCTTCAATGGTTTTGTTGAATATGTTTTCTGCACCTTTGAGCTGGGCTTCTTTGCCTTCCTCTATGCCTATAATTCTTAGGTTTGGCCTTTTCATGGTGTCACACAGTTCCTGGATGTTTTGTTTTAAGGAATTATTGGATTTAAGATTTTCTTTGGTGAATCTATTTCCTCTAGTTTATCTTCAGTGCTTGAGATTCTCTCTTCCATTTCTTGAATTCTGTTGGTTATGCTTGCATCTATAGTTCTTGATCATTTGCCCAGTTTTTCTATTTCTAGCATTCTTCAGTTTGTGTTTTCTTTATTGTCTCTATTTCAATTTTCATGTTTTGATCTGTTTTCTTCACCTGTTTTTTCGTGGCTTTCTATACTTTAAGAAACTTGTTCTTTCCTTCCATTCTTTTGTTTTTTCTTCCATTTCTTTAAGGGATAGTCTCACATCATCTTTGAAGGCCCCTATCACTTTTATGAAGATATTTTTAAATTGTTATCTTCTGGTTCATCTGTTTTGGGGAATTCAGCTCTAGTTGGTATAGAGTTCCTAGATTCTGTTGGTGTCTTGCTTATCTTTCTATTGTTAGGTATTTTGTTGTATTGCTGTCTTCCCATCACTTCTTCCAGTGGTTGCAGTCTGGGTCTTTCTCTCTCTCTCTCTCTCTCTCTCTCTCTCTCTCTCTCTCTCTGTCTTTCTCTCTATCTATCTCTATGGTACACCTCCGGTGGGCTTAGGTAAGTC
The DNA here is from genome assembly GCF_943737965.1 of Phodopus roborovskii. NCBI lineage: Eukaryota > Metazoa > Chordata > Mammalia > Rodentia > Cricetidae > Phodopus > Phodopus roborovskii. The sequence continues at coordinate 2,164,810 of NW_026126408.1, read as the reverse complement.
AGAATTTCTGTGTCTGTAGTTGTGTGTGGTCCAAGCTCTCTAGAAGGTCTCGCCTCAGGCAGGAGCCTGGCGATGGGGGTCAAAGATCATGCTTCAGCATAGGCCTGGTGAAGGGGTTCAAAGATCCAGCAGGCAGGGACTCAGGATGGTCCAGCAGGGATAGGGGGATCTCTGGCTTGGGCCCAGAACTCCAGCAGAGGACCGGCTATAGGGGTCAGAGATCAGGCAGCCTGGGGATTCAGGGTGGTCCTGCATTGATAGGCATGTCTAGTGTGCTCAGAGCAGCTCTAGGAAGTCTATCTTTCTATCATTCTATCATCTACATTTCTCTTACTTGTGTATCTATCATAATCAATAACTACCTATCATTTATCAATCATATATCATATCTCTCATCAATTCTCTGTCATCCATCCTTCAAATGTCTATCATTTAAGTATCTATCCTCTCTTATATACCCATCTTTTTTCTATACATCTATTTATAATCTACCTTGTCTATCTACCTACCTATCATTTCTCATCTATGTGCTTATATATCATCTGCATATTTACCTGCCATCCATTATCTTTACATTTACCATCTGTCATATGTGATCTATCAATCAATAAATCAAACTATCATCTATCTATCATCATCATCTTTACCTCTAATGACCTATTTTTCTGTTCACCATTTACCTGTTATATATCACTCTATTTTCTCTCATCTATTCATTATCTGTTACCTACTCAGACCTACCTGTGTATGTATCTTTCCTTCTATCAATCTATAATTACAAGTTGGTTTTTATCACATACAGTCAATCCCCTGTTATTTCCTACTCATTGTGAAGCATGATTGAAAGGACCATATCATAAAGATTTTTATGTGTGATCTATTTCTACAACTTTTTCTAGCATGAAATTTTTTTCAATCAATGTTCATGGAATGAAGTAAAATTAAATGATATTAAAGATCCTTAACAGCAGAGAGAGCTGAAGAATATTCTCCATGGATAGAAGGTGTATCCTCCAGGATGTGCTTATTTGTACCTACTAAGATTTTATTTATAACAGCATTTGTTGCTATTGAATTCCTTTTTATCTAAGGACAGACATCTTAATGGGTATTAATGACACCTGTCCTCACCATTATCTCACCCAAGTGCACACTTGAGGGATGCTCCTTCTGTCTCCATTGTGTCCTCTATTGATAGGAATTCCAATAAAGAGAATTGATTGATCTTATTTCAGAGCCTGTAGTTTATTTTAATAGGTATTCAGGGAGTTTTTCAAAACACCTTTAATTTTTATTGCATTTCTCTTTTTAGAAAGGAAATACTAACATGCAAAATTAAATTCAGATTATGTGTAGAAGTGAATCAATGTATAAAATAATTGTTTAATTGTGAAAAGTTTTCTTTGTCAAGAGTAAAGTATTTTATGTAGAATAATGTAAATTCTTAGAGCTACATCAAAGAGGATTATTTTATCCAAAATTTACCTAACAGTGGTTTAATAAAGATAATATTGGACATAATTTATGCTTGAAAAGATAATATTGTTTTTCTATGAACATTAATTAAGATAATTTTAATGAAATATTTATTTCTTCCATATATATTTCAAAAGATTTTTTTCTTATAATTTATGTAGAATTATCTCTTATTTTCCATTAGGTTGGAAAGTTTTATGACTCATCTAAACAGTCTAATGAATACACTTTATGCCAAATTACACCCAATTATATATGAAAATCAAAATGAAAATACTTTGTTTTAAAATTAATAATGTGATTTTCACATATCTTTAACACCTCTTTTAAAAGCTTCAAGTCCATTTGAATGTGAAACTCTACTTGCTAACAATGAAAGCATTGTTTACATAAAGGAATTAGAATATGGATTCACTATGTATAAACAATTAAAGTATTTATTACTCACTATTAGATTACATCAGTGATTCATTAAGTTTCAGTAACACTTTTGAAGACTAGTGTGTTATTTGAAAATGTTTTTACATAGTTTTAAAATATTATATTTTCGATTTACACCTTGTCTGAAAAAGGTGTTCATACAACAGAAGGATATATGCTGAAGAGTACAAGAACACATGACATATTTTGATAATTTCACCCCACCAATTTAAATTCTGGTACCTTTCAAGAGTTTAAAATAATATTTTAAATTCTTTTTTAACATTTAATACATGTAGACAGTGTATTTTGATCATGTTCACAACTCCTTTTCAATCCCCCTAGAAACCAACCTACCATGTCTTTCTCCCAAATTTAGATCCTCTTTTTTCATATTTACATATAAGATATTTAGGCCATGTTCCCCCTATTACTTTCCTCCAGCTGTTCCTGGGCTTTCCCAAACATGTCTCCTTCAAAACATCATACCTTTCTTTTCTTTTTATTTATTTTTTTCTTATTTTACATATCAACCCCAGTTCCCTCTCCCTCTCCCTCCCATGTCCCCGGACAACACTCCCATCCCACCCCTCCCCCACTCCACAGGGAGGGTGATGCCTTCCAGGAGAGGTCAACAAAATCTGTCAAAAGTCATTTGGAGTAGGGTCTAGGCCTTCCCTCCTGCCTCTAGGTTAAGGGAGTCTCCCTCCATGGGGAATATGCTCCCAAAGTCCTTTTGTGCATCAGGGATACAATCTGGTTCCACTGTCCAGGCCTTCTAACTGAGACCCACATTCAAGGGGTCTGAGTTGGTCCAATGCTAGATTCCCAGCTATCAATCTGGGGGTTCATTAGCTCCTCCTTGTTCAGGTCAGCTGTCTCTGTGGGTTTCTGTAGCTTGGTCTTGTCCTCCCTCTCTGCATCTGAATTGTAATTTGGTTATGGGTGTCTGCTTCTGTTTCCATCAGCTACTAGATGAGGGCTCTATGATGGTAGATAAGTTAGTCATCAATCTCATTACCAAGGAAGGGCATTTATGACAGCCTTTTCACTGTTGCTCAAATTGTTAGTTGGGGTCAGTCTTGTAGGTCTCTGGACATTTCTCCTGAGTCAGTTTTCTCTTCAATCCTATAATGGCTCCCTCTTTTATAATACCTCTCTCTCTCTCTCTCTCTATCTCTCTCTCTGTCTCTCTCTCTCTCTCTCTCCTTATTTTTCAATTAAAAAGTATTTTGATTTCATTCTCAACTGCTTCCTTCTAATTTCCCCAGGGCTCCTAACACATCTCCCTTCTGATTTTACATTTTCTTTTTATCTTGTTAGTCCAGAGATTCCAACTCGTGCTGCTCATATGATTATAGGTGGGGGCTATCCATTGGATCATGGCAATCCTCCAGTGACAGTACCCAACTAGTTTCCAATGCTAACAATGCCTCAACTGACCCCTCCCACACAAGACTGGGATTTTTACAGACTTTATGTGGTCCAAGTCATACACAGGTAGTCACTGCTGTTGCATGTTTATGAATGTAGTTGTGATGTCATGTCCACAAGATATTATTTTCATCCATCCTTTCTTTTTTTTTTCATTTCTTACATTGTTTGTGGCCCCTCTTTCAAAATGCTACCTGATCATTGTGGGAAGAGTGATTCAGTTAAACTTTTAGAACTGATTATTCATAGTCATTTATTCTCTGGACTTAACCAGTTATGAATCTCAGCATACTTATTATTAACTGCATAAAGGAGACTTTTGCTGGTCTTTGACAAGAATATAGATGTAGACAACCACAGCTAAATACTGAACCCAAACACTTGGAATCCAGTTGCAAACAGGGAGGAGTGATAAGTAAAGGGGTCAAGACCAGGCCTGACAAACCCACAGAAACTGCTTTCCTGAACAAGGGGGGGGAAGCTCATCAACTCATGTGCTAGCTGGAAACCAGCATAGGATGGACCCAGGTTCCATGAATGTGGTTTTAGTTGGGAGGACTGGCAGTCTATAGGACCTCTGCTAGTGGATCAGTATTTATCTCTAGTATATGAATCCCATTCCACATAGAGGGATACTGTCTCAGCCTAGACAAATGGGGGAGGGCCTGGGCCCTGCTCCAAATGATGTAACAAACTTTGAAGATCCCCATGGAAGGCCTCACCCTCCCTGGGGAGCGAAAGGGGATGGTATGGGGATTGGTGGTGCGAACAGGGGAGGATGGATGGGAGGGTGCAGGAACTGGGATTGATATGTAAAACAAGCTTGTTTCTAATCTTAATTTTAAAAATTATATAAAAATAAATAAAAGTGTTTTCTTAATTCACACACACAGAGACACACAGAGACACACACACATATATATGCATAAACATTTAAAAAATGAGTTGACAGCTTGGCAAACAGCTGGGAATATCATTTCTGAGAACCTGGCTCCAAATCTTTTCACAAAGCACATGTTTGCACCCATAGCAGCCATGCTATTATTGTACCAGTAGGCACATCTTTCCTGTAAGGTTGCTTTGTAACATGCAGAGTTAAGAACTTGACGAGAGCACTGATGTCTTTTCTCTCCCACAACCTGCATAGCGCACCTTCTGCCACTGGGAAAACTAGTTATCAAGGAAGAAGTTCTTTTGTTTTATTTCTGTGAAATTTTCTCTCTCATCATCTATTTATCCAGCTACCTGTTTATCTGCCTATCTCTATATCATCTATCTATCTATAAATCTGTATCTAAATATATGGCTCACAGAATATACTTAGTTACTGCATAGTGTATAATGAAAGAAAAAGTACAGCAGAAATCAGTACTTTTCTTTTCTTACACTATGATTCAGAAGTATTCTTATGTGAAATTATTGCCATTTTTCATTTTATGTTTCCTGATAATGGACCTTTTGGCAGGGACATTTGACTTGCATCAAGGGTTTAGATTTGTTTATGCAATCAGAAAAGAAAATATTTTCTAATGATTTAAACATTTAAAGTTGTTGAATGATGAATTTAATTCAATTTACAGTTCTCCACATCTTAACACAGATATGGATTTATGAAGCTACTACAATGATATTGGGGAATGTAAAATTTCCATCTCAGCAAAATTCCTCAGATTATTACATTCCTGTTCCTTTTTCCATGTACATAGATTCAAATCCACACATATATTCTATCACATATGTGAAACACTCTTTCAAACCTATAAATTATTCATATTCATCACATTAAAGGAATCACAGTTACTTTTTCAGTAAATGTGTTAGCATAGAAGAGTAATTAAGAATTTTTCAAAACATGCCGTGCTATAAGAAATAGCTCTTGGTTTGCTATCCACGTATATGTTTTATTAAAAGAAGGGCATGTTTACTTTCCCTTCCAACCAATTCAGTATCACTAGAAAAAATAGGTGGGCAAATTTTAGGATCTTCCAAATCAAATTTGTTACTCATTAATGTATTTTAAATGATATTTGCTAATATGCCACACTTTCTAGTTCTCAGCAAAATTTTTGTGCAGTGACTGGAAACTAAAGGGACCCTAACTCCATTAAATATAAAACCAACCACTTGAATAAATTTCTCATTTTAGTGATAAATATATTAAAGAATAGTGAGCATATTTTATATATTTATATTATGCATTAGGCACTTGCTATCAAGTTAAATATCCATCTGCTAATGTAATTCACTTGCAACACTTGAAAATGATTGACATAATGTAGGAACTGGAAAATTTCTACACAAAGTATTACAGATTTGTTTGCATTTTCATTAACTTTGTGATCATTAAATGTATAAGGACAGATCCTATACAATAAAAAATTATCATCTTTGAAGAAAACCACATGTTTTCAATACCATGAGATGAAGTAATGTATAAACTCTTGTGTAAAAGCATAAAGAAATCAGTTTTATCCACATGCATGGAAGTCCTGAGACTTCCACATGCATTCTCTGTCATGAGTACACTTTCCCCGTCTTCCTCCATTGACACACTAAATAAATAAATAAACATTATAAGATACACATTTAAAATAACACGTTAAAAAGTGAAACAGAATATTGTACTTGGACTTTAAGCAGAATAAGCAGAGCCACTATGAACAAGCAGCTTGAATGAGTTTATATGAGAAACTTATAATTGAAACAAGAAACTTTCTAGGAGAAAAGCATGTTATGCAGTTTTTCCAAAAACATTTAAAAATCTTCCTTTGGGTTATCTGTGCAATAAAGCCCTAAGTCTCAGCTATCCCAAAAATGTTCATTTCTGCCCTGATCTTGAGTCAGATTTGTCCCTTCTCTTTCAGAAGGTAAAAATATGTAACTTGATTGCACCAGAAAATGGCCAATCTTCTACTTTGATTTCAGCATTATTCCTTACTCTTCTTGTATTTTAGAAATGGTCTAAGAACAGGGTGGGAAAGTGGAAGAGTGGCATTTTTGTAGTCAGTGAAGCACTAAGGTGTTCTTAATACAGATGCTGATAATGTGCTGGTTTGTAGCTTGGTTCTTTGCAGCATAAATTTTTATTTTGGATGATTGTGATTCAAATATTTAATTTAGATAATTCACAATTATTTTTAAAAGTGTGTTTTGGGTAGTATTTAGATAGAATGTAATTTTCATGGCATTTAAAGTTATTATTCTCATTTAGTTACCAGTTAAATTCTTTTGTAGAATTAAGTATAATTATATGGTTCTTGTAACATTCCACAGATACATAAGCATAAGTATACAAGATGAGTGTGTGCATATGTGTGTATGAGTATGTATTTTTCCAAGTTAATATATACTATTTGCATAAACATTACCTATTAAATGTTATGTAGATTGTGTCAAATTCTTGCAATTATGAAGGGAAGTCAAGTATTAGGTTTCATGGTAAAGAAAGAAAACACCAAAGAATCTGGGGCTGAAAATATTGTGCCATTCTGTAGATTTGACTACTTGGGCAATAAGGAAACATCTTAATTAAAGTAAAGGGGAAAAATGGAAACTTTTACAGACAGAAAAGAACAATAAGTCAGGAATTAACTTGCCACTAGCTAACCATAGAGGTCTGTACAGACAAACAGGAAGTGAGATGGCTGGGCAGAAACAGGAAGTAAGATGGATGAGTGGAGAGCAGATATAAGGAGGGAGAAACAGGTACTTACTCTCTTGTCTGCTGAGAAGCTAAGGAGGTAAGGTGTGGCTGTGGCTTGCTCCATTCTCTGACATTCAGACAGGCTTTATTTGTGCATGCAAGATATCACCACAGCAGTGCTCATGCAAAACTGAACTGTGTGTTGAATGATCCCATAAGAAAGTACTGTGAAGCTCTCTGGGTTCTACCTACACTGTAACAGCAATGACTGGAAACTGTTTTAAATAGCAACTTTGAAAACACTAGGTAACATCCATGCACATAAATTTCTGGGCACAGCATTAGTGGTTTCTCTAAAGGTTTCTTTCTTTTTATTTATTAAATAATTTTTTTACTTATCCTTTGAAAGTACCTTACAATATATTTTGATCATATTTCCTTCCCTTCCTCACCTCCTCCCAAATCCTCTCATACCTCCCAAATCACCCAACTTCATGTTCATTATCTCTCTTGAAAACAAAGAAATCATAGAGTCCAATTTGTGTTGCCTGATTACTTAGAGCAGACCTTCCCTGCAATAAGATTATATTGAGTATCACTCCCTTGAAGAAAATAGATTTTTTTCTTTCCCATCAGTTATTAGTTGCAAATAAATTCCACTGGAATTTTGTGCTCACATCTACTCTCTCTCTCTCTCTCTCACACACACACACACACACACACACACACACACACACACACGCACACATGTTGCCATGGGAGAATTTTAATCTATTCACCATTGTTTTAATCATTAATACTAAGAATTAGTGTTAGACATTATTGAGGCAGAAATACATAGACAGAAATATATCACTGAAGGCATAATAATCACTGAAAGTGTGATAATTAAAGTAAAACTAGGTTCTCTCCAAGGGAGGCCTTATTCCCTCTCAGGGGAGAGGGTTAGGGAGTGGGGGAGCAGAAGTAGGGGAGCAAGGGGAACTGGGGCTATTATATAGCATGAAAAATTCTAAATAAAAAGATTGTTTTGCCAAAAAACATAATCAAGAAAATGTTTCATACATGAAGAAACTATAGACACAAAACTGCAACTGTGTAAAATATGGGTTCCTAGGTCTCTCTTTTAGAATAGCAGTGTATCTTTACTTCAGAAATGTAGAGATCCTAAGCCCCATAGCCAGACTAACAGCTATTTATCTACTAATGCAGTTCTTTAGCTCCCTATTAGCCCTTCACTACAGTATGATACATTACTTTGATTTATATCAGATGGAATCCTCACTCCCAGACCAGTAAAACGGCACTGTTTCCTCTCACTTGTAGATGTCAGTCCTGAGCTTTTAAATATGCGGATTCCATTTGGAATATCCACAGAAGTCAAGGGATTACAAAAGGGCCAAAGAAGGAACTCTCAATAGAATGGAGACAGAAAGAACTGGTGTAAAGGGTTAATAGGTGGTTATGGAAAAGGAAAAGATAAATTGGGGTATGGGAGGAGATGGTTGGGTAGAAAAGGGAACTTGGGAGAATCATGAAAACCCACAGTGGTAGAAGCTTCTGCTAGGATCTTGTGTGACTTTTGAGTGATGTTGCAAGAACTCACTATTTTGATCTTTCCATAATTTAAAGCATTCTCAAGTGTGTTGGGCCCACATTGTAAAATATGCTTCCTAAAACATATCTATAAACATGCATTGAAAAACTATGTTGAAATATCCTGTAATGAGACTCCAACAACTGTACTAGACACCAGAGCTAACAAATAAAATACACACTGCTAGAAAATGATTCTTTTATAGTTGTTGGCCAGGGAGGTCCCAAAGAGCACTAAACTGTAGAGACTATGGTCATGTCCTTGATGGCCCTCACAATATGATGCACTATTCATTTATCATGGTGATACTATAATATTTTGATAGAGCTAAAATATAAAGCATTAGCCCCTCTATTAAACCTAATAACATGTCTATGTCTAGCCTAAGCAATATATTCAGTTAGATTTTTCTTTATTTTATAAAAATAATAATACTCTAAAACACCATGTGGAAAAGTTAGAATGCTTCAGTAGATATGTTTAAGAGGATAAATTTGGTCCCCATTGCATTTTAAGTATGGTACTTGAAGTTAGGGTTGTGTTTTATTTAATAGCCACAAGCTATAAAGTGTCCATCACCTGAGAAATGGATACAGGGGACATTCTATATATGTGAGGTAGAATATCATTTTGTGATGGAAATGAATAAAGTGGCATGTTGCATAGATCAAGCTTGAACACATTATGGTAAATGAAAGAATATGGTAGTAAAAATAATGTATGATTCCATTTATAAGAAACACTAAGAGGTAAATATATACAGCTGGAAAATAGATCAAAGGACCCTCAGAGATAGGAGATTGGTAATGACTACAAATGGTAGGAATTTTATTTGTTGGTGACAAATGTTGAAAAATTACAATAGTGGTTCCATACCCTGGGTAGTCTAGGAAATAAAGTTGTGTAATTTATGAGTGACTCTTGCTGTACACAAATTGAGTCCTAACAAAGACATACAAATTTATTACAAATTGCTAAATGATCATGGGATGGCTTATTACATTACACTGAATCTATATAGATTTTGATTTGGAAAGCCAGATACTACTTCTAGCTAAAGGTTCTGGGACACATAAGTTTTCTGCACTTAAATTACAGCATTTGAATTATAGAATCAGGATCCCAGGGACACCACATGGTATAATTCACACAGTCATAATGATGTTCGTTTGAGTCACAGCCCACCAGATGTATAGAATTAGAACAGACAACTGCATAGTTTACCTTTTGATTCTCCCAGGGTATTAACATAAAGCAACAAATGCCTGGGTTCTGTTAAATACCCAGCAAGTACTCTCTTGTGAATGAAGACATTTCAACATCTCCAAATGGAAAGCTAAGCCTTCACATCTATGAGCTTCAAGTTTTCATAAAATTTGATATTTGCACTATTGTAAATCAAATAATTACAATATTAAACACATGGTCCTCAGAGGTTAGTATAAATAGCAATTCAGAGGGAAGTGGATTGCCAAGGAACAATGACAAGTATACCAGGGAGTGAAGTGACTAAATATCTCTCAGAATACCTGAAATAATACAAAATGAGAGTTGCAGGGAAAAAGTTGACATTGCTCCTTCATTTATCATAGATCATACTTTGTTTTCAATGTAACATTATTCCCTACTCCTTCATTTGCAAAATAAAGAATAAAAAACCAACATATTTTGCTCATTTCCACATGACAGGCAAATACTTTATTGAAGAAATTCATTTCATTGTTCCCAACACCAATTTTCTTGTGTTTTAGGTTCTACTTGCCATGAATAAGATTCTCTTCACATGGAGAGAACTCAGGATTTCATGTGTATAATGAGCTTTATACATTCAATTCTGATTTCCTTCAGGTTTAAAATGAATGTTATTAACAGAACCAATTAAAAGGATAAAGTTCACAGCATATAAATTAAAGCTGGCTAAATTAATATTTCCTGCAGGATTTCAACAAAGTTCCAGGTTAAGAGGCAGAATTCAAGGGCATCATATAATTAAAACACCTCTTTGGGGGAATGAAATTAGATTTATCTCTCTATAATGAATTCTCAAATACACTGATAAGTTTTAAGATATTACAGGACATATAGTACCTACACTACCCAAAGGACACTGAGATGGGTTTAGATAAAGGATGCAGCTCACTACACTCAGGAAGAATCGAAGTCCCCTTGCCACCTAAATTCTTGCAATTCCTAAGAACATGCCTCTCATCCCAGGGGGTTGTTATTTATGTTTAACCTACAGGAAGCTTAGAAATGGTGAGTTGTGAAATTTCAGTGTCTATTGTTATTACCAAACTCCATAATAATAGTATGTAAATCCATTTTGTCATTTCCCCAGGATTTATAATGTGTATCTCTTTATATATACCACTATAACTACTGGGAAACATAAGACTCCATGCTCTTAAGTCACAACAAACATGCTCAGCTCCCACCTATTCCTGTGTACATGAGAGGGTTTATCACAAAATTTCACAGGAGAAATAAAATAGGAAGGAAATACACATTTTTTTTAGCATTTCAAATAAAAAAGATTTCAACTTTAGTACATGAGCTTCTGAAGCAAGTCAATTAAAAGGTATTTCAGAATTCACCATATCAGAAAGAGCGGAAGAGACATTTGGTAGCCGTAGCCTATTCCTCATGGACAACTGCTGAGCAACCAGAATGGATAATGCTGAGAAAGGGAAATATCTTACTTCTGTTTCTGTGACATGTGTTAATTAATGCTGAATTTTATTCAGACACCAGAGACCAGTAAGATTCTGAAATTTTCTTCATTGTCATGAATTCATGTTGATGATCTGTCCATTGTAGACATGGATTAAAGACAAAAGTAATGATGTTTTCCCCATCATCATATATCTTCCCTATTTTGAGTAACCTGATAAAGAGGGAACAAACACTCAGTCCATTATCTCTTAAAGATAACATGCATATTCAGGAATCACTACAAAGAAAGCTTGACAAATCTCCCCTGCCCTGAATTGACTCCAGTGGATAGTTAGGTTCCTCTCTTCTCACTACCACTGATTTATTTAAATAAGTTTCTTATCTTCTGAGAAGTTAATACATCCCATTCCTTTCTTCGTGACCTTTCCAATATTCCCACATCATGACCCTCTCCCAACGTCATGATAACACAGTTGATAAGTTCATGATGTCAATATATGTTGGGCCATCTACTGGAGCATAAGAAATCTGCATTCCCTTTCACAAGCAATTATCCACCAGAAAGTTCATCTTGTCTGGCAGGTCAATATTGCAAACTCTAACTGTGTCCAGCATTAGATAAAACCATTGATGTCTTCTCCATTAGCATTCTGCACCATACCTCAGGTACCATGAAAGCTAGCTTGGGGGAAAATTTTCTGGTTGGTTTGAGATTAAAATCTTTATATTTTACAGCCAAAGAATTGATGTGTTCTTCAGTAAAGTCATCTTATCTTATAATTATGATGAGTAATCAAATATCATATAGTTATGGTGGGTAACAAAGGACATTGGCAAGAGCTTCTATTATCTATTCAGGGTATATGTGACTAATACCTCATTAAAAAAAAACAAAAAAAAAAAAAAAAAAACTGTGCCTTATACTACAGTTTTCTGTTAGTTAGTCATGTCTTCTTGGAACAATATTATTCTCCTGTGTTGGGTAACTGAACTATTTTTAAGTTGTTTCTGCTCCTAAATTTGCTCACTAAGAGTGAATTTACAAGAGTCTCTCCCATTCATCCCTAAGCTAACCACTTCCCCTTCCTTTCTCCCCACCTACCTGTCCTTCTTTAATGTTCACCATTACCTCTTCCTTTTTACATGTGTTCTACAATCCCACAATAATATTTTTATTAGCCTCTGAGATACTCAGATTCCATATAGCCTTTTATGCCTACTTCCTTGGGGTTGGTTATCCTTCCCTTTTTACACTTATTGTTCCCAACATCCACACCCCTCCCTGCATATGACTGCCCTACCTCACAGCTGTAATCTACTGTCCCCTCTCACTTAATGTGCATCCCCTAAATTATCCCTTTCTACTTTTCTGTCTTCCACTTGTGCTCCAATGAGAGTGCACTTAGCTTTGAAGACTGTTCTTTGCCCTCTTACAGGCAATTGTATACTTGCAGACTTGTTCTAGTGTAATTGTTTTCTCGTATAATTCTTGTCAAAATGTTTCCATTGAATACACTGAGAAATCTCTGTCTCCTCTTCTGAGATATTTTGTTTTTTTTTCAAATAAATTATCAAAAATATTTCATTTCCTCATTTGTTTTCTGATCTAATCTCTTCAAAAATACCATGTATGCCTTGAAAAACACCATCTTTCATCAATGTTTGTAACAGCTATGGGTTATAAGGTCCATAATACACAACACCATCTGTGAAACTGCTGTTGAATCATCCAGCTACTATCTTAAGCAGGCACATAAGAATATATTGTTCATATTTTTCATTTTAAGCATAAACAACTATTGCCTCAAAATGAAAATCACTGAAAATAGAAAGAAAGTTAAATTGTAGTCATGTAAGGCTAGTAGTGACACTAGAAGTCCTGTATGCTGCTGTTGGTAACACAAATAAAATATTATACTGAGAGTTATTGAATTCTTATAAACTTAAGGAATGTTAACTATACAACCCAAACATCTAAGAAACAGCCTTATAAATGTTAATGGAATATATAATAGTAGTTTTATTGAGATTGTAGTTTTCATACAATTTCCTGCTTGATGCATCCAATTAGATTTTACTTTTAATAGCCACATCTATGCAATAATGATTATAATTTTGATAATGGTTACTACACTGAAAATCTATGTATATGTTATCGTGACCTCTACTTCTCAGTTTCTCCCAGTGATTTGCTTGCTATTTGTAAACCTTTCAGTATTCTCTGTCTCCAAAGATACCGATGTTCTGGGTGCTTTATATAAATGAAATATAAAACTGCTGGAGAAATTAATCACTAGTTAATAGTACTTGCTGCTTTTGAAGATGATCTGGGTTGGTTCCCATCACCCAGATGGTAGCTCACAACCACACACAACTCTGATACTAGGGGATTGGGATCTGATGCCCTTTTTTGGTCTAATTGGGCTCTGCATGCAGAGACATGCATGCAGGCAACATTGATACATAAAGTAAGACATATTAAATGCTTTTAAAGTAAGCAGTATAAAAGATGTCTCTTTATGACATATTTTGAAGTACTTAAGTCTAACACACTTTAGTACACATCAGTTATAACTGTTACTGTGCCATGCTTATTCACTCTTCTATTTATTGATATTTTGGACAATTAAAAATATTCATTATTCTTAAGTGTATGTTTTCCCATTTTAAAACACTCACAAAGCTCTCCTGGATGTTCATGTATATTTTTTAAGGTTTTTAAACTTTTTTAAAAATTAAGTTTATGGACATGTCTAACAGGTATATGTGTGTGCATGCACACAGAAGTGTGCTGTGCCTGCAAGGGCATAAACAGGCATCAGATTCCCCGAAGCTGAAGTTAGAGGTGATTGTAAGCCACCCAATATTGGTGCAGGGAACTAAACTCAATTCCTCTGGAGTAAACACTCTCTACATGTCAGCCATTTGTCTAGCCATTCACATACACACTTTTGTGCACACAATGTTATTGTTTATCTCAGGTATCTTCCTAGATTACTAGGTCCTCTGCTAACTGTATGTTTAACCCTTTTAGGGAAAACCAGGGGTTCTTCCAAAGCAGATATCAGGTTTTACATTCCCATCAGCAACTCCTGGTGGTTCTTATTATTCTGATTTTTTGGGTCTTACACCCTCTTCTGTAAATTTATTATGATTGTCTATGAGTGTAAAGTAGCATATCAATAATGCTTTGATTTGCAACTCTAATAAGTAAGTGTTGAGACTATTTCCGTGTGCTTGTTTGGCAGTTTTAGAAGAATGCATTCAGATCTCTGCACAACTTTCATTTGGTTAGCTTGCTTTGACTATTAATTTGATTGAGTTCTATTTTTTTTTTTTATTGTTCTAGAGAAGGCCTAGATAAAATGTATGGCTTAATTTTTTTTCAGGGGCCCATTCATAAGCTATTTGCCACATAAGCATGCGGATCTAAATTAATCACCAGAATCCAGATTTCAAAATACTCTGGGGCTTGTCTTTCTTTTTTTTTTTTTTTTTTTTTAAGATTTATCGTTTTATGTATGTGTGCCTTATCTGCACATATGCAGACATTCCAGAAAAGGACATCAAATCCCACCCTGTGTGAGTCACCCTGAGGTTGCTTGGAACTGAACTCAGGACCTCTTGAAGAGCAACTGGTGATCCCAACCACTGAGCCATCTCCAGGTTTTGTTGACTCCCAGTGGGAGGCCTTACCCTTTCTGAGGAGTGGATGGGGGAGTGAGGTGAATGAGAGGGGCAGGGGGAGGTGGAGGAGGGAAGAGAGAGGGAATTGTGGTTGGTATGTAAAATGATTTTTTGTTTTTAAATCTGGGAATAGTGTCACACATGTGTATATGCCTATTATGTGGAGGCAGAGACATGATGACAACAAGGACTCCTGACTAGCCAAATTAGTTTGAGCTTCAGGGCACAAAGAGAAAGCCCCCTCAACAAAGGTTGATTTTAATTATTTCCAGGTTCTTTTATTTTAGCCTAATGTCACTGGCTTCCTTTAGAATTATTAGGAAAAAAATAGATGAAATTTGTTCTGTTCTACTTATTTTTGTCTTTCAACAAAAGAAAAGACAAGGTGTCATGACAAAGAGAACTTTTTGATGTCTTTTTCAAAGGGGGACTCTCTCTGTCTTAAGGTATTCTATCATAAAGTAGCGAAGGGTTTGCCACATATATTTATCTCAACCACTAGTTTATTAGACACTATGATTATATTGTACTAAGGGTTTAGTCTAATGTTAAATTCCAAACAATAATCCCATTTAGTTATGTTAACTTAGTATGGTACTAGACATATTGCTTATGATTATCTGTATGTAAAATATCTTCATTAGGGTTTTTTTTTTTTTTTTTTTTTTTTTTGCTACTCTGGACTTCTTTGAACATGTTCCTTTGTGAGAAACTGATGGGTTTTTTTTTTTTTCTTTGTTTACTTTGTATAATTTACCAGTGAAGTTAGTTAATACTATATTCCTTTTCTGTAGTTTTAAAGATGACAAATTCAGTGTTTTTGCTTGTTTATAGTGTGTATCCAATCTTTCTTCCTTTCATAAGGATTCTTAGTAGCTTCGAAAGTTTAGAGACTTGATCCTTTCACGTAGTTCACTCATTTAACTTAGTAGTATTTCTCATGACATCGTTTTTGCTCTTTGGAAGTCAGTATGAATGTCCACACTTCTATGCTGCTTCCATTCATTTATGTTTTCTTCTATTTCAATCATTTGTGCTAGTATTTGTATACCTGATATTTTTAATGAATCATTATATGATTATTAGATTTTATTTCATTTAATTTTAAATTCTCATTGATTTATGTTTAATTAAAAACTGTTGCTTTTGTATAATGGGCTGACCTGCTACTCACTATGTATTCCAGGCTAGACTCAAGTTTGATATTTTTCTACTTTACCCTACTAAGTGCTGGAATTACAGCAATTAGCCATAATATCCTTTAAGTTCTATAAATGTCATTTTTACTTGATTTAGTTTTATTTTCCTATTATTCATTCTATGTGGTTGTAAAGATTTTATTTGCCCTAATTAAATGTGTCTCTGTGTGAGTTTATGACCATGGGTATAGTGCTTGTGCAAATCATAAGATAAGCCCAGACCCCTGGAGCTTGAGTAACAGGCTGGCTGTAATATGCCACCCAACATGTATTTTAGAACCCAACATAGGTCCTTTGCAAGAGCCCCATGTACCCTTAACCAGCTCTTCAGTACCCATTTTAAAGGTTTTATATCTTAAATTTCTCATTCATATCCATGGATTAAATAACATACTATATAATCATATTGATTTTCTTTTAAAAATATAGGGTGCTAATCATTATTTTACATAGTTATTTTAGGTGTTATAAAATGTGTCTTATGAATGCATGAAGTCTAATGTATTATAATTATTTCATCATAAGTTTTGTATCAAAGGGAAATAAAGCACAGGAATTATGCCCTTGCATTTTTACAAAGACTTTAACATGAATCATATGACTTATTTTCAGGTGTCCTTTGTTTCTGAAAATCTCTCTCCCTTCTCTGTTGATTCCCCTGTGAGGCCCCAGGCTAGTGTCTTTCTCCACAGCACTCATTCTATCTGTTCCCACCCACTTCCTAGTGGAGTTATTGTCCAATTTTCATACATTAGAGCCACAACAAGAAATCATGCAGGCATTATTTCAGATAATTGCCTTTCAGTCAGTTAAAAGAGAAAATACATATTTAGACTGTTATTCTTAATTATGTAATTAACTTTATCTTTGCACTTTGTTCTATGTGTTCTGATTGCTATAATTGCTCTTTAGGATCACACTCTCTGCCTAAGGAGGTTCTTTTGTATTCTTTAAAGGTTGAATTAATATCAGTAAATTAATTTAATATCAATTCACATAATAAAGTTCTTACCAGGCCTTTATGTTTGAATAAGTGTGTATCCCTCTATTACTAATATTCAGAAGGTTATTCCTTTTCCCTATATGTTGCTTTCTATGTCCTACTTCATTCAAGTAGCAGCAGCTTGTTTCAAATAATTCTGTGCAGTTTTAAATGGTTGAGTTGGAAAGGTAGGAACACACCATTCTGGAAGCCTCACCGCCACAGGGATCTTTTAAGAACATAGTTCAGTAACAACTCAGAACCTAGTCAGACCTTTAATGTTTATAACAAAAGCAAATACTTGGAGGTTGTAGAGATGGCTCAGCAGCTGAGAGCACTAGCTGTTCTTCCAGGGGACCTAGCTCTCATTTCCAGCACCCACAAGGATGCTTCTGGCCTCTAAGGGAACCAGGCATACACACTGTGCAAAGATGTGAGCAAAATAGCCACATATATGCAATACATTACAAAGCAAATTTAAAAATCTTTTATGTATTATCTGACTTAAAATGTACATAATATGTAGATGTAAAAATACAAAATTATGCCATTGATGTGTCCAACATTTATATTTTTACATGCCAGTTAAATTTACTTGAAGAAATAAAAATTAAAAGAGACATTCATCTTCTGTGAGAGCAAAGCTAGTGGAGATTCACTCCCCTATTATATAGGTTCTTGATTTATACAATTAAGTTCCTGTGTTGTAAAGAAACTTTTTATGCCTTTTCACACCATCTAATCCCATTTGTCAATTACTTTATATTATTCCCAGAGCTGTTGGTCAGTAAGTACTGTTATTACTAGGTGAATTATGCAAGAAATATAAAGCCTCATTTGACCTATTTGCATCGTTATAAACAAAGCAAAACAGAATAGGACTGGGGAAGTGGTTGTCAGTAAGTAGTTGGTGCTTAAATGTGAAGACTCTAGTTTGGATTCCTAGCAGTTGTGAAAAATGACAGCAAATCTGTGCAACCTACAATCTCAGTATGAAAGGTAGAGAGAGGAGTTAGTTCCCTGTAGCTTGCCAACCAACCAACCTAGCTGTATTGGTCAGCTGCACATAGAGTAAGAGTTTCTGTTTCATACAAGATGGAAAATGGCTGAGGAATATTTCTGATGTTGGCCTATGGACTCAGTATGGATGTGTGTGCACTCACTCACACACACACACACACACACACACACACACACACACACACACACACACACGCATGTACACCTGCACACAGCAGGTACACACATGCACACACATCAAATGAGCAGAATAACAGTGATTAAAATTTGATGGCAGTACCTGATGCTTATTCTGTATTTTTCTTCTTAGCACAGTGTGTTTGGATATTTATAACTAATTCTATAATTACATATTTATAACTATCATAGAAATATATTTAAAACAAAATAGGATGTTACTGCAAGTTTCAACCATTTAATTTTCTATAGTTGAAAGGTGATTAGTCATTCAATTACAAATTCTTCCAGTATTCCAAGATTTATCATCATTTATTTTAACCAGCCCCATGCACCATACACTTGTATGAATTTCTGTGTAATCAGTGTCAGTGATACAGCCAGATATTTGGGGATATTTTTGAAACATGATTTAGGTTTGTTATTTTGGGATCCATAACAAAACCCAAAACTATGAGGTAGATCTTACTACCAAAAATCATTCCTTCTTCAATCATTCCTTTGCTTCTATTTAGGACTCAAGGAAGGGATTGAAGGCATTTTAGATTCCAAATTTGTACCACCCAACAAGCATGGAATAATCAGAGAGATATTTCTTCCATTTTGCATCTGTTGGTACATTTTTTGTTTGAAAAATGTCCATTCAATTCCTTCTCCACTGTCAAAATTGAATAGTCTCACTTATCTTTACATACAAATTTTCACAGAAAAGCACTAGCAAAATTCTGAATATATAATACATTTATTAGCAACATTTATTTTTGCTCCCTGGTTTTCAATCTTGATTCACACTGAATGTGCATGGAATAGTGTCTACCTTTATAAAATACCCATTAACAAGTAGAGGGAAAGCCCATTATACTTTCCACTTCTGTACTGGATTTGAAGATGCTATTTTCTAAGACTTGAAGCCATGTTTTATAAGAAATAACAATACCAAAATTTCAATGTCAATCTCCATTATTTTATAAGTACTTTGGAGTATTAACATTCTACTTATAAATATAAAGTTAGAAATATACATTCTTCAATCTTTCTATTCAGAGGAACACACATCTCAGATAGACATTATATTTAAAAGGTGATTCATAAAATCCAGTTACTGAGAAAGGATAATCTTATGTGTAAACTTCTTAAAATGTTAGTATGAGAAACTCACCTTGACCATTGATGACATGGAATATTGTGACAATGATCAATGTGATGGTTTCTGTTTCTCTTCAAGATAACGATTATGTTTGTTACTATTACCTTTGCATCATTGGCTCTCTAAACATTACATATGAATGAAGAATATGGAAAGATTTTGTATACAGAGATTTAAATGGCTCTCAGTACAACACTATAATGTCTGCAGCATTATTACTGCAATCATTTATAGATCTCAAATTCATCTAAGAAACTGCTATTTAATCTGAGAGATAAACTTCAAAGCCTGGAGGCATCTTCTGAGTGTTCACTTTGTCTCTTTTCTATATTGCATATATGCATCATGCCAAGTTTCTTAAGTCCTATTTGCAGTATTTATCAATGTATTTATATGCAAACCCTCTGAAGACACAGTCCAGATGTAATACTGTACATGCTTTTAGGAATTTCTGTAAAGCACTGGTGTGTGACTTGATCTGCCTTCTGCTGTGTTTTTGCTTGTAATGGGGGAAGGTGACCAGGATACTAGAACGAGCTTGAGAAAGTAAGTTAGATGGCACAAAAAGAAATCTGTATCAGTACTTTTATAGTTTCTAGTTAAGTAAGGAACACACAAACATACCAAATACATAAAACACACATATACATTCATATATACATAAATATATACATATTTCTATACATACAGACACACATATATGTACATTTTACATACCCCCACATACACATATATATACCTGTCAATATGTACACATAAACATACATGTGTATACATATAAATATAGATAAGCATATACACAAACACACATACATGTTTACATATAAAACACACATATATAGATACACACTTCACATATACATACATATATCAACACAGCACACATGCAAAAACACATACACATAATACATATACATATGAGCATTCACACAGAAAATCAGTGAAAGACACCACACATACACATATAGAAATACAAATACATATACACGTTTATACAGATGTACATAAATGTACACATATACACACACACAGAGACAAATTGTTCAAGTAGTGTGGATGTATGAGATAGGTAGTTGTAATGGGAGGCATTAAAAATTTGGCTTACTTAGGCACTCTCAGTCCTGACTCTCTGAATGCCTCCAGAACGAAGTCAAAGCTGAGAGACACTGCACTTGAGCAATTTAGGGAGCAGAGAACGTCGTGAGACTGAAGTGAAGATTACACAAATCTGTGGAAATATAACCATAACGTTGAAGCCTACAAGTTGAAATGTGGTATTAGAATCCCTAAAACACACCAGGCATGAATACTATGCTGTATCACTAGGAACTGGCCTGAATGAAATGAAACAGTGAAATTCCATGTGAGAGATTCTAAGATTGGATGACCTTCCCTCTATCTAGAGCTCCAAAGCCCTCCTACCTCTGTCTGCCTGATGACATCTCACTTCTATCCTGTTTCTTATTGGAATAAGCAGTGTTCTTCAGCAAGTACTGGCTGGGCTTATGCAAAGCAAATGGGAAATGGGAAACAGGAGAGGTAGTCTTCCCCCTGAATAGCATGCCAGAGGTTGTCTGCTCAGCTCAGAAAACATATGTACATTTAACATTATATGAACTGAACAGTTTAATTTAGGACTATGTGTATACATGTATGCATGCAGTAATAATTATGAAAAAAGAAACTATGCATCTTTAGGACAGTGGGGAGACATATACATAGACTTTGGAGGGAGGGAAGGAAATGGAGAGAGAAATACTGCAATTCAATTTTAGTCTCAGAATACATCGGAGATTATTCGAACACATCATTAATAAAACACTGAGTTCTAGAGTGGACACTGAGGGTTAGCTATTATACTGATGTTTGCAAAATTGCTGTTAAAACTTTATTCATCAGGAGCAAACCTGTATTGATAACTATGTCAAGACTAAATGTGTCTGGACTAAGAGTCTCCCGATTGATTTCAATGTTTGAATAACTTTAGGAAGTGGGAATCCAGAGAAGCAGGGCAGCAGACCATGGAGATTTTAGTGAGGCAGAAGCAGTCACTGAGTTCCTCTACAATCTTGGCAGTCAAGCAGTGCTCTACTATGCCGACGTATCAGGCGGACCATGGGAATAGAGCCAATTATTGTACTAACATATTTTTCCACCTACCCATGTAACATTTTCCTTAAAGCAAAGTTCTTCTGGATAAAAATATATCTAAAAATAAACTGCTGTTTTCAAGTGGCAGGTGAATGTGTTTATTTTAACATGCTCTGCCATAACACTTGTGTTGACAGACTTATGGGTAAGAAAAATAAGCTTGCTGATGCCATTTTTAATTGAGACGCTCTGGGACAACTCCAGACTTGATCATTCTGCTCTAGAGCTTTGCACATAATGATGATCCTGATGCCAGATATCAGGAGCAGGGTGTGACTTGACAGGGACAGGCTACTAGCATTCCCACTCCCCATCTGTCATTACAGATATTTTATAAAGAATAATATTAAATGGGAACTCTTTCCTTTTTTTTTTTTAAGATTTATTTACTTATTATACATACATAGTTCCTCCTGCATGTATTACTGCAGGCCAGAAGAGGGCACCAGATCTCATTACAGATGGTTGTGAGCCACCATGTAGGTGCTAGGAATTGAACTCAGGACCTCTGGAAGAGTAGCCAGTGTTTCTAACCCCTGAGCCATCTCTGCAGCCTCTAAATGGGAACTCTTATAGGTGTCCTCAATATAATTGTATCCATGTTTCTCTATTCATAGCAGATTCAGCTGAGCATTGCATTACTATATTTTCTCCAATGTCAGGCTTCATAATATGGTGGCTGACCCCTAGATTACCACAGAGTGGAAGAAATCCATATTATGGTGACTTATTACTCTTACTTCTTTAGTGCTGTACATCCCATATTGTCTCATGTGAAACTTACTGTGTAACCAATGCTGGCCTCAAACTCTTCACCACTCAGATTTGCCAGAACTCTAAGCCTGAAATTCCATACACACAGCTTTATTTTTGAAACATGCATTGTTACCTGCAACTTTTCTCCTATAGGAAATAGCTGTTTGTGGATTTTCTTTCTATGGTAAATAAGCAGAACAGGTGAATTTATGTGAGGCATATTTTGAAACAATAGATGAGAGATGAGTTCACCTGTAATCCATGACAAAAAAGAGTAAACATGAGTCCCTTAGCACAAGTCTGTGATTTTGTCACCTGGAGAAATTTTCAGACCATTGTGAAAAGACAATAAAGTCCACAGACCTGGTTGCTTTAGTAAACTGATGGTGAGAGCAGAGTATGGATGAGGATGTAGCAGCACACTATCAGGGACCAAGGATAGAAACCATGGAGGACTGTACTGTAGCTATAAAGGATAGAAGCCATGAAGAACTGTACATGCACATTACAGTAGCTATAAAGGATAGAAACCATGTAGGACTGTGCATACATGCATATTACCGTAGCTATAAAGGATAGAAACCATGGAGGACTGTGCATGCGCATTACAGTAGCTATAAAGGGGCTCTTTTTCTTAGTCCCCCATCTAGAAAACGAACCACTTCAAGGGAATAGGCAAGCATAAAATTACATTTCTGAAGCTTCAGTATAGTTTTATATGTTTAATAGGGGTGAAGAACCAAGTTTCTGTTAACAATAAAGATACTACTGGAATGGCAATGGCCAAAAGGAGGCTTAAATTGGGCTTCAAAAGGAGACAAGTAGTTGAAATCAGTTAATGTATGTATCAGAATAAAAATCTAAATTTGTTTCAAAGTAAGATGAAAGTTAATAATCATCAACTCAAAACACACACACACACACACACACACATATATATGTATGTATATATATGTATATATATGTATATATATATACATATATATATATATATATATACAGATATGAGTATGTCATACCCAGAACAACACAGCCAGCTGCTAACATAAAATCAAACGACATGGGGAAGTTACAGAATTGCTCACACTTCCAGAATATAACCTTTAACAATGGCCATGGCCATTATGAGACTACTTTACACTAGAGAAACTAGAGGGAAAGCTGGGCAAATGCAGCAAGAAAATGAAGATACTGAACATAAAGAAATATAAAGTGGAGTAACAAAAATAATAAAACATGGTAAAGAAAACACACTGACTGAGCCTGATGACATGTTAAGTGCAGTAGGAAACATTAGCAGGCATGATGATGCAGTACACACAGGCTAGACAGTGAATCACAGGCTCAGTGCTCCCCAAGAGAGTGTCAAAGAGTCTACGGTAGGGTTGTCATTATTCAATGGATGGAGAAGTCATGATGGAATATGAAAAGAAAGAAAAATTGTGTCAAGTTTGGGGGAGAATTTTACACTTTTTTCTTCTGCTTTATCTCACAAGAGCTATGTTTCTTATTCTAGACACACACTGTGCTCAGGAGCCCTCCAGTTCTAGCTTCATGGATTTAATGCTGCACAGTGGAGTGGTTTTTTGCTTTTGTTTTGTTTTGTTTTATTTTGTGGACCTACATGCCTGTACAATCACCCAGTTCCTCAGTAGCTGGCATCATTTCATGTATCTATGTCAGTATGATACTAGCTGGTCCCTGAATTTCAGGATTATTTCCAGGTTATAATAACATTAAGTGTAAAAACAAAACAAAAAAAAAATATTCTGCCACAAGCTCAATGCCAGAGTCCTTAGCATTAAGCAGGTTCAGTAACCTCCAAAACAAATTTCCAAAAGTCAAAAACCATATATCTCAGTGGTCAGAGAGTGAAAGTTAAGTAAATCTCTTTAGTTTCTAGATATCATCATAGTTTCACAATGCATTATCACTCACAGGATGTGTTAGCAATCCCCTGATAAGCTTTGTTCTCTCTTTCTCACTCCCTCCTTGTCCATCTTCCTCTCTCTCCACCACTCCCCCCCCCAACTCCCACCTCTCTGACGATTTCCTGATTTTTCTATTCCCAGTCACCATGGAGCTTATGGACCACGGAGCTTCTAACCCAGCCAACTTCTTTTCTATTCTTTCTATCAGTGGCTCCGACATTGCATCCTTGGCCCTTGGAGCAAAACTGACAGTTGTAGGGTTCTGTTTCTTTGTCTGCAGGGAATAAACCAGGGGAGGATTGTGGGAGGCACTACCTAAAAATCTTTTAAGCAATATTTGAGCCATGGTTACTAAAAGGAAGCAGGACAGTGAGGTGTGTGGGAATGTTCAAGAGTCTACAAATGTGACCATTTTTGAACTTCAAAACACCAAGTGAGAGATGCAGTTAATGCTCTAAAAACAACCACTGACTTGACTGAAGTTAACACACTAGTTAGTGTTTGGCAGCAAATGACCTCAAGTTCGCATTCATCTGACTATATACTCCATTTAGTTTTCATTGTTGCTACACTGCTTTCCAGAAATGTGCCCCTGGGAATGTCACTTTACATAGGTATATCTTTATCTTCCTTTCCCCCTGCCTGGGTCTTGGCATCTGCAGCTATTTCTTTCAGTGTCCTCCATCCTTCAATCCACAGTTGTGGCAAATCTCTGGAAGCTGTTCCTGCCATCTACCCCTAGGCTGCCACCTCCGTGCATCCCTATGATAATATATCCTACTGTGATGTGCTGTATTTGCAATTTCTCTGTGTCTTTCCTGAAACACAAGATTGGATGTGTGCAGAGATTGGATAGATTTACAACTGCCTGCATACATGAAGGTGTCCTTAACATCTCAGAATCCATCATATGCAATAATGTTGGGGTCTCTGTGTATCTAGGAAAACAAATGTGAGAGGAATCCTTATCCTATGGTCTCCCTCCTCCAGTCTCTCATCTGCACAACACCATTTCTGCCTGTTTGGTCCCATCTTCATCTCTCTGGTCCTAAGCAGGAAATCACCCAGACTCTTAAATGACAACTGTCAATTTTCTCAGGTGCTATTTGCTTCCTTTCTCAAGACTTCTGGTTCTTTATTAACAACCCCTCTCTTCTGTGTTTGAAGTTTCCTGACTCTTTAATATCTGCCACTTTCTTTTTTTTCAAGAATCCTCTAAACCTTGCCATTCACATTAAGTGCTGGCTCACCTGTGACCTTTTCTCCATGCCTGTAAAGTCTCTGAATACCTTTCTCATGGTGGTGTCTGTAATTGGTTTCAGTATGGGTCTGTTTTGAAGGTACCCTAACCATTCATTCCAGATTGCGTATGAGGTTGAGAATCAGTTTTTTGTTTTTGTTTTTTTTTTTTTCTTGTCTCATTTCATAACCAACACCAACACATATTTATATAGTCAAGGAAGTAAAAATATTTACTTTTATCCTTTGAGATTTAATTTACCAGCCTAAATGTCCAGAGGTACTTTCACAAACAAAAATTGAAATATGTAACCATTACTTTCATTCTTAACATGTAACCATCTTGTTTTTAATAGTAAACTTTTCCTGATTTTGTAATTAAGCAGTCTAAAGATTCAGTGATAAGTGATAAATAACATTAAGGATCATAGGTGTCAATGCATAGAAAAACAAATTGTAGATGTTGGTTGAACTAGGACAACCTAGTTAGCATAGGTATAGTGAGGCTGTCTTTAACTGATGAAGTAAGTATATGTGTTGTGTTTAGTAGAGATAAGAGGCAAGCAGGGTTTTGGGATGGCTAATTTCAGAAATATATATATATATATATATATATATATATATATATATATATATCAAACTTGATAAATACTCCGTTGCAGTCATAGATAATTCTGAAAAAATTCTGAAAAAAATATTAAGTTTACTATGGGGGTTGACATGTTGGATACAAAATACTATTAATTTTTAGGTTGCCTACACTGGTTATGCAACATATGAGTCATGTATCACTTAATCCTAGGTTGTATCCATGTCTTTTTGTGACTTTCTCACTTTTATTTGTAGAAAGGATTTTTCGTAAGGATGAGGACAATAATTTCTAATTATTTTTAATACTGTTCTGATGTTCTTTTCCAAAGCATGTGTCACTCTGGGCAATCTCAAATCCCCCCTTCCCACCTTGAAACACCAGTCCATATTTCTAACCTTCCAAAAAATGGTTATGGTACATTCTGATCTGGAGAGAAAGCACAAAACTTCTACAAAGCAAGGAGCTTGTATCTACTTGCCATGTTCTCTGTTTTCAAATAAACCTCTGATATAAGTAGTAGTCACACTGCTTAATCTGGTTATGTGTCCTCACAACTCATTTACTCATACCTGTAACACAAATCACAAATAATATAAACCCAGAGACAGTTATTGGGGTCCAAGCTGAAGATTAGAAAAGTAAAGCAGCTGACAATTAGCTCTTACCTCTATCTCAGGCTGAAAGGGCTGTCCTGCCCTCAAATTGGCTGGAGAATAAATCTCTGACACTCAATACTGAATGTCCTTCTCCTATCTTAAATGCATTTCTAGAGATGGGATTAAAAATGTTGGATATCAAGTGTTGAGATCTCTTTTGTGTGAGCTGTTTCTCTTTTACACTGATTCACTCTAATGTAACCCTGGGTGGCCTTGAGCTCACAGAGATCCATCTGCTTTTGTCTCCTGAGTCTTGGGATTAACGGTGTGTGCCACCACTGCCTGACTCTATGACTGTGGCTAGCTTTGAATTTTGATCTCCAGTAGCTTTATTAACTAATGAACAATATCCCCACATATACAGCCATATATTGTACTTATTATAGGTACATGAAAGACATGAGCATCTCCTTTCATCAAACTGGAGTTATTTGAAAGCATGATGCATATATAGTTTATTTCTTTACATTTCCTCCTTTTTTCAACCATATCCACGTAGATACAGAAAATGTCCTAAATGATTACAAATATACTTATTAATTGAAACATTAAATGTATCTAAAAACTTTTATAGCACATACAATGCACAGATCTGTCTTTCCTTAAAGACATATTGTCCAATCCAAAAAACTAAAATACATGTTGTAAAAAGCATTAGTGTTCTTATGGGGGAGGAAGGAAAGACATCAGATTTAAGTTCAGAAAGTTTTAAAAATGTCTACAGGCAATGATTAAGAGCTTTACTGAAATGAACTTCTGTGATAAGTAAAAATCCTGAAACATTACCAAAACAGCTGTCAGGAGGCACTGCAGGGTACAAAGAGAGAGGCAGAGTCTAATAGCTGTTCTCTTGCTGAGTAGACTTGGTTACATCTCTTCTGGACATCCTTCAAGTAGGAGGTATCATTGTTCATAGCATGGTAGTCTTATCCAGGAAGAGGTAAGAGTCAGGAGAGTCTTGACAAGTCTTGAGAGATCGAGCTTTTCAGTTGTTAAAGAAATGGTATGTCTTCAAATCCAGTCCTCTATGCCCTTACTGACACACAAAGAAGACACAGAATGGTCTGAGGAGGCTCTGTCTAACCTGCATGTCAACTGGAACACCTCAGTGTGTCATTTGTGACCAACCCAAGCCACTGATACAACAATCAAGAGGCACACATGGAAGAGGAAAGAGCAAAGTCTACCATGTTAATTTTCAGACAACCATCCATAATTGTTCCTCAGATGGAACACAATTTAAGAGAACTAGGGCTAGAAAGTTATATAAATCCAAATGCCCCAGATAGTATAATTTACAAGGCTGATAGATTCTTTATTTACTTTTATTTAATTAGGTAAAAATTAGGCATGTCTAAATGAATGTTGAGATAGGAAATGGAAGAAGGTAAATAGAAAGCTTTACAATGCACCATATAGAAATTCCATAAAATACCTGAAATAAACCATTTTGTCTTTTCTAAATACTAGAAAAGAATGAACAAAGAACCAGCAATCCTCTGTGAGATGAACTGGATCCCTCAAGCTCATGGGAAATCGCCAATTATAATATATTCTAATACCAGCACTCAAGAGGCTGTTGATCAAGCAAGCAAGTATAGCTGGTGAGTTCCAAGGATTGTGAGAGACCAAGTCTGACAAGAAATTAATGGCTTAAGAACAATGGCTGATGTAGTCCTAAAGAATAGAATGGCATCTAAAGTTCAATTCTGGACTTCAAGTGCATGTACATACAAAAAGCTATGAACATTTCTTATCCTTAGCATCTTAGACATGAGTTGGCTAAATAACCTACCTTTAAATAACCTGTGGATTAATAAGGAAAAAGTGATAGGTGGTGGTACTGCATGCCTTTAATGTCAGCACTCCAAAGGCTATAACAGGCAGATCTCTGTGAGTTTGAGACCAGCCTAGTCTAGAGAATGAGTTCCAAGACTACCATGGCTATTACTTACAGAAACCCTGTTATGAAAAAAATCAAAATAATGATTAATAATAGTATTGATAATAATAAAATAAAACACAAGGGAAGATGCAATCTATTTCATTCAAAAGTATAAAGGTGCAATTATTAAATGATCTACTTCTATAATATATTCTTATAAAATTAACTTAAAATAATTTTCAAAAGAATCCTACCACCTTAAAATTGGTAAGATCTTCACAGAGTTTATGGGGCAACTTTATTCTATGCTCTCATTTATGTATAGCAGACTCCTATCTAAAAAAAGCAAGCAATGCCTAATGATTTATTTTATAAAAGTACAATATGAAAATGGAAGACATGACAGGCATTTTAAAGTAAAACAACATAACACTAATCAATGCTGT
Organism: Phodopus roborovskii; assembly: GCF_943737965.1. Taxonomy (NCBI): domain Eukaryota; kingdom Metazoa; phylum Chordata; class Mammalia; order Rodentia; family Cricetidae; genus Phodopus; species Phodopus roborovskii. Next base: position 2,135,699 of record NW_026126408.1, on the reverse strand, counting down.
TGATAAAGTTCAATATCAACATTCATAGGGTGTATCATTAGAAGCTGTTGTGATAAAACTAAAACTTCACATCTATGTTCTAAGTTTCCACATATAAACTACAGTAAGAACAGCAAATCAAACTAAAAGTATATGTAAGAATACAACCGTAAGTGTTAAATATGAAACAACTAAATAAACAAGACTGGAAGGATGACACAGCATTACTGTGCCTGCCAGGCAAGCACGATGACCTAAGTGGACCCCTCAGCACCTGTGTTATAGTCAGTCTTTGTGGTATAGGTCTATAATCCAAGTGCTAGGCAGGCACAGAAAAGTAGCTCCTAGGAGCTCATTGATGAGCCAGACTAAGCAAATTGATGAGCCCTAGCTTCAATGAGGGACAAAAGTATGACAGTGGCACTTGTATCTTCACATTAACTAACAGATGTCTAATTGGACCTAAGGTCCATCAAACAAGAGGGAAAACATGCTTGGTGCTAAAAACCTTGTCAACTACCTAGGGTCAGTGAAGTCATGCAACTTGCAGAACATACTATGGGCATCTTCTTAAACCAGTATAATTCCCATTTACATGACAGATGATTTTTTTAAACCCACAATTAAGCATAGTTCTTACCCTTCACCAAATGACATTATTTTTTTGCAACACACAGTAGTCATTACAGAAAGCCACAGCAGGTCAAAATGCAGAGAACACATTACCATTGGATGCCCATCAACAGCTGATGTTTCTACAATGCAATCCCTACACATAAGGAACAATATGGAGGAAGAGGAAGAAATATTGTATGAGTCAGAAGAACAAGGAGTCTACTAAGTAATTATGTCTTTTCCTATATAACAAAAAAGCTATACCCATGGAATTTCAACAACATGATTGCTTTAGGAAAACCTGAACAAAGACAACAACCATTGGTATACCAACATGGGGACTGAACCCAAGGTTTATGCATGTTAGTTGAACATTCAACTAACTAAACTACATCCTCGGACATCATAAAACACTTTTTTTAACAAAACACTTAAGATACACAGGTGTAAATGTATCAACAATACTTTTCCTTATTCATTCTGGTAACTAGTCAGCCTAGCTTCCACTGAGGATTTTTTGATACATTGTAGATTTTTTTTTGTTTTATGTTTCTCACATATTTTGAATGCAAACACTTTTATAGGCTTTCAAAACAACTGTGCATATCTACAAAAATATCTGCATCAACAAATCTGTTCTGTTGTTCACATTTTCCTTAACTCATTTTTCTTCAAGAAAACTAGATCTCTTCCATGAACCAAAATTTCCATTCTCATACTTAGGATGGATTGAGATGTGTCTGGTTTTACACAAAGTCTCTATCTGCTTTGAAAACAATTAGATAATGCAAAATTTCTGTCCAGATATTTATCACATGTATCATGTGTATATGATAAAAACTCAGCCTTAGATTAAAGAGTAATAGGAAAATTAATAATGATATATTTTCAATTTAAATAAAGGATGCAATAAATACTCTGGGTATTAAAAATAACTTGCAATAAAGGATCAGAGTAGAGAAAGTCATACTCATTCATTTTTCTGAATTAGAGCTAGACATAAGGTGAGATGAGATACTTGCTTCTCAAGGGTGGGTTACTAATTCAAGAAATATTGTATGCCCTTTCTTTCTGTAACTTGCAGTTGTCTTCAGCTAGAGTCAGACAATCTGTTAATGTAAGTTCATGAAACATGTTGAAGATAATTGATAATTGGCTGTTGAGCCAATTATAGCAGGATTATAGGTTAGAGCAGTGGTTTTCACCATGCCTAATGGTGAGACCCTTTAATACAGTTTCCTCACTTTGTGGGGACCCTAACCATAACATTCTTGTGTTGCTACTTTATAACTGTAATTTCACTACTGTTATAAATCATGATATAGATACTGTGTTTTCCAGAGGTCTTAGGTGAACCACTGTGAAATGGTCAGGGTTGCCACCAACCGGTGGAGAACCCCTGGGTTAGAGTGACTTTCAAAGCTACCTTCCAGGCATTACATGGCCAGTGTAGTCATGAAGTCACAGCAGCTGTGATGACTAGCTCAGAACTTGTGCAATATAGGACCAGTCAGTGTTCAGTTATGAATATGGGAGGGGTTCATGGAGCCCTACCCCTCCCCAGAAAACTGTTGGCCATTGGTGGTTACTAGGGGAGGGAGGCTCTTTGCTTTCAATGGTGTAGATGCTGGTGAATTATCCTTAATCTAGTGGACAGATCCATTCTCGTGCCCATGAAGGGAGCCTTGGATAAACTCAGTGAATCACAAACAAGACAAAAGCAAAGAGACAGAACAGTGGCAAGATTGTGGGAGGAAGGCAGCTTGGTGGAGAAGTGGTAACAGAGCATGTGGTAGTAGATATGACAAAAACATAATAAGAATACATATTTTCAAAGAATAGATTAATTTTAAAGTAGCAGTAAATTCTATTGTTTCTAATTTAAGGTCTGTTTTTATTTCTGTCCTTGAGATTTCACATAATTTTAATTTCATCTCTCTAAAGTTATAAATCAATGGTATTTGAAACGAGTATGTTTTAGAAATGATGGCATTCTGGGGCCTCTTCTGCAGACTCTGGTAGCCTACTGAGGGAGTAGCTTTGCTGTAAAATCAAACACTATCAGGCATCCTTGATTTCAACATGCTATGCCCACTGGTATGTTCTGCTGCAGCAAAAAAAGATCTTCAATGATGCTTAACAGTTTTTGAAGCCATGTAGTTAGAATTCTCACTTTTAGAACTGTGAGCTAAACAAAGTTTATTAAAAGCATAACAAGCAAGTTATGCTTAGGATATGCATGTATGTATGTATGTATGTATGTATGTATGTATGTATATGGGCCAGGTGATAGTGGTACACACATTTAATCCCAGCCCTCAGGAGGCAGGGGCAGGTGAATCTCTGTGAATTTGAGGACAGCCTGGTCTATAGAGTGAGTGACAGGATAGGCTCCAAAGCTACACAGAGAAACCCTGTGTTCAAAAACCAAAAACAAACAAATGAGCTAACCAAATCAAACCAAACAAAACTAATGGGGGAAAAAAAGAGGCTAGAATTTAAAAGAGACCAAAGAGGGGTGAATTGGAAAATTTGGAGGGAGGAAAGGAAACAGAAGTGATATAATATGATCTCAAAATAAAATAACATACACGTTAATTAAAATACAATTACATCCCTTTCCTCTTCCTTTTCCTCCCTCCAGCACTTCCCAGGTTCCTTCTCTAAAATCCCTCCCATACTTCCTCCCAAGTTGATAGCCTCTTTATCTTTGACTATTATTAGTGGCTACCTAAATAGATCTTTAATCTTTATAAAATCATCCAGCTTCCAGTAGTCTGCCATAGCAACAGAAAGAAAGTTCACAGCATGTGTTTAAGCTATTCTGTCTCAGTGCTTTGTGTCATATTGTTTATTCCTTCATATCTCTTATTTCTTTTGCAACACTGTCTTAATTCATCCCATGTGTATCCCAAGACCAGAATCTACTTAGGAACAAACAATAATAAATTCACATCCACATCTCAATTGTATACAAAAGTGTTATAATTGGCCTTTATTGAACAGCTGTTTACTTCCCATTGAGTCATCTGACTACTTCTTTTTTCTCTGGTATATTTTATTTCCTTATTAAAGAAAGGTCTGAAAATATTTGCATAGTTACAGTGCATATAAAAAAATCCACATCTTTCTTTGGTTTCTCTGTATGTGTTTTATACATGTGTATATGTGGGTATGGTGCATGTGTGAGTCTATACAGGTCTTGAATGCACATGTGGAAACCTGATTATACTGAGGCTCTGGGTCTTGAGTGTGCATTCTTCTATTTCTATTCACAAATTACTTTCTGATGTAGTCCCTTTCTGAGCCTGAAACTCATAGATTGGCTGAATTGGTGATCCAGTAGGCTGACTAACCATTCTGAACAGCTCCCTGGATAGAGATTATAGATAGGGAATGTCTTCTTTGCTCTTCTTTCATGTGGGTATTAGTGATCAGGAAGTGGTTTATGTTTGAGCAGCAAGCACATCACCATCTGAGTCATCTCCACAGCCCCCTCCCTTTTGTTATTTCATTTACATTGTCATACTTTTCAAAATATCCATTTCTAATTTGCATGTCCAATGCTCAGCTACGATCATAAATACATTTCTGACTCAACAATGAAACAGTTGCTCTCACTTATAGCAAGAATTCTTCCACAGATGCCCAGAACACCTCTCTCTTTTGTATACATGTGGTGATAGTCTTTACAATTGAACCATCATCCCCATTTTGATCATAAATATAGCTGCTTTATAAATATTAATTATAGGAATCAGAGGCATTCTTTCTATTTGCATTCTGAGTCCTGTCTCTGAATTGCTTATGAACCTAATTTCTTTCCTTACTTCAGCTCAGTATTAAGATTTCAAGCCAAAGAAACATGCTGAATCTCAACTTCTCAATGGCTACTCACTTTTTAGGGGAGATGCTACCATTCAAATTTATTTTAATCATTACAAAATTATGTATGGAAACACTTTGCTATAATTATCCACTTTGATATTTTTGGAATTTAAAAAGGTGTTGGATATTTCTGACTGTTCATTAACTGATAATTCTAGGTTATTCATTTTGAGCTTCAAAATTATCCTCTGAAGTCTCTGAAAATGCTTATTGTGGAAGAAAAATGGGGACTTTTATCCAACTAATTTGATAAGAATAGTGAAAATCTAACCAACCAATATAACAGCATTATACACAATAGATTGTTAAAAATTAAAAATAAAGTTACTTAAAAGAAGTAAACACACCTCTCCCATAGCTCTGGTTAAACTGTTATGATCCAAACATTCACAGGTCATTCTCTGATTTCATGTTACTCTTAAAATGTGGGAGACTTGGGGAAATGCAGATTTGCTTACTTATACTCAATGTCTTTTTATATTTTATTGTTTGAGATTAATAATAACGAATCATTTCTCCTCTCAGCTTTCTCCCTTTAACCCCCCCTCCCATACCTACCTCTCTTACTCTCTTTTGAGATCATGGTCTCTTTTTTCATTAATTCATATATATATATATATATAATTTCAGGCTGCTCAGTCTCTACAGTTATACTTGTGTGATTGTTTTGGGGCCTGACTACTTGGTACTGGATCACAAATTGCAGCATTCTACCTAGACTATTTCTCCTGCTCTCAGCATTCCTTAGTTGCATATAGTTTATCATATAGATTTGACACCTTGTGGGCTTTTTGGCATCCATGTTTTATTTTTAACAAAAAACACACAAGACTTCCTTAGATTTTGCTTATGTGGAGCTGACAATTGGAAGGTTTTAGCTTCTGGTGACTCTAGAATAAATAAATAGAAACCCAACTGATTATCATGATCTCTCACATAAAAATTATATTGTCTCAATAACAAGTACATGTAGCCCTCTCTTTTTTATAATCTGTCTTATCTATAGAGTTATAATATTCTTCAAAGATCTGAGAGAGTTTTTAGTCTTTGCCTTCTGATAATTATTTCTGACAGGGGTAGAAAAATCTAGAGTAATTACTTGTATGCTGCATATTGCTTTTAATGAGTAATTGTATGTAATATTGTAACCTAGTATATTAACAAGTGTCATTCTCCCTTATGTTCCTGTGTGGTCAAGAATTAGAGAGTTATTTATCTGATGAAACAAGTTTAGGGTATCTCATTATATTCCCTCTACTCCCAGCTGGGGAAGCAGTCTTGTGAAACCCCAGCTGGTGCTGGGGAATGCATTTCTGAGGGACTTGATACAATATATGAATGGCAAACCCACCCCTCAACTCTGCTTCTTTTGACAGGGGAGTTTATCAACACGTACTCCTCAGCAGACAGATGCTTGATGGTTTACATGATGCTAGTTTTGAAGAATAAACTGATTAAAGAGAGGCATGCATGTTAGTGCAAGGGTACATTAAATTATTCACCTATTACTTCTCAGCATTCAAGAGTCACACAAGTCAGTCATTATTTAACATTGGAAAAGACAGAAAAGTAAATTATATAGTATAAAATCCATATTCATGGATATCTTTATAGATATTTATGTGTAAATATATATATATATATATACATATATATATTTCTAAACTCATTGATACATGTAGCTATATTAAGTTTTGAACAAAGTTGTCCACAAAACAATAATCCCAATTTCACACTAGTTTTCTTGAATTTTCCAAGTCATCATTATTGTTGAGTGCATAGCATTCTTTATGGGTTTATTTTTAATTTTAGAATGTCATGCATGTATACATGGAATGTGAACATTTTTATTTCCATTTTACTCCTTTTTCTCTCCCTCAGTCCCATTACCATTAATCCACCTCCTCCTGCTTCCAAGTCTTCTTCCTTCTTTTTTTTTTTTTTTTTAAGCGCATCAAGAGTTCAGTTATATTCTTGGATATGTATGGATGTATGGGAAGTCCTACCTATTATTGACCCCATCTTTTAAAATCTCAACAAATATTTTCAGCATGAGTTTGTTTGGGCCCAGAGACCATCTTCTGCTGATGCCAGAATTTTGACTTGATTGATTTGTATGGGTTGGGTGGGTATCCATGGCTGCTATGAGGTTGATTTCCCTAGCCAATATCTAGAGGACATTATTTCACAGGCTTTTCCCCAACCTTCAACTCCTACATTCTTTCTGCCTTCCTTCTGAAATGATCCTTGAACCTTGATCATAGCTGTGTTGCTATTAATGTTCCCTTGAGAACTGAGCCCTCCAGTTGCTTATTCTCAGCACTTCAGCCAAGAAGGAATCTCTCCATGGACTGTTTGTTGTCCACTGCAAAAATGGTTGTTTTCTCTGTAACTCTCAACTCGCTCCAACATGCTCAATTTCTCAATTCATTCAACAGAATATCTCTGGTTTGCTACATCTAAAGAGCTGTTTAATTCTCTTCCTTATGGTGCCTTACTATTTCTGTCTTCTCAAAATTCTCATGGTTTGTACGATGCTATGTTTTCCTGGATTAAACTGTATAAAAGCTGCTATGTTACACCCTTCTGGAACCTTCTTTAATGATGTTTCCTACATTTGTCAATGAAATTTAGATTTCCTTAACATTATCACCAAACCTTCAACTTTTTCTGTAATCTCTTTTTCAGTTTTTTCCTTTCCTTTAGCTTTAATGATCATTTTGATTTTGGTGAATCCCAAATACTTACACCTAGAATTAACATATCTTTTGCTGTTTCCCGAATGTGTCATGAATCCCTCATTAGCCAATTAATCCTCTGTTTGGAAAGGTTTGAACCTATAGCACAATAACCCTGGACTCCTCCTGATCTCCTTGCCCTCACACTCTGCATTTGGTGCTCCCTTCGCTCTTTATCTAGCACCTTGCCTTCAATTTCCTCCATGAGTCAAGTTTCACACCAAATGTCCAAATGTCTAGTGGTAGCACCCTCTTTGACCCGGTCTTCCTCATGCTTGTACTAATTTCACTGTGTGGTGAGGCTCACTTTATTTTGTCTTTTGACATTATAGTTTCTAGATTCTATTTTATAATTCATAGCTAAGTTATATGATGTTTGCTCGCAGTTCTTCTGTGACATAGTATAGGGTTTTTTGCTCATTTATCAATATAAACGGTGAATCTCAGATTTATTGTATTTTCAATTTGGCAAGTAGTCACTTTATTTTTCCAAGCCTTGGAATCAACATCCCTTTATTTATTAATGATATATTTATATATATTGAAATATTTAGCATTTCACACTTGATCAATCTGTCAATTTTATACCTTGGGTATTTTTTTTGGAATTACTAATTTATTCTTAGTCATTAAAGGGTAAGAGTTTCCCTTGTAGACAATCTGCCTGGCATTTTTTAAATCATAAAATTATGGGATTATACTTAATAGAACTTGTTTTCAGACCAGATACTAAAATTTCTGCCCCTGGACAGAAATTACACTTGAGCAAACAATTGCTGTTGCATTATTAACCCAGAACCGCTCTTAGCTTAATATCCATTTTCTATGTGTGCATGTGGGAAGAACATACTGATGACATAAATTCAATTAGAAAAAAACAGTTTGGTCTGTGGTTAAGCATTCCCAGAGGGACATTTTATCCCTTTCTTTGACAGACAATTCAGACAGGTGCTGTCTAGAGTGCTTATGCCTGTACTGTAGAGAATACTTACTAATATTTGTATTCCCAGAGCCCAAAGCATGATTTGATACTCTTTCAGTGTTCAGTAAATCCTCAAACACTATGTTCAGTTCTGAGTATTTAACCTGTATGAAGAAATTGCATCCCCGAGAGACTTTTAATAAAGTGCTGAGTAACAGCATTCAGAAGCCTCAGGATGCCACTCAGAGGTTCAGTTTTGCAGATATTACGTAAGTAGAATATATATATATATATATATATATATATATATATATATATATGGAAAATCTGTAATGTGAAAATCAGCATTTTGTTTAAAAGAAATTCATAACTACAAATATTGAGTTAAAATGATTCCACATCAGAAAAACTACTAATAGTATTTTACACATTAGATAGATAAAAGTCAAACCTAAAAGCACACGAGTTGATACTCAGATCTATGCATCCCTGCCTCAAATCCATTATTTTATAAATATATACTTCATAGCAACTTGGGGGGGGGGCTTAGTCAGAGATTAGGCAGAATCTCAGGGATTGAAATATAAAAATATGAACAATGGAAGTATACATTAATATGAATATTCAAACATCCAGTGCTTTTCTCTGTATGCATAAAGTGTTGGATGAAATTACTAATAGGAGGATGGGCACTTACAATAATAGCAGGTGGCTGACATGTGATAGAGTTAGAAATATAGATGATAGATAATGGATAGATACAAGATAGATAATAAATGAAGATAGATGATATATAGGTAGAAAATAGATGAGTAGATAAAGGATGAATAGATCATAAATGTAGACAGATGATATAGAGAGGGGACAGATATAAAGGTAAATGATAGACAGGCAGACAGACAGATAGATACATCTTAACAGAGAATTATTGTAACATATTGCTGAGAGACCAAGATTATTAGATATGACTAACTTGACTGCTGTAAGTTTTAACATATGTCAATAAAATATTTCTCCCATTAACACCAGTTGGTATATAAGTCAAGATATTAGTACCATGTAGAAACTCTTAGCCTTTAGTGTTTTTTGGGAGGGTAATTTGTTTTTGTTTGTTTGTTTGTTTTAACTTAATTTATTTAATGTGTATGGATATTTTATATGCATGTATGTTTATGCATTACTTACATGCCTGTTGAATGCAGAGGTGAATACAGAGCATTAAATCCCTTGGGATTGGAGTCACATCCAGTTGTGATCTGCTATATATGTGTTGGGTTTGAACTTTGAACTCTGGTCTCTGTAAGAACAGCCAGTGTTATTTACTGCTGATCTATCTCTCTAGTGCAAGGTGAGAGTCTTTAAAGAAAGAGTCAGTGGACAAGATGATTTATAAAAGGGTTGGATGGGCTTCTGAATAACATTTATGTGCCAATGGATGTTTTAAACAGAGCCTCTGAGTCTAGCAGCACCAGCACACAAGAGATATACCAGTTCCTAAATTTGCCATTAGGACAGAAAAGGAGAAGGGATCTAACTCTAATTTCACCCCTCCTCCCACCACTAAAACCAATATATCTCTCTGGCCAAACTCATTTTGGAAGCTTAGAAAATGACAAAAGAGTTCTAAACTTCATATGTTGGGACATTGACACTGATGAATGAGTGAGCAAAGGAGAGGTTGTTAGGGACTGAAACATGAGGAGTGATCAGGTAATGTTGTTTGGTTTTTTCAGTGTGACCATGGAAATAATTTAATTGTGGTTGATACAAAGCCTTTAATGTTCTCTGTTTTTTAAGAGTATTGGGATCATCCTTTTGGAAAAAAACATTTTGATAACTGATTTTCTTTCACAGTATCATTGAGGAGAGAAAGAAACAAGTATTTTGTCATAATATTATATTTTATACCTTATAAACATATATGATGCCTATACTTTACATATTTCATTTTTGTAGATTAAATCCTTGATTTTGTAGGTCAATGTTTGCAATCATAATCAAGTTTCCTGATAATGCAAAATTCTTCATCTCTTTTAATATTCATAAGAAAATAAAGTTGCCAATAATATCATAATGAAAGTTTTGGCAACGTAAATAAGGAACTATTATTTCCCTAGTTAGTAACGTATTGTTTCATCTCCACCTTTTTTTTTTTTTTAAGATTTTTGATATGTGTATTTCTTTAACAGCACATAAGACTCTATGATAAGGAGAATATTTCCTTATCAAGAACACAGCTCCTCTGTGACCAATAAGAGACTCAAAAATTGGTTGCTTAACAAGATACTGAGTCTAAGAGGCTTAATAGGGTTAGATGGGTTCTGTTTGCTGATTTGTGTATGCAAAACAGGTGAAAGTTAAGAACCAATCAGGGAAGAGTCCATCAAACCTGGAAAGTGTTCTAAATTGAGCCTACTGCTGTCTCCTCTCCCACTCCCTTGATATTACTTTTTTTAAAATTTAATTTATTATTTTACATGTCTATCCCAGTTCTCTCTCCCTCCCTCCCTCCCTTTTACCCTCTCTGCCTTCTCACATACACCATGGCCACCCTCCCCTCCCCTCCCCCCACCCCAATTCCACATGTAGGGCAATGCCATCCAGTTGGGGTCATGTAGATCTGACAGGTCATTTGAAGTAGGTAATAGGACTTCTCTCCTGTCTATAGGTTAAGGCAGTTATCCCTCCATGGGGGATGTGTTCACAAGGTCCTTTTGAGCACCAGGGATACATCCTGGCTCCACTGTCTGAGGTCACTTAGACTGCTCAGTCCTTCTGGTTGAGACCCATATTCAGGGGGGGCCTGAGTCAGCTATCAGTCTGGGGGGCCTGTTAGCTCCTCCTTGTTCAGGTCAGCTGTCTCTATGTGTTTCTGCAACCTGTTCTTGTCCTCTCCGTCTGCATCTGCATTCTAGTTCGACTCAGTGTTTAGGTATGGGTGTTTGCTTCTGTTTCCAACAGGAGGGCTCCATGGATAAGTTAGTTGTTGATCTCACTATCCGGGAAGGGCATTTATGGTAGCCTTTCCACGGTTGCTCAAATTGTTAGTTGGCGGCAGTCTTGTAGGTCTCTAGACCTTTCTTTAGGTTCAGTTTTCTCTTCAAACTAATAATGGCTACCTCTTTTATGTTCTCTCTCTCTCTCTCTCTCTCTCTCTCTCTCTCTCTCTCTCTCTGCTCACCTCCACCTTTTATGTTTATTTTCATTTTCTGTAATATTTTAAGCAGCCCTCCATTTACAATAAGGAAGTTCAGATGTTGCAGAGTTTCCATATTGGCTATACTAATTCACTAATTATTAATTTCTTTCATGAGGAAAAACATTTATTATATATAGTTAACTGGTATTAAATTATTATTATCATTATCATAATAATTTACTAGGGTCTATGTATTATTAAGACATTTAAACATTTTTTAACCTAATCTTTATGTTGGTTATAATCACATCTGGAAGACCATCACATGTTCAATCGTCTGTTTAGGATCTTCTTTGCCATCATAATACTGTTTGCTTTTAATAAAAACTTAGCATTATTGAAAATGCTGCTGAGAGTTTTAAGATGTTTTTCTTATGGTGCTTGTGGCAGTTTGAATGAAAATGGCCCTCACAGGCTCATAGGAAGTGGCTCTATTGGGAGGCTTGTTCTTGTTGGAGTAGGTTTGACATTGTTGGAAGAAGTGTTTCCCTGGGGGTGGGCTTGGAGGCCTCAGATGCTGAAACCAGGCCTAGTCTTTCTCTTTTCCTGCTGCCTACAGATCGAGATATAGAACTCTCACCTATCTCTTTAGTACCATGTCTGTCTGTGTGCCACCATGTCCCACACCCGTGCTAACAATAGATTAAACTTCTGAACTAGAATTACCTTGGTCAGGGTGTCTCTTCACAGAAAACAAACAAACAACAACAACAACAAAAACAAAACTGCTAAGACAGCACTACTGATGTAATACACTTCTGAGGAAGAAAAAGATAACCTGACTATCACTTTACAACAATGGTATATGCAGCTGACACAAAATCATCATGGTTCCCACACTTCACCATATAGTTGAGGCAGCACTGGAATAGTATACTTATTTGGCATTATTTTGTCTATATTATATTTCCTGGACTAAATATAGAAATCTAATCCCCCCTCAGCACAAATTTTTATTTATTGCCATATTTCAAGGGTCAAGAATAGTGTGTTTTCTTTCAAGCATTCTGAAAGCTACATCTCAGAAATGTTCATATTTTAGGGACATTCCTTCTAACATACAATCTTATCGAATGCATTATACATTTTGCTTTGAACACTGACAATATGTCTAACTACCTGTACCTGCTTTTACAAATGGCATTCTGCCTCATTATTTGGCAATGAACTTGATGAAAATGATGCCTCTGGTAGAATTCTACTCTCGTTCTCTTTATTCACCTCTTGCTAGAAAGTGTTTGCTTTATGGAAACATTGATGGTCAATTTCATCCATTTTAGTCTTTTAACAATGGTTGGTAAGAGGATGATGATGTTGCAGCTAATTGCCACTACAGCACTCTGAAAGTGAAAGCAACTGTTCATATTTTTCAGGTGAAGAAACAAATTCCAAAGGTTAAATTGCCCAAGATAATGCAATTATGCCAATATTAATATTAATGTTGTATTAAGCTTTATGCCAGCTGTCATGTTTAATCTTTCCGCACCCCTGTGGAGTGTTATCCTCATTTCACAGACATCAAAATAGGAGTTTTAAAGATGCTGAGAAACTTGCCTTGGGGTAGGCAAAACTAAAAAGCAGATTTCCCAATTCTCTCATTTTTCTTCAAATCCACATTGAATCATGTGGTGTGGATAATAGTCTCAGGTAAACATAGATTTGCATTTATAACTCCTGATTTTTGTATATGACTGTTAACTTTCGATCTAGTTTTGGGGAAACATGGAGAAAAATCATAAAATAATGTCACAAATAAATGAAGTAAGTTAAAAATTGTCATAAGGAAAATCATAAACACTATGTCACCAGGCCTCTAGCATTACTTTATTTTAAATGCATCCTAATCTTACTGAACAAGGCACTTGTCACTCCATGAATGCAGGTTTAGAGCTGCTGGGCTGGACTATGTCGTCTGAACACTCAGTACCTTATCCATTCCCCAGGACATTCCAAACCTGGGTACCATTTGTACTTTTTCAGATAGTAAAATATAAGCTCTAAAGTTGAGGAAAACTGTTATTTTTTTAAGAATAATACACACTACAGAATCAGAAAGATGGGGACACTATTTTTCTTGGAGACATAAAATTATGGAACCCCTACTGACCTCGTATTTACTATATAGCAAGAATGACTGTGAATCCCTGATCCTTCTGCCTCTACTCCCCAAGTTCTTGGATTACAGGCATGTTCCTCAAAGCCCAGCCTGTAAATTTTGTTTTATTCTTTTTTTATGTTTTGAGATTATAATATAATCCTTCCTTTTCCTCGGTCAAAACCCTCCTGTGCAACCCCCTTCTTGGTTTCTTTCAAATTCATAGCCTCTTTTGTTTAATTATTGTTATAACACAATACATACACACACACACACACACACACAATCTGCTCAGTTTGTATAATGTTACTTGTATGCATATTTTCTCAAGGATGACTACTTGGTATTGACTAACGCATGGGTGTGTTCTTCCCTGGGGATTAGTTACTATTTCTCCTACTTCAGCATTTGTTAATTGCTTGTATTTTTTTCTGTAAGACTGAGACCTTGTGAGCTTCCTCTTTCCATGTTAGCATGCTTATCAGTATTATCCTTCTCCAGCTGAGTTGTGGGCAACCCCTTTAGTGAGGCTTTATGGGTGTAATTTCTGACTTACCTAGGAGACACAATCTCATAGCTAACTCTATGATTCTCTATTACCATGTTTCTACTACCACTGCTGAAATGATCCCTGATTCTTAGGTGCAGGAATTGTGCTGTAGGTGTGTGTGTGTATGTGTATGTGTGAGAGAGAGAGAGATTAAGGATAGTATATCCTCCAAAGTCCTCATGAAAAAATAATCCACTGTGTATTCAAGAAAATTCATTTGCAACATAACTGTTGGGTTTAGATTTCATCTAAGCTACCTCTATGATACTTGAGTTCAGAAGTTATGGTCATTAACATTAAATTTAGAAAGACCCGAATTCCTACCTGTTGTTCCTAGACACACACACACACACACACACACACACACACACACACACACACACATATATATATATATATTCATTCTGAGATGCAACATATATATATATTTTTTTTCTTCAATTACCTATATATGAAGATAAGAAATATTTTTGTATTTTTGTGTGCATCATTATACTTCCAATTTTATCTTATTCATAGTTTTTAGGATCTTCTGAGGTTTGAATGTCACTGTGGGTTTTGCAAAAGTGAATGATGCAGAGTTGGATCTTAAGAGAGTTGCTATGAATGTGACTTTGGAGAAATTAAGACTCCTGCCAGAATAGACTCAACCATCATTAGGGAAAAGGCTTCTCTATTTGTTTTCTCTGTAGGATATGGGGGTTTTATGATAGTAAGAGCAATTCTTCCAGCTCCATTCATTCCCAGACTTGGTATTAGAATCTTAGAGAGGCTCCAGGTTCAATGTTCTTTACAATAAACACATTTGGTATAATCAAATCAAAACTTTGGATTTAATAACTAGAAATATTTGCTATAGATCAAACCATAGAACATATACATTTTCTTTGCCTGAATTTGAGATGGACATCTTGTCACTAGTCTACAGTGTCTCTAATTAGACACAGTGCCTCTAATTAGAAACAGCCCATTTACCCACAAAACATTCCTTTAATTTCTCCTGTCACTTTTGTCTTTGAAAGCTACCTGGAATTCTCAAATTTCTCATTGCATGGGCAATGATTCCAGGAAACCTCAAGTAACATGTTTTGAAAGTTTCCTGTTGACTAGTGCTCAGTAGAAGGCTCCTTAAATGCTACAGAAACTTCCTGGAATTCTATAAGGAAAAAAAATTACCTTTCCTTCATAAAGGAATTTTCAGATGTGTATGTAGGTGAGATTCAATCTGAATCCTAGCTACCAAGAATAATTTTAGAGCATCTCTCCTTTCATGCTCACCTTACCCAACAAAAGGCAAGTTTTTTTCATAGGGAACAAGGGCATTGCTTTCTCTAATGACTGTGTGTTTACTTCTTGTGCCAACAAGAGGAAGAATGGCCTTCCTTGTCCATTATTGTTGGTGTTGAAAGGATATTAGTGAAAATAATTGATACCTAGCATATTTTTTAAAAAATTAATACTACAGGGACAATGTACTGTTGTTTGTCAAACAATTTCCTTGACAGTAGTCAATTATGCCATTTTCCTTGGTTGACTACCTCTGTGGAATGGGAATTTTAATTCATTAAACCTAAGATATAACTACTAAGAAATTATGGTGCAAGTATAAACAAATGCACACACACACACAAAAAAAAAAAAAAAATGATTCTTTCAGCATACATTTCCAGGCTTCAGTCTAGTTCCTTGGGCAAAATTTTACTTACTCTGGTCTACTTTTCTAATGGCCTGGTTCTTACCTTCATTTGTTTGTGTCCTCTTAATTCCAGTTTGTTTCAGACTGCCATCTGCTACACTTCAAACTCTGTAAACATTTCTAGAATACACAACTCAGCAGCTGAAAGAACAGCAATAAATATCTCAACATTTTGCACTTATTAAGGATTTAATATTGTTGGACACTATTTTAAGATATGTGTGTGCATATGTGCATGAACACACACACATATGTATAAATAAACAATCCTGTAAATAATAGAATTCCATGAGTAAATATTTTATAAGTGGAAAAGTGGAATTGGAACACAGAAATTTAGTTTTAACCACTAACTTATTCTGTTAAAATTTTATTCTTTGTGTATCTAATTTAGAATTACCATATTTTATAATTTTTATCATTATAGATGTTATTCCCTTCTACTACTCTTAATTTTTAGTCAATTTATTACTTTTTCCTCTAATTATGCCAATGAATTTCTTTCATGTACCCTGTAAGTTTCCATCTGTTCTGCAAATTTAAATCATGAATAAGAGACACATTCTTTTTTTTCAGTGATAGCCATATCTGGGCCACATTATGTCCTTGCTAGCAAAGGAACATAACTTAAGAGTCAGTCTCAACTCAATCCAGGTCAAATTAGAATCTCCCAGTGGGGTCTTTGATTTTCCCTCGTCTGGATTAATGTCTCTGCTCTCGGTTAGATTCAGCTCCTAAAATGCCTCTAATAGACCTATTTTTCTATGTAATTGGACTCAAAGAGATGTATTCTTGCTCTACCAAACTCATACTTTATTTAAGCAGTTTGAAATTATTCTTCCACAATGAGAGAATAAGTACCAGTTTACCAAGATTTTTATTCTATAGTGAAGCTATACATATGCCAGAGTCTCCACTGAAGGGACTTCCTATTTGTCATGTATTATTTTTATGGCTTTCCCAAAACTGGTTAAAATATACAATAGATTTTTTGTTTGCTTTTGCCCTATGGTTGAGATACTTTGCATCCCTAAAAGACCTTTTTAATCAGTTTCAGCCTCAGTTGAGTCTAGAAATGTTTAAGTTGCTTATTTAACACCACATTCATAGTTAATGTATATTTGAATAGGTCTTACTCACTCCCTCCCTCTGAAAAGATACATTTCCAGACAATCAAATTTCTATAGCTTGTGTCTGTCAGTGCAAAGAGCTTTGATTAATTATGGAATAATCCAAATGCACTAGAAATGCTATCACTCTCTCATTACAGAAGCTGATAGAGCTCCATTTCCTCACAAGAGAAGAAAAATTTAAATAGACTTACAGTAGTATTATTTTGAATAAGTCATTATAATCACACTAGTTACCCATGAGGTTCCATCAGCCTTCAAGAGTCAATGTATTCAGAATGCTGAATTGTATTTTAATACAGTTATCACTGTTGTTTTACACAGGGATGGTAGTTATGGAATCCCTAAACAACAACAGAAGAGACCAATGCTAATATAGAGTAAATAATTTTCCAAAATTGGCATTGTTTTCCTTAGGGTAGCTAAAAAAATTACCTTACATCTCATTCTTACCATCATGTTTTAAATACTTTCCGTGTAATGATGAGGTAGATGTCTTCAGATTTACAGATGCCTGACCAGCTGGCTTCATCTACCTGTTCAGATCCATATGCAAGTATTGATTTTAGAAGAGTGTACAGCCAGAACTCCCTAGCAAAATCTAAAGGGATGGGAGGAGAGGGAAGAAGAGGGGAGGGGAAACAGACAAGTATAGGAATGACTGGAAGGTAGTCCAGAGAAGGGAATGAAAGGGAAGGGAAGGGGAGGAGGGAGAAGGGAAAGGTGGAGAGGAAAGGAAGGAACTGGAATAGAAGGAACAGGAGGAGAGGGAAGGAAAGGGAAAGGGAAGGGAGGGAAGGGAAGGGAAGAAAAGGGAAGGGGAGGTGAGGGGATGGGAGGGAAGGGAAGGGACATGAGGACAGGGAAGGTACAGGGAACACAATGTAAAGGAAAGTAAGGGAGATTGGGAATCAAAAGTGTTCTCCCTTATATATACTAAAACTTCCTTTGCTGTGGTTTCACTTACCTACAGTGAAATGAAATCTGAAAATAATATGTAAAGCAGTCCAGAAATGAGTGGTTTTAATATCCTAAATTACACGCTTTTTTGTGTAGCATTATGGAATGTCACACTCCATCTTTTAACATATCCATGTTGTGTATCCTACCACCTAGTAAATTTAGTAATGTCTCAGTATTAGATCCACTCTGATAGTCCCAGCACATATCTAATTCTTCTAGGTTATTCCTAGTCATTGTTGTTAATCTTTTACAAATCATTACTGAAACTGTAATGGGTATGTATATACATAAAAATAATGTGTAGTATAAAGGGTTTTGTGTTATCCATGGTTTCTGTCACCCACTATGGAACTTTTAATAAAATGCAGGGCTAAAAAGAGATTCTACACAGGTTTCTATTGAATAGAACCTCATTGTATCTCAAAGTAATTATTTTGTTAAAGAATGATGCTGTTCTTCAATTATTCACTATCAGTAAGAACAAGGTCAGATGACAAATTAATTTTGGAGTCTCAAGGACATGTAGAAACATGGAAAACACAACTATCAAATAGCAATATGAAATAGCTGAATTAGGTCTGATGTTAAAAACACGTAGATTACATCAACCCATCTCCCATGTCCTTGCAAAGCATTTTCCCTCAAAACAAACAAACCAAAGTAGGTCAGGTCACATATTGTCTATAGCTCCTCACATTTTAAAAAATAAAATGAACTTGAAAACCATAGTTATATTTTCCAGAAAGCATTACACCATATTTTGTGCTCCACACTATAAACTACCCATTATGGATTAAAATTTGAAGAATTTAAAAAATATTTCATGAAGCTTTTAATTTTTCTTATGCTTTATATTTGCATATGTGTTTCTTAGAGTCATCAAATGAGTAGATCATGGAAATACATTTTGTACTATGCAAAAGAGGGAAAGATGTGTGGTTTTTCAGTTGGTGAGTACCCCAGCCTTCTGGATTGCCTATTTAATTCCTAATTACAATTACAGATCCAAATCACACAGTGTATTGCTATGCTTCCTTTGGTTTCCAGAAAATGTATTACATTGATATTATCACTGAGGCACATCCAATCTATTAGCCTATCACAATGCAATTACAGTGTTAATCTTTTATCATTTCATTGAGACCACAGTGCTTCTGAAATCATTAAGTTACCTCACTGAGAGATACTGGATACAAAATATTCCAAATAATTGAAACAATTAAGTGACAAATCTATAAGAAAGGTAGAGGGTAATGATTTCAATCTGGAAAACTTCTTGAGTGTTCATGTTTTAAGTACTTGGTCTTGAACTTACGGTGATGTTGTGGAACCATTGGGAGATGGGACTACTTGGAGGAAATGAGTCGGAGTTGAACCCTTAAGGTTCAAATGATCCTTGGTGCAGGCTTATTCTTCTTACTTACTTCACATATTGCCCCCATAGATGAAACCACTCTGCCTGCACTGCCTTCTATGGTGAGCTAAAATCCCTGATACCATGAGCCCATATGAGATCTAGTTCCTTGTCTTATGATCTTTCTGCTAGGTATTTTGGTCTCAGTGACATGAAAGTAATCAATACAAGGAGTGATATTAAAAGATAACAAGTTCATCCTTTGGTCTTGAGTTTCAAGTCTAAAGTGTAGATTTAATTCCCTCCCTCTCCTCTTTAGCTTCTTCCACCCCTTTTTCTACTGCCTGTAGGGGGAAATGATGACAGAAGAAAATCTTTGCTTATATTTTTGGTTGTGAGCTCAGCTTTTAAGGGTTAGGCCATCTGAACTAAATGTGGGTGTCAGTCAGGAGGCTAGGGAAGGCTCTGGGAAGTCTAACAGTGGAACCAGTATTTATCTCTAGTGCACAAATGAACTTACGGAGCCCACTCCCTGTGGAGGGATAATATTCATCCCAGATATATGAAGGAGGGCCTATGCCCTCCCCCAAATGATGTAAAAGACTTTGATGATCCCTCATAGAAGGCCTCACTGTCCTTGGGGAGCAGGTTGGGTTGTGTGGGTTGGTAGGTGGCATGGGAGGGAGAGGAAACGGTGATGGATAAGTAAAATGATTGTTTCTAAATACAAAATACTAAATTAAAAGGGAATAATAATAAAAGAAAGTCTTTGCTTGCTTTCTGCCTTCTTCAATGCATCTTTTCTTGTCACTTACACTGAAACTTTCTTCAGCCTCCTGATTTCCTGGGGCTATTGTTCACTGCATACAAAGATATGTGAATACTTGAGTGTACCTATAGGGAAGGGATCCCTGCATAATTTTACCTAGCTTCTACCTGGTTGAGCCTATTTACTGTCTTCCATCCAACATTTCCTTACAAAGGTCTCTCCTTTTCCATTTGTATTCCCTTTACCTCCTTTTGTTGTCTTGTTGCTCTAGCTAGAACTTCAAGTAAAATAGTAAATAGATTTGAAGAGAGTGGCAGGCCTCGTCCTGTTCCTAATTTTACAGAATAGCATTGAGGTTCTCTTCATTTAGTTTGATGTTGGCCATTGGTTTGCTGTATATTGCATTTATTATATTTAGGTATGTTCCTTATATCCCTATTCTCTCCAAGACCTTTATCATGAAGTGGTGTTGGATTTTGTCAAAGACTTTTTCAGCATCTAATGAGATGATCATATTGTTCTTTTAGTTTGTTTATATGGTGGATTATGTTGTGCCCCCACTGTGTCTATTTAAATGTATGAAACTTCAGCAAGAACAGATGCATACATCTCCTTTGTTAGGACCTAGGCTAATAAGTTTAGTTCCCTGCAAGTGACTCACACACTCAAAATGTATGTAAACACTTCAGTTTTGTGTACTTCCCTCCTTCTTCTGAGATGCCAACCCTCCCTTGATTATAGTTGACTCATCTGAAATATCCTGTGTTCCCTAAGCAGGAGAAAGTCATGTAAAAGGCAAAGCAAATGTCCCATGCTTGCAGCAAATCTGAGACTTTCGGAGATCTAATCAACTAAAACCGGAGATGTTTGATTCAATTTCTGATCACACTGTAACCTTATACAGGGCTGCCTACTTGATTCAATTTCTGATCACACTGTGACCTTATACAGGGCTGCCTACTATTAAAATAAATAATCATATTGTGGGTATTGACATCTTGTTAGACTCTCAAACAGGCATTTAGAATAACACAAATGGAGCAACCATATCTCTATCTCTGTCTTCCCACAAATATAACCAAAGTGCAGAATGCTTCTCTATGCTTTTTCAATTTCATTGGCTACATATATCAATAAAACATGTCAGTTTATATTTTCTCATATGTACCATATTGCACTAAAATAATTTTCATGTGTTGTATTTTGAATCAAGTTAGTATGCTATAAACATAAATGTTAGGTATTATGCATTCTAAACTTTTAGCTACAATTTACATTTTTATATTTCTTTATACATCATCTTTTAATAGGCTAGTCATCTTAGTTTGCTTTTAATCACTATGGACTAAAAGAAGCCTTGCAAAGAAATTTTATATTTTGATTACATGTCCCCATCAGAGTCTATCATTGAAGGACTCCAAGGTGGGTTCAAGTAGGGTCACAGAAAAAAACCTGTTGCTCACAAGAGATTGCTATTATTTTGAGAAGCTACCAAATGTGTTTTGTTGAGGAGGTGGAAAAATTGGGGTCCTTGGACATTTTACTTGGAAAACAGAATTGGGACACTACTTAGAAAAACAGTCAGGCAGTTTCCTAGAAGTATAATTTGCTGGGTCTTCTGCTAGTTAGTTGCTGAGATGCTGATCAGCCTGGCACCCCCTAAAATAATAACTCTGGATATAGATGCCAATCCTATGGTATCCAACACTTAGTACTGAATTGCAAAAAGAAAAAGAAATGGTTTTAGAAGCAAATGAGTCTCAGAATACAACTTAAACTTTTGTGAAGCACTGTACTAGAGCACTGGTTTTCACCTTTCCTGATGTTGTGACCCTTTAATACAAATAATTCCTCCTGTTGTGGTGACCCCCCCCTACCAACCATAACATTATTCCATTCCTACTTCATGCCTGTAACTTTGCCACTGTTAGGAATCATAATGCAAATATCTAATATGGAACCTGTGTGAAAGTGTTGTCTCCCTAACAGGTTGATAACTATTGTACTAGAGCAGCAAGCTTCTGTACTAGACTCAGAGACTTGATTCAGCTGCTGGCACATAGGCTACTACAAACTGCAAGATCACACAGTAATTATACAGCCTTTGCATCATGAATAACTTAGAAGACTTAAGGATTCTTCTGAAGGATGACACCAGTGACTCTTATACCACTACAATAACTTAGTGTTCTTTAGACATATCTGTGTTACCTCGCATACCCCATTTTAGTCATAGTCCTGCTTTTCCATATGACCCCCCCCCCACATTTGGTCTAATTATCTACCTGACATTAAAATGTCATGAATGAATTGGCTGTGTCTTACTGTAGATTCTTTCTGTGGCTTATGCCTTTCTGTTGCAAACTTGGGATTTACTTCTCACAGTTCAGCACCATTTGATAATTTACTGGGAACAAATTTCTCTCATGCATTTGGAGTTTTACTGATTACATTCCCTAGTTATGTATAAATACCTGTTCTCCACTAGCAGGTCCTAGTTTACTAATTATATTCCTCAGCTATGTGTGAGACCTGTTTCCCACTATCAGGTCCTTGTTACCTTCTCCATTGTAATTGCAGAAATCTGCCTTCCTGCAAGTATCTTTATTGATAGGCATTTTGTCAGTGATTATGGCCCAGGCAAAGATATTCCATCTAAGACATTCCCAAATATTCAAGGATATAGAGTTACTACACATCCAAAATTGCTGATTCATAGCTGCCTAGATAGATAGAAAATATAAACATGCCCTTGGCTTTATCTCACTGGCAGATAGAGAAAGCAATAACCGAAACTAACCCTGCACTAAAAGATTCTTGAACTTCTTGTAATAACTCAAGATTTTAGCTCAGAGATTTACTGCTCCCTCCTGTTCCCTCTGAGAAGATAAAGACAAGGATAATCAGCCCATTTGCTTATCCTCAAGGAAAAGTAAAGTTTCCTGAAGGCCTGTGCTGTCACTGAGGCCAGAGCACTGGAAGACCCCAGGTTTTGTTTCTTGTGCAAATTAAACTTAGAACCTCTCTTGACCTATACAGCCCTAAGTAATGGATGTTAAAAGTTTCACCTGGCAGTTTTAGTTTATTGCTCGGGGTGTGTAAATCTTATCTGCCTTGCTGATGCTGAGAAACTCAAGCCTCACATTGTATTGTAAAAGGAATTACTGTGGCAAATGTATATATACCTGTACCACCAAGAACTGGGGAAAGACAAGAACTTGAGACACAAAAGAAATGCAGAGAGAGACAGAAACAGAGAAACAGAACAGCAGGAGAGAAAAAAGAAGAGAAGAATAAGGAACATGCAGAGGAGCATTTGCGTGTGAGTCCATTCTACCCTCCAATTTTAGTTCCTTCTCTTATTTGTAGTTCATTTTTTTGACCCCTGAATGGAAATTTTAGAAGCTGGACTTTTAAAGTTTTTGATGTTAGGCACCTTGTCCTGCCAAATAGGAGACTGCTTTTGCCTGGACCTGATCCCCACTCTACCTCAACCAGGCATCTATTAAAGCATGATCTCCACGTACCTGGTACCTGGGACAACAGTTTCTCAAGAACCCAAGGTGTGAACTAGGGACACTGACTAAGGAGGAAAATGATAGTTGCTAAGTTAGTATGTCATTATGATGATGAATGGATTGAAGAAGCATTAACCCCCTTCTAATGACACTTTCCGTGAAACTGCAAATTTCTAAGTGTTTATTATGTCAGTTTGAAACCAATAAAAAATTCTATCTATTCCTAGAGACCTTTACAAACAGGAAATCTAACCTTCAACTTGCTTATGGTAACTGAAAATATGCACTTTACTTTCCTCCCTGATGAAACATGATGGAAGCTAATAATAATAATAATAATAATAATAATAATAATAATAATAACAACTCATTCACAAATTTTAGCAGCATTCTAGTGTTAGTCTTCAGGTATCTGCACTGACCCTCAGTTGCAGCCACTAAGAGCACATTCTCTCTTCTTTTTCTCTCTGCTTCTCTGCCCCCCCCCCTTTCCCTCTCCATCTCATCTTCCATTGATCTTGCCTCCAGAGGCCAGTTTTCCCCTTAATTAAAAAAGTAAAACCCTCCACATGATTCCTGTGGCAAGATGTCTTTTTCTCTCATGCTGTGTTTTTAAATTACAACACCTAGAATGAAAATTTGAATAAGAAAACAAATAAATTAGATGTGGCATTCATGAACCAAAATATAGTTTAAAAAGTGAATTCATGACTTATGGACCTCAAGGACAAATGATGAGCAGGGGAAGGACTAAAGGTCAGAAAGAAAATACATTTATAATCATTCAGAAAAAGTCTTGGAGGAGGCTGCAGGTAAACTAGTGCTTCTTCCCTTTTTCCTAAATGTAGGATGACGATAAGGCAGGATTTTCCATGTCTAGAATAAAAAGCAATTAATACAAAATGCATTACTTTTCTGTTTCTTATCTTCTTGATGGATTCAGTGGTGAAATTTTATTAGTTGTTTAATGGTGTATTCCTTACTACTGGGCTATTGCTAAGTAAAGTGCTGCCAATTGCTACATTGACATAACATGTGCACACCATGGCCCTGTCTGAATTCCTTACAGGAACTTATTGGTCTGGATGATCCATGCTAAGTAGCCAGGACTGCGGAGATAAGACAGGCTCCATAATTACAATGTACATTCCATTGTCACTTGAAAAATGCTAATGAAAGACAAAAGTTTCAATTATCTTAAGGTGATGATGATAACATCAAACTATTATACTTTGCCAGTGGAAATCTCCTTTAAGCAAAATGCCCTAGGCAGGTACACTGTCCACATGCCTAAAAAGACAATGTTTGAATGAAATAATTAAGACTGGAGGAGTGGAAGGGGAGACCTCCTTAGTTTGGGTTGAACCTAGCATGTGCATTTGTGTGTGTAGCAGGGAGTGAGGGTTGCATCTATATTTTTAGTGCCAAATTTTGTGAGAGGGCTTTTTAAGGGTGAGTTAGAGTTTAAATAGAGGGAAACCACAAATAGGATGCAAAGTGACACATTGAAATGGTGGAAGTCTTTTGAAACTTTCAATTCCTCCCCCAGTGTCACACTTCCCCGACAAGGCCATGCCTTCTAATCCTTCCCAAATAGTTCAACCAACTTGGAAACAAGCATTCTAACATATGAGTCTGTGCGAACCATTCTCATCCAAACCACCACAACTCACCATTCATGTTGGACTTACCACTATGACCCGGTAACTTCCCTAATACCCCCGGACTTATACTATCATAATGGGGATCATATTTCAACATATAAGTTTCATTGTATAACTGTCTAGACTGTAGCATTTACATAGATAGTAGTCTTTTTGTTCCCTTTGGTTTCTTTTCCTGAATAATGCTTGTGAGATGCACTGAGAATATTACATATGTCAATACAATGTCCTTTGAAGTAATGAGAGGCATCCCCATGTACAGCTTATCACCAAGTAGATTTGGGAAGAGTATGTCACAGAGCTCTCTGACCTAATATTCTACAGGAAATTATTAGTGTCTATTTACCTTTCCATAATGCACAACTACTACTAAAGGAGTAAGAGAACAAAAACATCTGTTTTTTATGCTATAATGCAGAGTGTTCATCATATGACATTTTATATCACATGATATGGTGTTCTATGATGAGACAATTTTGTGTAGTATTGTTTTATAGTTATTTTCCACCAAACACTTCTTAAACTATATCTGGTGGAAGTTATAAAACCTTGCCAGGAAAAGCATGTAATACAAACAAACTGAAAACATAACTTATATGAAACTAAAACCATGGAGGACGTTCCTTGAAGCACCATTGATTAACAAAACAAACAAGCAAACAAACAAAAAAAGACCCCAGTATTGCTCAATGTTGGTAAGGACAGCCTTCAAATCTTGTGCAAAACAGTTTTAAATGTTAAATGTTTTATGCTTAGAAAAGCATTCTTAGATTTGTTCAATGTAGTCTTATCTCACTGACAGGAAATCAGTGAACATCATCGATTTGGGATGATCTGGAAAATGATGTGTTTAGCTCAGAGTATGAACCACTGTCCAACCATTAGATCGAAAGACTGAGGTTGAACTCACTTGACATTGCTTCACCTATGATGTTTTCTCATGTGGTCTGTAGTAAGATTGTTCCTCTTCTGAGAAGGAATTCAGAGACCAGAATAGACAAAATTATACACACATGTATGTGTATGTATGTATGTGTCTGTGTGCATATGTAATAGGTATCTGTGGTCCTACTTATATTACCATATAAACATGACATTAGCATGTATGTATGGCATTATGTGTGTTTTGTTGATGAATATGTTCAAAGAATTTAGTATGGGTAGTAAAATAGTATTTTTTTAAACATGGATAAAGAAAGAAATTTCAGGTTTTCTCAGTACCCTCTAATGGGATTTTATAAATGCTTGGGGTTTGTATTGGTATGTCTATACCACTGTCTCTTTGGTTATTGATTCTGAAAAAAAAATTGATTTTTTTTTAGTTTTTTGAGACAGAATTTCTCTGTGGTTTTGGAGCCTGTCCTAGAACTAGATCTTGTAGACAAGGCTGGTCTCAGACTCACACATATCTGCCAGCCTCTGCCTCCAGAGTGCTGGGATTAAAGTGTGTGCCACCACTGCCTGGTTTAAAGAAATAAACCTTAATGCTCACATGGACAGAAAACTCAGTGCTTGCCATCTGGAGTTACACATACAAATTGGGAAGATAACTATGTCTTTGTGTTTCATAATTCCATGTGGGAACTTTTTGTATTTCTAACATCCACCAGCAACTTGGCTTTCTGAAGGAATTTAACATGCTGTTGAAATGGTCATCCCTGGCTTTTAGACGGCAGCCACCATCGTGCTTTTATATGGATTAGCTTACTCCAACTCAGTGCCTACTTCCAAATTTTTCTGTGCCCTATAAAACTTGCAGGCAGAAGGGAGTATACTCTTTTATTAAACACTTTCTTTGAGGATTCCTTAGCTACTGTTTTGTGAGGATAAGTCATAAAGTATAAACAACATGCTCTGTGGGATTGACACTGTCTTGACTATAAGAGTTTATTTACTTTCAGGACTCATGCACATCTGAAAATAAACAAGAAAAAAAATACTGACAGCAAAAAAAAATCAGGTTTTCTTTCCTCACAAGAGCCTTTAGAATAATTAAATTGATGCAGCACATTGGCCTGCTTATTCCCCCAGGCCAAGCACATCTGCAGACAGAAAGACCCCTTCCTCCAGCTCCAGTTCTGTGAGAATTTTTATTTGTCATGGTAGTAAGTTTTCTCAAGTGCAGATGTGTAAAATATACATTTCACTTTTTGTACAGTCATTTATTATTTAAAATTCTAGACAAGATGCTACAAAACATCTCTCAGAGAAACAGCACAAGGGAGTTAAAAGGATATGAAAGTTACATTTGAATGCATATTGTATCTTTGGAGAGAACAAAACTGTTTATCTCCCTGTGTAAGATGATGGTGACAGTATATGTAAGTGGCAAAACATCCTAATCAAAGATCTTGAATACCAGCATCAGGACTGTCCTGTGGCTTAAGCTTGAGAAGCATCTTTGACTGTAGAGGTCAGTTTGCTTGTCTTTGTAATAGCTTAATGAATATTGGCCTGTGTAGCTTATAGGGAGATTCTGAGGCTCACAATTTTGAAATATTGAGAAAAGCTTGAAATGCAAAAAGAAATTCTATGAAAATAGCTACCAACTGTGTAGGAAATAAAATTCTCATTTTTCTGATGTTATATTGTGTTTTGAATCAATAAGCATAAATATATTCTTACTGCTCAGTTTGACATTTTTAAATTTAACAGATCACAGTGCTTTAGGATAATTGATAATATTAAGTGAAAATGATAGTAAGAAAAATCTCTTGATTCTGTGATATTTTTGCAGAATCATACCTGTACTCCTAATAGAATTAGTTTTTAAAAATAATAATCAAAGACCAAAAATAAATAGCTAAACTAATCAAAGCAAAAGCAATTTGAGCAAAACAAACAATGCAGTAGGTGTTACAATGTCTGACTTAGCATATACCATGATGCTATTGATCAAAATATTGTAGGGAGTAGACAGAGGCTGACAGAGACCCAACAATTCAACCTTCACACCAACACCCAGTAGTTCCTTTTTAGTCCAGATATATAAGAACAAATTTAGACCTTTCAGTCAGACCATTCTCAAAAATATTAACCCAGACTTGAAAGTCATGAAGACTGAGATACAAGACAAAACACTGTGATTTGACTAGAAAAAATGAGAGTTTTTACATTTCCCTTTCCATATTATTTATTTTTTTTAATGTGTATGGGTGTTTCAACCACATATATGTCTATGTACAGTGTGTATGCAATGCGCTTAGAGGCCAGAAGGGATTGTCAGATATCTAGTTGGAATTAAGAAGGTTGTGTTGTATGGCGTCTGGGAATCAAACTCTTTGTTAACGCTCTGAAGAGGAAGGAGATGTTATTAATGGTTGAAGATTTGTTTTGCAGAAGATGGCAATGTCTGTGGAGGTTGTGGAACGCTTAAGAAACTTGCAGTTCTACAGCCCACACCAGTTTTCTTTTTTCCCTCTATGGTCTGATTAGAACCATATAGCACGTATGTCCTGTCCACTCTTGCAGCCTGGAGCCACTCACTGCTGCTGCCCTTTCTCATTGTGATGGGACAAATCTTTCCTAAATCTGCCTCTGTCAGATATTTTGTCAGAGCAACAGTAAAAATAACTGACATGCCCCTCATAGAATTAAAAAAAAAATCCTTTAGCAATAGGTAGTTGTATATAAAAGAAATGGCATCAGAATGTTGAAACTGTACGTATGTTCTCATGTTACTTGTAGCACTATTCACAATTGCCAGCAAATGGAGACCCCAATATGGCCATTGACTGGAAAACTGGTAAAGATATCCCTGTGCCCAATGGAAGAGTGTTCAGCTGTAAAATGGAAGTAATCCCATAATTTGCAGTAGTGTGGGCAGAAATGGAAATCATTATACAAAGTCAAATAATGCTGACCAAAACAGGAGGCAAATGCCAAAATAACCTTATTCATAGACTGAGTATTTTAAAAAAAGAGATGATAAAATTTGAAGTTAGAATGACAGTGAGTACTCAGAAGGTGGAAATTACTGAGAAAGAAATTGGATATATTTAAACGATGGGTAAGGTACTGATAGGAATGTTGAGCTCGGTGTTTCATTATACATGAAGGTAACAGCAGATAACAATAGTACATTTTATACTTGAAAAGCTACAAAATGAGTTCTTAAGTTTTCATCTCAAAAAAAAATAAGTGTTTGAGAAAAAAGAAATATTTAACTGTATTTGATTATTAAACACAATATATTGATCAAGATAACACCAGATAGACAGTCCTGTCAAGAAGGGAAGACACTGTTCTACTCTGGTCCCCTCTGACCTCTGACTCTTGCAATCTTTCTGCCTCCTCTTCTTTGGTGGTCTCTGAGTCTTGGTGGTTGAGGTGTGCGATAAATGTGTGTGTGTGTGTGTGTGTGTGTGTGTGTGTGTGTGTGTATGTGTGAGTGTGTCTCCGTATGTTCCATTTATGACTGAACACTCCATTCACACTTAAAGTTGTGCTTAGGCCAGTTGTCTGTTTCTGTGTTAAAGCAGAAGCTCACAACTGGTCTAAGATATTAATTCCAACATATTATTATTTGTATAAAATGGTTTATATAATCCTTATATATCCTCATAAGTAAAAAAAAATATCTAATAGATGCCCAAGTAAAAAAAGAAAGGCTATGTTATCAAACATAGTGGTATAGAAGAAATATAGAAGAAATATACAAAAGTTACCCATTTTGTATATTCATATTAATTCCTATGTAATTACTTTAAATAATATTGATTAACCTAAAGTTTAATGACAGTAATAACACAAATAGGCATACAAGATCCAATTATATTCTACCAGTAAGAGTGGCCAAAAGACTGAAAATTAGGTTACAAGAAAATATATCATCCAAACATAAAAACAAATAGAAACCATATATTTAGACAAAGTAGATACCATAACCAGCAAGGAACAAAGTCATGTGCTGAGAAGAGTGTCAGTCAAGGGCATGTATTAAGTGCTAGAGAGACGGCTCAGCTATTAACATCATCCAGTGCTATTCAGAAGATTGAGTTCAGTACTTAGCACTCACAAGCACCTCTAACTCCAGGGAATTTGTCACCCCCATCTGTCCTCTGCAGGTACCTGCATCACATGTATATACTCATCTACAAACACACACAATTAAAAATAAAATATTTTAAAGGCCATATATTTGTTGTAAGCATGTCTGCATCCATATTAGATTACTTAAAAGTCAAATATCAAGCAAATGTTTCCTAATTTGAAAGCAATCACAGACAGCAATAAGATAGCAGAAGATGTCAATATTTATAATTCAAAAATGATTAGATAATCCAGGTAGTATCAGTAACTTGTATCTGGACTATATTTAAACCAAAGAATAGAACCTGAAGTGATGCATCACAAATATCATGGGCAAGCATCCTCATCTACACATGTAGCATACACTGATGTGTTTAAGTTCTTTGTTCCTCCTCATTGTTCACAGCACTTCTTACAGCCCATTCAGATTACCTTTGGTAGGAAGTCAGACTGTGGGGGATTGTCCCACATAGCCAGGGGAGCATGTGCTCTTTACCATGCTCTCCTTTTTACAAAGGAGAAACCAACACAGAAGGAGCCTTCCTGGTGGCTATGGAGCTGAGCAAACATGGAGAGAAATGATACAGACAAAATGAAACTATTCTTCCTTCCAGCTTTGGAGAGAATACTCTCAGCACCCTCACCCCCACCACACACACCCACCCACACACATACACATACACACACACACATATACACACACACACACACACACACACACACACACACACACACACACCTCACCAATGATCTCTAAATTCTTTATCAGATGCTAAATGCTTACCAGGGACTACTGTGAATAAGAAATGGCTTAAAATATGCTTTTTTTGAGAGGATGATTCTGCCAATTTTTGATGTTCTGTTGTCTATTTTTTGGCTTAACAAGGATTCTGCTAGACTAAGAAAAAGGCCCCAAATCACACTATAGAGAAGTGTTGAGTCATCATGCTAACAATTCCATCTAATCTGAGATCTCATAGTTCAGGTACGCATGATGTCCTTGGCTCTGTCCATTATCCAGTAGTCCTAATTTCACCCCTGACATCCTCAGCATTAATTTAGATATTGAAGATTTCCTGTTACAGTGCTCTTAAACTGACTTTATCACATCTGTCCATATTTACCACAAGGAAAATGAAATCAGTCATTGTCTGTTTTGGAGGCGGTATATAGAACCAGTTAAACTCATACAAACCTTTAAAGGGTTCTGAAATATGTAAGGAGTATGGTTTTTCCGCCCGCCGCTGGTCTGGTCCTGTTGTCACGCCAGCCCCAAATAAATGCACACAGACTCTGTATAGATATAAGGCTGTTGGCCAGTTACTTGTTTCTTATCGGCTAGCTCTGTCTTAAGTATTAACCCATTTCTATGTATTTCCATGTGATCTCCTTACCAGGGAGTGGGGCAGGCATCTGTTCTCCCCAGTCTCTCCATCTTGGCTCCTCCTTACCACCTTCTCTTTCCTCCTTGTCTCCTAGTCCCGCCTATCTTGCTTTCCTATTGGCCAACAGTGCTTTATTTATTAACCAGTATGAGAAACATATACAGAATGACATCTCCCATCAGAAATAGTTAAGCTTCCATGAAGAATTACTCTTGAGACTATTCTTAGATTTCATTGCAGAACCAGTAATAATACTTTTTTTGTTTCACACAAGTATTAGAGGACATTTTTAATTGCTTAATTCCTCTAACTCTTAACTGTAAAGAATACCTGCAATTGTTACTTTTTATTATAAACATTTTTATAGTTTATTTTAAATGCCTTACATTATAATCTAGAGTTTTGTTTCCACTTTGAAGAATTATGTTCTCTAGTACTATTAATTATTAAACATACTTTGCAAGCAAATATATGATTTGCATGATATTCCTAATCATGAAACATTTATTTTGCCAAAAAATCACATTAAGAATTCATATGTTCCATAGTCAATATTTAATATGTGTACATATCACCAAAAAATGAGACTACTGGTCTGTCAAGAGGGCTTAGTGGGTAAAGGCAGTTGCAGGTGAGCTTAAAGACCTTAGTTCAAGCCCATGGACTCACAGGATGGAAGAAGAATACTAGCCAACTTTACCAAGTTGCATATATACACAGAGACAGACACAAAAAGATGAGAATTTTTTATTAAAATATGTTTATCCATCAACTGTACTGTTTTAGATAAATCAATGTCCAGGAAATTCAAGTTATCTGTGTCTAAATAATAATATCACAATCTTCTGAATTCCATCTCTCCTCAATCACCACCTGGTTCTTTTCTAAACACCACTGCTTCCTGGATCCACCTAGGAAAATAAATATGTACGTCTTTTTAAAGGATATTTTACTCTTTGCGAGTGTGGAATGCGTTTTTCTATCAATGGCATCTTAAAGTTGCTGATGGTCAAATGTCAGCAGTGATTTGGTTGCTGTGGGCCATGTTTGCAAAAATATCAATTCCAACATCAGAAATGAGTTAAACTTCATCATCAAATTGTGAAATATTTTAAGTTATCAATTCCAAGATGAAAGTGGTAGAAGGTGAGGGAAGTGAACATACCAAACAGGGAGTCAATATTCTCAATTTGCCTCAATTTTTGTATCCTGAGATAGCCATCCATACCAGCACTTCTGTGGAGCATAGAGCATTATCGGGATAAAATACATTGACACATCTGCATTGAAAATATGCTGAACTTTCAAGGATTTTTAAATATATGTTTCCCTCATCTTCATCCTTTCCTTTAATTAGCAATGATCTCATAAAGAACAGTGATGTGTCAGAGTTGCAGTGGCTGTCATTTAGATTTTAGTCACACATAATTGTCAGCAATGATGTTCTAGACTCACAGACTGAGGTCACCAGATATCAGCTGTACCATAAGAACTTAAGAGCTTCCATTCTCCATGATACATACTGAGCAAGTATTGGACATAGTTAAAATAATACTCTGTGTCTAATAAATAAGTGGTACCATGTTTAAAAAGACTCCCATGCTTATTCAGAATATTCAAATTGTCCCATTTGAGATCCAATGTAAAGTAGAAAAGGGTACTGTAAATTAACTACAGTATGTGAGGCATGGTCTCCTCAACCAGAAACATCAATTGAAACTTTGTGGAAAGAATGACTTTTCAAGATGAAAGAGTGGGTCTTCTAGGAGAAGGATGGACTGTAAGTTAAATAAACAAATCAGGGACAGAGCTAACTCAGGAATTCAATTCTGCAAGTAGAATATTTCTAATGTGCTTGTGTATATGGCCAGAGGAATATGAGAGTAAGTTTATGGAGTTTCATTCCATCAAAGATACAGTAAACAGACAGCATATAAACATTTCTGAAAGGATATAAAGCAGAAGCTTGCACAGAGTTCACCCCCAGTGTATCACAGAGGGATTAATTGAACCAATCCACAGTGTGAATCAATAACATAGGAAGAAATTAAGACACATTTTCTTCAAAGCAGGATGGCTGCAGCAGATGGCCTGAGAATACAAAAGGAAAGAGACATAGCCTGAGTATGTATGTGATGCAAAAAGGTGTGGTTCACATCCCCAGAGAGCATGCTGAGGCATTCACATATCCATTTGGTATTTTTCGAAATTTAATATCATTACTATCTCCAAAACATGAGAGTTTGACCCAGGAGAAAGCAGGTGATTTATTTTGCATTTGAATGGGAGATGGAGAGAGAGGGTTCAGGAGGCTGATATTTGCATGTGTGAGTAATCAGGAAAAAAATGTTTATTTCTCCAATAAAGCCCCTGAAAGTGTCATATTGATAATGCCACACATAGTCACCCCTCTGGGGACAAGGAGTTAAGCAATCAAGTGAGGTTACTTCTATCCCTGACAGTGTCAGAGCTCCTTATAAACCTGCCTAAATAGTCTTTCTCTATGTCATTTCCATCAGTGCTTGTAATAGATCCTGTTATTTACCTGGTATCTCTTCTACAATAAAATCAAGCCCTCTGTAGTATGTCTCTGTTTTTCATGATTTGCAATTCTCACTGTTGTCCATTCTAATAGTGTTGTCAAGTTAACTTTTGCACTTAACTTGAAATGTCACACGGTTCTTGTCATTTTCCTATCACAGAATGTCTAAGTACAGAAAGTTGAATAATGCTTATTGTAAACATTTCTGATGTCTCTATTTTTCTGACCATCACTTTAAATACAACTCTTTTCCAACTTACTGTGAAAACTTTTGGCTTTGAACCATAAAAATCTCCCTTCTGTGCCTAGAGGTAGAAGAGCAGAAATATTTCAGTGTAACTAGGGAATCAGAGCACTTTCTTCACTCCTGCTAGCTAAGAACATCCACATTGGAGTGTTAGGTATAAGAGTCTAACATATTCCTTACATCCAAAAATGATGGGCACATATCAACACCATACAAAAGTTCACCCAACCAACTAGCTGACAACATGCTTAGAGCTCCTCAGGAACATTAAATGGCATCTTAGCCTTATAAATATGGTGAAAGACAACTGATGGAACAGTAAGAAAACTTTCTAAGAAGGAAGATTAGTCAAGAAAGAGGCTCCCTGAAACTATTCTCATGTATACATAATTAAAGGAAGCAGAGTGCCTGTATCCCATTCTATGGAGAGTTATGCGTAAGAGAGGGCACATTCCCAGGGCTCTGTGGAGAGAATACTTCCATTCTTGCCACGTTCAAACATAGTGATGAGTAATAAATGAAGTTACGAAAAAAATCACAGCAATTTCAATTCAGAGGAGGGATGTGTGAAAGAGATTTGACTGTCTAGTTTACTGACCTGGGCCATGTGATGACACAAAGTTTCAAGGAGGGTTTGAACTGAAACCTGAAATTAAAATGGCAGCATAAACAGGCAACATTGACCACAAGTCCCAGAGATAAAGGGGAAAACAGACATACACATCACGACCCTTATAGCTTTGCTAACATCACACACACTGATGCTGGTAAGACAGCAGGAACCTTTTTCAGACCTTCAGCTCTGATGTTGACTTCTCACTGGCAATAGATTAGAAAGATCACTTATGGAAAACTTATGTCTCTAAAGCCTACAGATGAGTAAATATAAACTGACAGGAGCTGTAATTGTCAAACCAGGATGGGTAATTTTACTTACTAAATAGCTAAATATCCATAAGTGAGATATTTATACACATTCCTTTAATATTAAGTTATTAAGTCAATTGTTAATAATACTACTTTGTATCATGAGATGTACTTAAAATAACCCAGCCCTAACAAATAATAAAGTCATATGGTCTGTTCTATTCATTAATATCTATCTTGTAATATTAGCAGCAATTAAAATCCATGTGTTAGCAACAAATAGGAGAGGAACAAACATTGAAGTCAAAGTCACATGAAATGCTTAGCAATTAGTTATCAAGGAAACAGATAAAAGAGTCCAGCAATAAAACTGTCATGTTTGTCAAAAATGAAGTGATAACATTCGATCATAATAGGTAAGTTACTGCATATTTTCATGGAAAGGAAGGAATCAGAAAATACCCTTCACAGAAATTATGAGCAGTTTATTTGATATTACTGAACCAAAGAGTGTTAAATGATACAAAAGTTCATCAATAACTTGACCTTTTAGAAAAAAAAAAAGAATCACATGAAAAACAGGATTATTGAATAATCATTCAAAGCAAACACATCTTTATGAAACATATGTTATCTTGAAATATAAAATCAACATTTCCACAGTTTAAAAGTGGGGTGTCACATGGATTTTATTGGGATTGAGTGAGAAAAATCAGAGTTAATGCTTTCCTCTTGTGTCAAACGAAAGTAAACAAGTATAGCTTGCTAAATTATAGTCAAGAATGAAAAATATTTAACTGGAGCAGAGACATACAATAAGCACATGCATGACAGTAAAGGGCATATGTGAGCAGCAAGTGAAGACAAGGGAAAACATTAAGTGAATAAACACTCTGTACAATGAATGATCCCCTCCTAGTGATTGCATTGATCTTAGTGAAATTTGCACTTAATTGCTCTTACTTAAATGACATGACATTATTAATGTAATGGAAGGGCATTGTAACTTAACCATCTAGCCTTATATATCATATTGGCTAATTGTGTCTATGAAATCATATCATAGATATGTGTGCTAAATCCAGATAGACTCTAAGAAGGGCCATCAATAAATGTTTTCCTATTGCAAGCATGGTAGACAGCAACTCAGATGAGCATTATGTATAAGTATAAAGTGTAGTTTTATATTTTTCAAGTATTAAATCTTCTATGTCTTACAAGTAGATGTAATAGTAGTTTAGGGCGATGGGATAGGTCATGTGAACAGTGACATGAGACCTGAAATTTGAGTCACAATTGATCCTCTTGAGTTTATAAAATATATGATTGGTTGATATCAATAGTATCATTTATTTCATAGAATCTAGAACAACCAGGGGAAAATCTCTGTAAAGGGGCTACTCACTTGAGCAAACGAGAAGGAAGACTGATACTAAATCTTCGAAGTTCCTGGACTGACTGAAAAGAATGAAACAAGCTGAACACCAGCCTTCATTTCTGTTTATTAACTGTGGACAAAATGTGAACAGTTGTATCACAATTCTGTCACTTGGCCTTTCTTTGTGATTGACTCTCACTCAAAGTAAAGCTAAAGAAATCCTTTTTATCCTTAAGTTACATTTATTTAAATATCTTGTCAGAGCAGTAGGAAAAGGAACTAATGCAGAGTACAATGAGATAGCAAGGGACAGAGGAAGGCATACCTGAGGCTTATTTAGGTGTGCAGGAAGGCAGCAAATGCCTTGGGAATTATCTGCAATATGAAGTGAGTTTTTTCACTGCCACAGGAAAGGTCCTATTGATATCATACAGGCCAGAGGACAGCTAGGCATCACTTGGAATGGCTCAGTGACAGTAAAAATATGTGTGAAACACAGCAGTGCCAGTAAAGACAAAAACACATAGCAAAATTTAAACATACTATGGAAACTTGAAATTATAATTTAGGTTGCCATATTCTGGGGGTTTCTGAAATTCTTGTTTTGTATATACACACACATGCATATACACAATAGGAGAATTTTTTTTCCTCAAGTAGAAACGTGAGGAGAAAGACACAAAACAGTGAAATTTCTATTCAACATAATGTATCTTGGATAAAATCTTTTATATAAAATTAAGCTATTTCAGGCTACATGGAGCTGAACACTGCTCTTCCATATAAAAAAGAGTAACCTGGATCCAGACCAATTTGGCTTTCTTGACTTACTGTCTGTAGTAATTCAATTAAAAAGAAATTTCTTGTAGAAAGTAATGTGGCAACACTCTTAGAATACATATTGAAGATGCTGTATCATCTACTTTTATGCCTATCCAACCACTGAATTTTAAGTAATTAAGTAGTTCTTCAAACTTCTCAGAAATGGCTTTTTAAAATATTATTATAGATTCCGTCTACTATCAATGTTATAGTGTTTATTTCATATTAATTTTATTCCTCACATCAATATAAACCTCTCAGAATTATTCTCTATGTATTCAGATATGATGTTGTTATTCCTGGATTGACCCCTATTTTTGGTATCGTAATATGTTCCTACTTCTGTCTCACGTTCTGTGAGATCAATTATTTCAACTATCACAGATGACTGAAGTCAAGTGTTACCTGTTTTGATATGGTTGGCTTATTCAATGCAACATACTGATCTCCAGTATTGTTAAAAATGATAAGAACTTGTTCTATTTGATATCTGAGAAGTCCATATGATATTGGGATATAGTATGTATTTCTTGGCTATTCTAAGCAGTCCTTAGCCATGGATAATTATCTTAGGTACTTCTATAAAATGATAAACAACTCATTCATTTCTAATATAGAATGTCATAGACTGAATATTCCTATCTATAGAAAGAAGCATCATACAGAACAAGCAAGCCAAGGCAAGGCCTAAATGCAACCAAGTTTTAGCCCCTTGTCCAGCATCAGGAGCTCATTGTGTAATCAGTTTGGCTCCAAAAGGCTTATACAGCTCTGCCCCACCCCTTCAGCTCTAGTAAGTGCAGCACACACAGATTCTCTCCTGTTCATCCTCAATCAGGAAGCAGAGAGGAAGTAGGACTGGATTATAAAGCTGTACAACCTTCACAAACAGTGCCTTCAGCAGTGGGAAGCTCTTCAAACAAACATGCAAGTCTCTGAGAGAGAATGACATTCAATCCACACTCATAGGAAAGAATGTCCTCTACACTGAAAATGAGAGTCTACCTTATTATTTAGGCACTTGTAGACCAACTTCTATATAAAATTAATAAATAAACTAAACATTCATTTGGCTTGGCTTTCTAACTATCCTTTAAAAGTTTTCTAAACCTTTTTGTGAGATCAAGATGCAGGAGGAGTTTGATAAGACAACACATTTTGGATAGAACAAATTGACTTGTGAAATCATATTTGACAATTTTATTATTATAAGGAAAATTCACATAAATATTGAAAGTAGTGAGTTATAATTACTACCACTACCTCCTGTGAAACTTCATACACATAACTCAATGCAAAATACAAAGGAGGTAAGAAAGTTTCATTTTCCTGTTTTCAAAATGTGATATAGTTTAAAGGCTGATATTGCCACTAGCACACTTAACATGTATCTAATAAATTCTCTATGTAGAAAGGACCCTGAGGGAAGAGTATGCTTGCTGAGTAAAAATGTCCTCAAATGGGTCCATGTAATTATTGTTTTTAAATTTTTCATAAATGTTGAAATGGGTGACAATAAAATAGTGATATGGTTTTACTTCAAAATGCAATGAACCAAGAAAACACCAATTATATTTATGCTCCTCTAATTATACAGATGTGACACAAATATATTTTTGTGAAATAATATTTGTGTTTAGAAATCAAATTACAAATTTGGACATGTGAGCAAGTAATTATGCTCCCTTGTTATAGAAAAGAATAATTTATCATGAAACTGATTACTCCTCCAGGCATTCTCAGAGTGATTTCTAGGTAATAAAAAATAGTAATAGAATATACTGAAGTGAAAATTAGCCCCAAATAAAGGCCTCCAAAAAAACCAATGAAGGTATTTCCTAACTCATATGCATGGCTAGAGATTACTGACACACAATTAATAGACACTAAATAGTTAATTTTCAAATTAAGTAAATGTTTTCCTGTCTTAACATGTTCTATGCTTGGAGCATGAATGAAGTAGATTTGTGACAAAGTCATCAGCAGCTACATCAAAATATGGTTGATGTCTGCGAGATATTGGTACGCAACTTTAAGATAAAGAAGGGAAGTGTTTAGGAGTCAATTATCATGTACCCCAAATCTCAAATTCTACCTCTCTCTTTAATGGTATATGGTGTTTTCTTAAATCACCAAACTTACTGTAACTCTGTATTGACAAAGAAAGCCCCCCCCCCACACACAGAAAAGACCATTAAAAATTCAGAACATGGTTTTTTATCGCATATAAGTTGTCACTTGGGGAGAGATCCCTAGACACATATTGAAAAAGTGACTGTATTCTTATGGGGCTGTTTCAGAGCCTGACAGCAATCTACAAATGATTTCTTGATTAAGATTCTCTGGCTCTACCAGTCAAACAACAAGATTCTTACCCCATGTAAATTCACAGTAACATCTCTTTAAATACATTGCATTGAGTTCATTTTACCTGTTCACCTGTTATGAGCTGTAAAGGGTACATAGTCAGAAACAATTGTGGAGTTTCAGATCTTGGGCAGAGAAAAGCTCAGCTTCTGCTTTTGTGTGTGTCCTGACTTCACAGTGCACCCAAGTCACAGCTTGTTTTTAGTTAAACATACGGGCAAATAAAAAGAGTTACATATGCAAAAAATGTATAATTGCAGACTTTATGTTTGATTTATTTTTCTGCTTCTTGGAACACAGTGATTTTTTAAAAAGTCTGTCTTAACCTTCTTGGTCCTGATATAGCAATGTGATTTATGTGCACAAAATCACCCATTTAAAATTGTGGTGGCTTTTAAATACAGGATGAACTCTATGTTGGTCTAGCAACATATTTCATAGATATGGCTACTTAGATCTTCTTCCTGTGTCCTTCTTAGAATTAAAATCAGTTGTGTATCTTCGTTTAAAATGTTATCATAGCCAACTATGGCAATAACATTTGTTTTCATTCCCTACATGTTCAGTCATGCTGGATTGCTGTATTTCATAACTTACAACATGTCAACATGACTGATACTCTGAACAGCTTCTGTTACTAGTCCAACTCTATAGACACAAGGCCCAGGGAGAGCAGCTGTGAGACATCACATTCAAGTTTCTTTGAGAGTAAATGGAATACTGGAGATGTCACCCAGCAGTTCAGAAATCTGACTCTCCCTGCAGGGTCCAATGGTAAATGCTACCCTGAGCTCCCGATCAGCTATGCTTACCTTGTGGTAGATTCCACATATAGATCTGTAAGAAGATGGACTCTTTTCAAATCCAACTATTGGATATAGCACATGCAAATGACATGATTATTTTTCATCAATAAGCAGCATATATGTTACCTCAACACAGGTAAACAGACTATAATTTGATATAAAAATAACTGGGCATAAAGAACTGCTTGGCTGTCTGTGACTACAGAGATATCTAAGACACGATGCAGTGCAGGGAATTAAAGAAAAGACTGCAGAAGTACTGCCAATAATGCTTCACAAGTGACCAGTACTTTACATTTCCGTGTCCTTATTAGATTTAAATTTTGGAGAGAGAAGGGAGATTTTTTAATTTCATTTAGATTTGCCTGCTTGCCGACTGTCTTATCTGATACAAGATGATGATTAGCAGGGATGTTTATGGAGTTGACCCAATTTTGAAATATTTATTTCCCTTAGCAGAATGTTATGATTTTTGATGACTTGTAGATTAAGGTATATAAAGATCTTGAGTAGGTGATCATAAAACCAATGTGGAATCACACATGTATAGTAAGTAGCACAGGAAATTTGAAAAGGAAGAATAATGGCACTGGAATTACAATAATTATTACACATTGTAAGTTAGAATACCTTTAATCCAAAGGGTGTGGTATTTTACATATTTGATTATCTTAATAAGATCTGAAAATTGTAATCATATATATTTATATGTGACTTTTATATATTGTTGATACAATGAGTGATACACTATGTAAGAAATGAGTATTACTTCTACTGATTCACCATGGCAAGTTAAACAATTTGGCTTATCTGGGAGCTACAGAAGGAGTAGA
Organism: Phodopus roborovskii; assembly: GCF_943737965.1. Lineage (NCBI taxonomy): Eukaryota > Metazoa > Chordata > Mammalia > Rodentia > Cricetidae > Phodopus > Phodopus roborovskii. The sequence goes on along the minus strand of NW_026126408.1, from coordinate 2,094,341 downwards.
GAGCCACGATACACTCTCAGCTCCATATTTAACACCTAGAAGCTCCATGGGAAGCTCCTGGTGTGGACCCTGTTGAGGGACTGAAGAACCTGTAGTCTGAAGTTCCTAGAGATGGCAGCAGCAATCTGAAAACTTCAGTAAAAACAATGGAGTTTGCATGCACTGGCTGAATTTTCCCTCTTCCACTTCTATCTACTCTAGTGCTCAGGCTACATTAGATAAATAGTGTTGCTCACCAGGGCATGGCTGTCTGTCACTGACCTCGCCCTTCTCAGTTTTCTTTAGGGTTGCCTTTGCAGACACAAGCAGAGGCAGGGTACAACAATCATAGCCACATTTCTATCCAGCCAGATAACAATTTGGTCATCCCATATGCAAAGAAACCCTTGACTTAAAGGGTGAGTTAGTAATATTCTGAGGAGTTATTATAGCTGCTACTTCAAATCAAAGAACATGTTTGAAAATCAGTGTTATTTAGGGAATGCAGGTAGAGACAGAAAGAATAATGAGTAAAAGAGTAAGACAGAGCCCTTTGAGGTCTACTGCCTGCTAGCTCATTTCTGATAAAATGTATACCTGAAATGTGTGTGTGTGTGTGTGTGTGTGTGTGTGTGTGTGCGTGTGTGTGTAGCTTTTGAGGCAAATCTTTTTTGTGGGGTGGGGTTGAGACAAGGTTTTTCTGTGTAGTCCTAACTGTACTTTGTAAACCAGGCTGGTGTCAAACTCAGACTCACAGAGATCCTCCCGCCTCTATCTCTTGAGTGCAGACTAAAGGTGTAAGCCACCATATCTGGCTGTGATCTAAATCTTATAAGCATAACTTACTCTCATTTTGTAGTCAAGAAAAATATGTTGAGAAAAATTAAGACTTGCTTCATGCAAGACTTCATGTCCCTGGATTGAACAAAGGCTACAGACCTCCATTGTTTGATTCTGAGTGATTTTCATGCTGGTGATGCCAAAGGTCATGTGTCAAATGTACAAAAACTGCCAAGCATTATAATCCATATTTATGAGACAGAAGTGGCAAAACTGGATTTTTTTCCTGTCAACCCAAACCTGAATGTGTGGAAAGATAACATGAATTTCATACCCACATACTATTAGACTTTGTAAGTAAAAAAAGAGTCCTTACCTAGACTGTGCCCTCCTAACACTGATGGTACTCCATCAATGAGGTTATTCGGGTTAAGCTAAACCTATTTATATATTACAAAATTCAAAGTTCTCAAATTGCTCACAACTAATTTAATGAACCAGCCTGAATGGCTACAAGCACTGCCAACATTTATACATTAATTTGCATTATCATTTAGAATATGAGGATACATAAAAGCTAATTCAAATGTTCCATTTTGCCCCTCTGCTCTGCCTTATGAATGCCAAGCAGATGGTCTGATTTGGATATCGATAAATGACTTTGAGGTGAGAGTTTACAGTTCCCTGAAGGACTTATAGTAGATGATACTTCATATCAGAGAATGTATTAAAATTGGTATTATTCAGGGAGACCTGATAGAGATGGGAAACAAAGGTAAAAGTACAACTTTCATGGTTCCCTATTCTCTGAGTATCTCTCTCATCTGACAGAGTCTGTGCCTTATAAGTTTAAAATGCCATTGAAGATTTCCATCTCTGCTTATAGCACTCGTGGTGTTCACACAGTCAAGGAAAAATAAAAAGCTGAAAGTGAAAGGAAAAAAATGATATATCTAGCCAGTGCATGTGCAAGAGACCTTGATGTTTTTAAGAATCTTTAATCTCTCTCTCTCTCTCTCTCTCTCTCTCTCTCTCTCTCTCTCTCTCTCTCTCTCTCTGTGTGTGTGTGTGTGTGTGTGTGTGTGTGTGTGTGTGTGTGTGTGTATAAAACTGTATAATTGTCCATGGAGGCCAAAAGAGGGTCTCAGACCCCCTGGAGCTAGAGATGAGGCTTTCCTGGTGTATATGTTAGAAACTGAGTTCAGATCCTCTGAAAATTCAGCAAGCACTCTTAATTGCTGAGCCTTCTTTCCATCCCCTCCTTGAGTCTTTGGAGTAAATTTCAATTGACTCAGAGAAGAAAACACCATTTTATTTGTAAATGGCAGAATGAACACAGTTCACGTGATATGATGGTGTTCCATAGTCACACAAATAGCATCAGGTGTTACAATAGGAACCATGTTGCTAGTATAAAATTACGTAATACTTTCCCTAAAAGAATCTTGGAAATATATCTCTAAAGATTGCATTTGGGGCTAGAGCTGTGATCAGTGGTTTAAAGCACTTGCTCTTGCAGACAACCCAAGTTTGATTCCTAGCACACATATGGCACCTCAAATCTATGTCTTATTCTAGTTACAGGGGATCTGATTCTTCTGCAGGCAGCAGACACAAACTTGGTGAACTGATATGCCATCAAGCAAAACACTCATATACATAAGATTAAAAAAAACATTAAAGGATGGTTGTAACCCATGGAGGTACTCTTTAAAGCAATTGAACTGTGTATAGCAGTAAGTAGGAAATACTGTTGGACTGTAAGAATCCAAGCATCATTGTAAATACTATCATCAGATACCTGCCAAACTGGCCAGATGAAATAATTATAAATATCAAAATGTGTTAAAATTAACATGTAGGTACTTTAAATTAGGCATAAATTCATTCAAGTACATAAATTCTTTATAAGCATCTTAAAAGAAGTAGAATTTCAAAGAAGTTTGAGTGAAACACATATTTAAGAAAACATAAAACGTGCAATGGGAACTTTATTGGGTGGGATGAATAAGATAATAGTCATCAAAAGTAATTTGTGAACTTTAAAACAAACCAAGAGAAGCTAACAAATTGAAATATGGTACAAAAAGATGCATAAAAATAATTTTTTATAAAATGTTGGCCTGTGAGTTTATGTATTCTGATCTATTGTGAGTTTTCAACTGGAAACAAAAGAGCAGATTCTGGGAAAAAGGTATTTCAATGAATGTAATAACAATTGAAAAAAATAGAAACAATGAATGTATGCAATAATACAATTAAGGAACAAGTGTATAGACCAAGAAAATCCATAAACAATACCTATCTTATTCATACTGCTCAAGAAAACATCAATGGTGGAGATAAATTTTTTTTAAAAATATCTTTAGACTAGAAAGTTCCATAAAAAGGAGCCTGAATATTCTTAATGTCAAAATATCATCAAGCCAGGAAACAAAAGCATTTACAATTCTAGGCATAGGGCATCCTCCTCAAAATAGTGTGTAACATTCACCAAACAGAGGAATAGTTTAGAGTGTAATGCAACTATTAATAAGAGTAATGGAAATGACCAAAGTGTTCTCCTTGAACCCAATGAATGAATCAAAACCTAATAATAGCAAGCTATCACAAACCCCCTCAAGACTTAGAAAACAAGTCACTCGTGTAAAAACAATGCAACTATCAAAGGAGAGGTAGTAACTCAGTATATGTGCTGTATTAAATGAAAATGAAATCGCAATATGCTATAAATTTTGTAGTGTGAAAATAGTCCTCAAACGTAAATACATAAACTTGACTATATTCCCAGTAAAACTCCACAATTGCAGGGAACCAACTTGCATATAATTTCCATGCCAAGAAATACTCTTTTAAATTTTTAATTGGAGCTATAATATTATAATTGACCCATATTTGCAATAATTTACAAGAGACAGTATTAAAATGTAACATGAATATATATATTATCAAATAAAGGCAATAAATTATTGTATGTACTCAAATATTAACATCTCTGAACACAAAGAACTTCAAATATTGTTATTAGTTCTTTTGTTTATTTTGGTTTGCTTCTTGCTCAAAGAAATATTGTTCATTTACATACATTATATACATAGGCAGCTGGCTGGATTAGATCTTTGGAACATTTTGTCCATCCTGAAAACTCATTTTTAATGCATGCATAAGCGAAGAAATATGGGTTAAAAATCAACCAAATTTGTTTTAGAAAACAAAGAAATGAATAGAATCACAAGGTGATTCTTGAAAGAAATTCAGCACAGTTGACAAATCTCTAGCTAACAAAGAGTAAGTGACAGAAATAAATATAAGTATCATGAGTGAGAGAATACAATCAACAACTCTAAAGATATTTTCAAATAATGAGGGCCATGTCTACTTTTATGGAATGAGTTTTGTAGTATAAGTGAATGGAAGCTGTATGAAAGGCAGAGATATCAAAACCCAAACCCATTTCTCCAAATCGAATCTTCAACACAAAAACCATGCTCCATTGGCTTTGGTGCTAATTTTACCCAGGTATTTGTGGAATAAATTGAATAAATCACTCCTACTGCTGATAATGAAGAGATGTTTCCTGATTTATCTCCCCAGAAATATAGTTATCTTCAAATACTTCAAAATTTTAGTGGCCAGTGAAGATGAAGACAAAAGATGATACTTGCTAATAAGCCTTGTCACCTTAGTGCCGTCACCTTCCCCATGGTGGAATGCAAGAAACAGATGCTAAAAATTAGCAATGTTCTAATTCCTGAGCCCATTTGGTCATGCCCTCAGTATTCTGATTATGAAACTGAACTGATTAAAATGTTAACCTGATTCCAAAATGAGAGACAGATATTTTAGGAAAGATTAGTAGATATTATTATATCTTCTGAACAGATATGAATATGATTATTATTTCTAGATCCAGTGATACATTTGGAACAATGATCAGAATTAATAAAGTTTCTTTTCTAAAAATGTTAGCTCATTTCAGCATTTGAAAAAAATCAATGTATGTAAGCTACAATTTCTAAAGATTCCTATGCAATTGTCTCAGCAAACACAATGAAAGAATCAGACAGAAATCTATGTAGGTTGAAAGATCTCTACACACTGGGAGTAACAAGAATTAGTAGTTGGTTACATTATTTCAGATGTACATGTCCAATTATAAAAATCTAAAATAAAATATTAGAAATAAGTTTTGTGGCTTTGGATTGGTTACATATGAGGCATAGAATTTGAATGACAAAAGAAAATCCCAAAGAATTTTAAAGTTGTCTTCATTAAGAATAAACACTTCTACTCTTTGGAAGCCACAATTAATTAAAATGAAAAACTACATTTAAAAAGAATAGAAATATTATGAAGAGTAGATCTGCTCCCAAAACAGACAATGAGCTATTACAATGTGATGGTAAGAAAAGAGAAGCTCAGGGATAATTGGTTCTTACAAAAATAAAAACAGAGGCCAAGACTCACTCTAAACTAATCCAAGTCACCAATACTTTACAGCAGTTAAAGTTCTGATGATATTATAGTATGAAATATGTCATAGAAACATATGACAAAACACATCACTCAATTGTACTCTTGCTTGCTAAGAGTAAACTTTGGTATTTTATAAATTTATAAATATGGTTGCAAAATACAGATTTTATACCCAAGGAGAAGATCTGAAATTTGTCTAGTTTTCTTTAACAGTCTTCCATTATTAAAGAATTGATCTATTCACATAAGTATTAGTTTCCCAGCAATAAGTTATATTGCTTTATAACTATCATGTTCCAGGACTGATTAACCTCTTCTAAAATTCAGAAAGTGCAAGATCCTGATTTAGATTTATATTCTTCATGCCTGGAAACCTCTTCCTGAATATGGTTTCCTCCAAATTGCAAACGCACACTTTCCTGTGTCATTTTCAATGTTTTGTGTATGGCACATCTGTGTAGGTACATGTGTGTGTGAGCACCTATGCATTTGTATACACATGGGGTGGGAACAATAGGTAGACGCTGCATGTCTTCCACTCTCTTGCCCTCTACTTTATCTAGGGATACAGGGCCTCTCACTGATGCATAGTTCACCAGTTTTATCACAGAAACTGGAAGCAAACTAGAATGCATAGCAATTTCAAGACGGAAAGGCCTCAGGCAGGGGGTCAAGAGCCCTTTCACAGGGGTCACACATTAGACTGCATATCAGATACCATAGCAAAATTACAGTTACAAAGTAGCAACAAAAAATTGTAGTTGGGGGGTCACCACAACATGAGAAATTATATGAAACCATTGAAGCATCAAGAAGGTTAAGAGTCACTGGCTAAGATAACCATACCCCAAGTCCTGGTTACTCTGTGCACTTGTCAGAAACATTTTGACCTCAAGTCACAATTTATTTCATATAAACAAAGAGTCAATACTATGTTTTACTATACTTTACGGGAATAATCATATGACTTAAAACCTAGAGTCAAGAGAGTGGTGGTATTTGAAAGTATTTTAATAACGAGACTTAAATTAAAGTACTTCAGACACTTCATTCCCTAAGTGAGTCAACTTAGGGAACACTTTTTTAAATTCTTACATCCTGGATACATAATCAGTTGTTAGCATATTTCCCCTCTTAGAATATGTAGTGAGGTAGGAAACAGGTGCAGCAAGTGCAAGTGTAGCTTCCCTATACCAGACTCAGGAATAAGAAGCCCTTATGGCATGCCTCAGACCCTAGTCCAGAAATAAGAACTTAAAGATATTTCTTCCATTTACCAGTCAGGTCCCTGTGGCCTGCACCAGCCAGTCATTTCTCAGTGACAGTGCCTTGAGATGGAGCAGCAGGATATCAGAAAAATAAAGAGATATGTAAGTTTGTGTTTGGGAAGCCTTGGACAGCTACGTCTTATGTCAAGCAAGCTTATTAAGAAATGCAACATCTTATTTACTATTTCTAGTTGCAGGGAATAGGACAAAATCATCAGTTACTATAATTCAATGGGATAAACTTAGGAAGAAGCTAATCAAGCAATGTTGCCTAAGGGGAACATAGGGTATCTCTAAAACATTACAGACTGAGGACATGGTGAATTGGGAATGATAACCACAGCCCCATAAAATGAAACGAGTTTTGTTCTCAGTGTCTGAAACCATAACTCCCCCAAAAAAAATATCTTGCCCCAGGCCATTATTCTCTTTGTGAAGCATATTCCTGGTTCTAGACAGTGATCTAAGTCCCTTTACCATATATCAGGACTTCAGGGAAATGCTTGATCACAGGCAAGCCCTCAACAGCCTTGTATTCTCACCACTTACTTTATGTTTATGTGAGCACTTTTCCCAGACCTAAAGTGAACCATTTGTATTCTACTGATACTCTGTACCCTTTGCCATTTTCCCTTCTTTCTTTGTCTCATTCTGAACTGTGGACCTGGAGTCATGTATCAGTTTGTTCTTCCAACCAAGGAGATACAAGTCATCCATTTGAGAGTAACTTCATATGTGAGCTGAATCTGTGTTTTATGTAAGTGTGTGGAGGTCAGATGGCAGATTCAGGTGTCATCCTCAATACTTTTGTTTACCTCTTTTGGGACAGGATCTCTGAATGAGCCACCTCATCAATCAGGCTAGAGTGGCTGGCTAGTACAGCCCAAGGATCCACTGGTATTTTCATTACCAACAACAGAATCACTACTGTGTTTCTCTGTCCAGAGGTTTGACAGGGACTCTGGGAATTGACCTTATGGTTACAAAGCAAGCACTTCACTTTCAGTGCTAGCCCTCACCCCACAATTTGTACTTCTGATCAAAAGAACTAGGAGCTGCCCAAGATTAGATTTCCTCAAAATTCTGGAGAGAATTTTATGCTCTCTAGCTGTACAACCTTGTTTTCTATGTGAAGGGACTCTAGGCTATGAGTTTTGCCACAGGGGATGAGGATCTCTGTCATGTGAAATGAGTAGCCCATGGACACGGTGTTACAAACACCCATATCCTACTCCCTCCATTTCCCAACAGCAGAATTGGGCCTCCTCGGCTGCAGGAACTCTAGATAAGCTCTCAGCACATGGAACTCATAAAATACTGAACTGAGATTTGTGCAACCAGATTGAAGTAGGTTTCATTTTTTACTGTTAAATTCAGTGGCTTGAGCTTAGGACATTAATGTCACTGTGTATGTGTTCACTGAGTAGAATTTCTTATCAAAAGTGTCTTGTGGTTGTACATATCAGGTGGTCCCATTGTCTCATCATTACACAGTCTCTTGGAGTCATTTGAATTGCTTCTAGATAGCTACGGTTTTGTTTTGTTTTGTTTTTTCAGAAGAACACATGTGTTTCCAGACAAATATTTTTAATGTGATATTACTTATTTGTCACAATTAGAGAATAGCTCTTAAGAGTATAAAGTACCTATCTGAGTTATCCATGTGTTCTTATGACATAGTGGTCCATTGATATAGAAAGGTGAAGGCACCAGTAAAGAACAGAGAGCAGAACGTGGGAAAGGAAGGAAAGTGGTGAAACGAAAAAAGGAATCGGGAGAAGAAGAGACAAGATGCCAGAGACAGAAATGTAGGAGATATTGGGCTAGATTCAAATCCCATTCTCCCAGCTCCTTGCATGAAGGGTATGAACTGAATGACTTTTCGGAGCAATTATGCTTGTGAATGTCATGGCATCATAGATTAATCAGGACCACCGTAGTGGTATACAACTGCTTTATAAACTGTGAAACACTTGGTAGGTGCAGATATTTACACCTGTGGATATACAGTGGTCCAGACCTTGTAATGGCAGGGAAGTGAGCTGCATATTTGCTGATTCAACCTTTGTGCAGCTTGCCTCCTTTCCTTACCTTGCTCTGCAGACCTCGGCATCTCCCTAAAGCAGTGGTACTCAACCTTCCTAATATTTCCATCTTCAATACAGTTATTCTCATTGTGGTGACCCTGACTATTAGATTATTTTCATTGTTACTTTGTAACTGTAATCTTGCTACCGTTGTAAATCATAATGTAAATAATCTGTGTTCTCTGGTTGTCTTAGGTGAGCCCTGTGAAGAGGGTTATTTAACCCCCAAGGGGTCATAAACCACAGGTTTCCTGTTTCCTTAGATCGTTCCTGTTTCTTTGATATTTGTATGGGGTAGAGCTGTTAAAGGGAGACATGAGTGGAATACCCTTTAAATAATCTCTACCCTATTGTCTTCCCTTCTAGTGTGATTCTCTCAATTTACCAGTGTTTACATAGTCCCCCAGTAGGCTTCCTAGTCAAGGATGGATTGATGGAGACTGACCACATGGAAAATATTTGGTCATTAAAACCTTTGAGAAAGAAGAGAAAATTTGCTTAGCAAACAAAGAATTAAGCCCTATCAAGTTGCCAGCTAACGTACACATAATACATACATACATATACACACATACATACATACATACATACATCATACCGTTGTGAATCATTTTAAAATGATGTTTGAGTGCTGGAGATCTTCAAGGAAATGTGCAAGTATAATTAAAGCTTTTATATTTTTATCATTCATACATCTAAGCTCAAAATTTGGTCTTTCCCGGCATGTCTTATTACAATTTTTCATAAAGAAAAGTTCTGGCTCTTGTCTATATATTCTCTAATGGAAATGACATTTCAGTGCTATGTTTGTACTGTTCTTTAACCTCATCAAAATTTTAATATAATCAGTAGCTCTGCTACATGCCCAAACAATTATCAGAAATGGAAATCAAGAAAGCATCCAATTTAAAATAACTATTGTTATTATTTTTAATAACCCAATCACATTATGATGAAGCTTCATGCTTTAAAATGCTTAGCCATCCTTTTTTCTTCCATAAGCAGTAATTTCATTTAAAAAAAACTCTTGTTCCATCTAATAAGTTTTGCATTTCTGAAAAAAAAAAAAGTGCAATCGTGGCTTCCCAAAGTAGAGCAATTTAGATTTTAAAAAGAAACCATGCCTTGTGCATTTGTATTACTTTAAAATGAAAGGAGATATCAGCAACTTCGTTGAGTATGAGATTAAATAAACATAAGAAAATTCAAGCTGAGTGTTGTGGTCAGTGCTTGTCATCCCATAATGCTAGAGTCCCAGGAGTATTGGGAAATATCCATAGTATCGGGTATTTGAAACTAGCCTGGGAAACATACAGCAAATTTGTTTATAATTAATTAACTACAATAAGAAAAAAATCTATTAAATGGGGAGAAGGCAAAAGAACAGCTACTTGATCTCTCTCCGTTAATCACTGGGTGGGGTTGGGTCACTTAGCTTCTGTCCATTCAATCTAATGTGTCTTTTATGTCAGTCATATGTATTATTACTTATTTAGATTAAAAAGACTTTAATGCCTGTCAATAAGAGGTTAGGCATCTGATTTCCCACTGAACTTCTTAAAAGCAACTGTTCTAGTCTCTATTCTATCTTCCACCAGAGCCTCTCAATCTTGTATTTTAAACACAGAAGTTGGCAGGATGATGTCTGTGTGATTTACATTGAGCAGGTTTAGAAATAAGTCCATTTAAAGATGTAGAAGACATTGTGCTTCTTTGAATCTTGCTTGACCTTACATAGGACAATGTTGGAACCATGAAGTAAAGTATTCATCTTTATTAAAATTCCATGTCCTTGGTAATACCATTTCCTAGTTATAATGGTTGGGAGTGAGGTGTTATACCAAACTACCCATTATATATAGGATACACATACAACACAGGCACTTAGAATGGGAGCACTAATTTAATAGAGCACAAAGTACATTTTAAAAGATGACATTATTTCATAATTTTTTTAATGAGACACAGAGGAATGAGACATTTAATTATGGAGTTCATTAAATGTCTTATTCACTCTTACTGGCTGTACTGACTGAGCACAGGCACTTTGCCAAACATAGACCTAATACATCTTGAACAAGGGGGAGCTCATGCACCCCAGTCTGATAGCTGGGAACCAGCATAGGACCAACCCAGACCACCTGAATGTGGGTGTTAGGAAGCCTGGGCAGTCTATGGGGCCTCTAGTAATGGATCAGTATTTATCCCTAGTAAATGAATGGACTGTGAGAGCCCATCCCACATAGAGGGATACTCCCTCAGCCATGACACACAGGGGAGTACCTAGGTCCGGTCCCAAATGATATGACAGACTTTGAAGACTCCATAGAGAAGGCCTCACCCTCCCTGGGGAGCAGAAAGGATTTGATGGGGATGATAAGGTAGAATGGGAGGGTGAGGGAACCGGGATTGACATGTATAACAACCTTGTTTCAAATTGAAATTTAAAAAGGACAAAAAAAAAAAAAAAAATGGATAATGGGGATATTCTGGAGAAGTCTTTGGAAAGAAGGCATTCTTGAATTTCACCCCCAAACAGAAATGTTTGACAAAGTAGAATACCTTGTGCACAGTTAGATGACAGAAAAGTCTTAGATTAAATTAACAATTCTGAGGAGGGCAAGTTCTATGAATGATAAAGGTAGAAATTTAAATTTGTCTTTAGCCACTAGGGAACCACAGAGAAGCTTGATGCAAGATGATGTTTCTAAATAATTACAAAAATAATGCACTGGTAGCCAAGTAGAAGATATAGTTAATGGGACTTTGATAGACTTAAAATATGCTAATCTGTAGATTATACTAACAAATCTCAAACTATTTTCATGTGCCCAAAATACATATGACAACACAGAAATACTCTCTATTAGCAGGAAAATAATTAGACTCAGTCCCAGTTAATTATAACCAGGATATATTTAAATTGTATATTTTTCCCCATTATTCAATGTCATTTGTTCTCTGTGATCCAACATTCAAAGAATCTCTATTTACTAAGTATCTTTTCTTTATTATCAACTCTTGGATCCATGTTTAGTCATATAATATAATCCACATTGAAATTATGTAGATAGAGTTGGTGATTATATAAAATTTAGTGTTAAGTCCTGATACTTAGGTAAAGATATTTGTTATCCTTTGTTTGTTCAGAAAGTTCCAGCAAGTATCATGCCCTGGAGCTGTGGTGCGAGCATCCTACAGCAGATGAATATAACAGTACCTAGTAGCAGAGAATCTGTCAAAGGGTGTTATACTTTATGTGCTTTTATGTCTTTGTTGAGAAATTAATACCCACCTTGCCATACCTACAACAAAGCATTGCTGCATCATTTCAAATTGACTGGTAATATATTTACAAAATGTAATTAAACCATCTGCTTACCTGATGTTGTTTTGGGGCATTTGTGAAATTAAAAGCAGCAAGCAAAGTACATTGTGAGTGTGAGCAAGTGGCAAGCGATAAGTACAATTAAGGTACTGTTTTCTTTCTCGGCCCCTCTTTCCTCTCCTCCTCTTCATTCTTCTTAAAGTAACTCTGCTTTCTTTGTTTCTCTATTTTTCTCTCTGTGTATGCATGGTATTCCATGTCAGAACCCACATCAGGTGGTTTATAATGTCTCAAAGAGCATGGAAAGTGTGCCAGAAAGGAAAGCCAACCTTTCCTTAAGAACACTCAACCTTAAGGGTGAGTTGGGGGAGGTTTCATTGTTTCCAAAAAGATGTGAGAAGATCAAATCTCCTTTTTCTTGAGGGGACATCCTTGTTTCTCCATCTGAAGTAGCATTCCCTACTAATAAGCAGGCACCTGGAATTCTGGAGCTCTATCTGACAGCTTCACAAATCATCAAGACATTGATACATGGAGTTTGAGGAATGGGGAAGGAGTGGAGGGGCAAGGGAGAGGGGACAGGGGACAGGGAATAGAGTTGAGAGGAAAGAGAGAATGAATTGATTTACTGAACAGTTCCCAAGACTTTTGAGTTGACCCAATTCCCTACTGTTAACAGTTAACCTTGTTTCAGAATTCACCAGATATAAAGATATCATCATACCACAGTACCAATGTGGTCAGTTTTTCACAAAAAGTACACATAATCTGTCACAAGTGATGAGAATCACACCTTTCACCTGCTTCCTTACTTTTTTATTCCCTTTACAATCAGCTCTCCTTAAGCAAGAATCCTGTCTCACACAGCTTTCCTTGTTTGAAAATATAATTTCCATATGAGCTTATGATAAAGGTTTCAAAATACATTTTCTGTTTATGTATCATATATAAACTTGGACTATGGTTGTTAACAAGTCTTACAGGTACTATTTTTGGTAAGAAAATTTTTTACCATCTGATACTGACATACACTCATCACACTTGTGTGGACCATCTGGCTCCACTACAGAGAGTTGCATCAGCAACACAGCAATGGGGCAAAAACAGGCTTTGAATGTGGTGATACTTCCAAAAGTAACATGAAGGAAAACCTACAATATTCAGAAGGAATATTCTTTTCCTTTAATGATACACAAGGTTAGGGATACATATTTCCTTTTTCATGCAAAGTAGACACCATGTTTCTGGAACATACATGGTTGAGCACACTTTTGGCATCACATGGCCATTGTCCTCATAGATATAATGAGATAAAGGAGAGCTGTACAATGTGGGACCCATTAACTTACCATCATGGTTGGAGGATAAGGACTCACAAGGCCATACTTCTACCCAAAAATTTATAGAGTTATTATTTACTGGGGGGCAGGCCTTATGAGGTCACATTCCTTTTAAGACAACTAACCCTTGCTAAGGAGGAAAGAGGAAAATGGGGGCGATTGAGTGACAGAAAGAGAGAAAGCATTTTACCCTTTTCATCAGTAACATACTACCTATAAGTTGTCCATGTTTCTTAATGTAACCTACTGAAACTCACTGTTTAACCATGTACTTGGTCAGTCTACAGTGCCCTATGTGGTCCACAATTCCCTATCTGGAGTGAATAGATGTTTATATCCCCTAGAAATTTTTATAAAACATCCATACCCCATTGTAAATTATTTTAGCATTCTAATATTTTTATTTATTATTTTTTCTTATTTTACATATCGATCCCAGTTCCCTCTCCCTCCCATGCCCCTGAACCCCCTCCTATCCCTCCCCACTCCACAGGAAGGGTGATACCTTCCAGGAGGGATCATCAAATTCTGTCAAGTCATTTGGGGTAGGCACTAGGCCCTTTCTTCTGCTTCTAGGCTAAAGGAGTATCCCTCTATGTGGAATGTGATCCCAAAGTCCTTTCATGTACCAGGGATACATCCTGGCTCTACTGTCAGAGGTGCCTTAGACTGCCCAGGCCTTCTAACTGAGATCCATCTTCAGGGGATCTGAGGAGTCAGTCCAATGCTTGTTTCTCAGCTATCAGTCTGGAGGTTCATTATCTCCCCCTTGTTCAGGTCAGCTGTCTTTGTGGGTTTCTGTAGCCTGGTCTTGACCCCATTTTCTTATCACTCCTCCCTCTCTGCAACTGGATTCCAGGAGTTTGGCTCTTAGCATTCTAATATTGAGATGACTTTTGTGAGTATTTATTCATAATATCTTATTTTGCTTGTAGAAGAAAACAAGTCTATTCTCTGACATCAACAGCAAGAAACCACAGGTTTACAATCCCAACTTCTATTCTCCAAAGTCATAATTGTATTCTAGGTACTTTTTATTCTCTTACAAGAAAAGAATACGTAAGCATTTGAAGGAAGAGAATGGCTATATATGTTGTGTTATTGAGACTCCAATTTTAAATGGCTGTTTCAGACAGGTACCCAGGTACCATTGGTGTCTGAACAAACCTACTTGAGTGCAGACACTTTCTAGGCTCTCTTTAAGAACCTTGACTATAACTGGGGAATTTTAGGTACCTGTATGTTCCAGACATGCCATGTCAGGCTGTTCATGTTATAGGTAGATGGATATGTGAAGAATCCTGTCCTCTATCCAGAGATGAGAAGCAATGACAAAACAGAAAAATGATGAGAGAGTATCCTCAATGCACTCTGACATCCCAAGTGTCAGTGAAGATAAGATATTAAACACCTGATATACTGAAAATGAAAATGTAAAAATAAAGACACCATGACAGGACCTTAAAAGCTTAAACACAGAAGTGTGAAAAGATCTGCCAACTATCCTACTCAGTACTTACCTACACATGATTGAGCAAAACTGTACACACAAATGCCCATAGCTGAACTCTTTACAGTTATCAAAGGCTGAAATATGCCAATTGGCATCAGGAGTAAAACATGGTATATTCATACTCTGAGAGTAGTGGCTCATCTGAAGCAGCCCTTGATGTTATGTAGATGAACTCAGATTACATATTCTGCAGATGAATCCAGACACAGTTTGTATGCTGCCACTTGTCTGAATTATTGAGAATGGCTAAGCTTATAGAAAGAGAATTCAGATTAATGGTTGCATGGGAAGGGAAATGATAAAATGTCACTGTTACATGGATAACAGGTATACTTATGGAATGATGAAATTGTTCTAGAATTATACAATGTTGCTGGCTCTATAACATTGACTATATACCAAATAAGAATGAGTTATACAATATCTTTGGGGTTTTTTGTTTGATTTTGGAGACAGCATTTCTCTCTGTAGCCATAGCTGTCCTGAAACTCACTCTGTAGACCAGTCTGGCCTTGAAATCAAAGATCTGCCTGCATCTGCCTTCTGTGTCCTGGGACTGGAGGCATGCACTACCACCGCCCAGCTAACAATATTAAATTGTTAAAATGAGAACATTTATGAGTATTTTACCAATGCCAAATAGCAAATATATAACATATGCATGTATATACAGAATAAAATTAAGACAAACTCGGAATAAGAGCAAATCAGAATAGCAATTCTAAGATGTAATTTATCACTATAAGACTTGTAGGCATGTGTTACATCCCTGAATAACATGTACAAGAAAGGAGGCTTAGTAGTTCCCACTGATAAAAAGAAAGACATTTTTTTAAGAGAAAGTATCCCTAGGATAGGATTTATCATTGTGTATAAAATAGGCCTATGGAATGAAACACTGGTATTGTCACTTTGTGTGGCTATTGGTGAGACATGTTTGTCTACAGGCCAGAGTGTGTTTATCCTTAGACACCTGGAATGAAAATTGTGCTCTGGATCTCCCTCTTGAATTCCTGTTTCTTTGTAACCATGCCTAGGTTTGTCCTAAGCCAAATCTCATTCCTGCAGGTTTTAATCCCTGTCCCTTTGGCTAAATCTCAGTAATAGATTTAAGGTCTCTAAATGAGTTAGTTGTTCCTTGAGAAAAGGTTGCAGCATCCTCATGTAAATAAACAATCAATTTGGGACTTGAAGTTTACAGAATTATTTTCCTCGTCTAATCAAATTGTTTTCCATTCTGTGGCTTTTCTACCACACCACAGAGAATATCCTAGATGACAGTTCCAAGAGAAAACACAGTTAATAATAGAACGTTATTGACTAAGGGTCAAGTTAACTGGGAATGTGTTATTTTTAAATGACTAAGAAACAAGTACTCAGACCATACACAATGCTTCCTTCCCTATCCTATGTGTTTAGAGCTGCAACACTCTGATTCACAATCTCAGAACAAGGAAGAATTCAACAAATTCTTTCAGTTTCTGTCTCTGGTTATTCAGGGTTTTCATTCACCTATTCATCTATATATTTCATACTGAGTATTTGTCAGCATGAAATCATAAACTAATTGGAAAGCCACAGGAATAAATAAAACATTGCCTTCCTAAAACCCAGATATTATTGGAAAAAGAAAACAGAACATAAATCCTAGTAAAATTTGATGTATGTCAAATCTACTGGAATGTATCTCAGTACAAAAGAAAACAAGGAAAAGAGTCAAGTTGAAGAGAAAGGTAGGCATCTGGTCATGAAATGACTGGAAGTGAAGTCTCTCCCTCTCTGTACCTCTCCATTTCCCCCTGTTATGTGTGAGGCATGTATACATGTGTACTTCAGTATGTACATGTACCCTCTTTGTGCAGAAAAGTGTAAGACCAACTGCAATTATGCCAATCTTTGAAGAACATCTGGGAAGTGTAATACTGGAAACATAAAGTCAGTTTGGAAAATCTTTTTAAGGATTTGTTTCTTTTTCTTTTATGTGTATGAATGTTTGTCTGCATTTGTGTATGTGAACCATGTGCTTGACTGGAGCTCCTAAAGTCTGTAACAGTGTCAGATCTCCTGAAAGTGGAGTTGCAGATGACTGTGTTGGTGTCTGGAATGTAACCCAGGTCTTCTGCAAAAGCAGCAATGCTCTCAGCCACTGAGCCTCTCTCCAGCTTTCACTTGGAAAATGTTTTAAGAATCTTTATGTCAATGTGACAAAAGTATGGATCATGGAACTTGACATTCAATAATTAAATCTCGTCTTTATTTCATGTGTTCATTAATCCCCCTGGGAGGGTGATTGTCTCGAAGGTCAGAAGAACCTGAAACAAAAGAACATAGTGCAAAAATATTTACCTCTGTGGCCTTTCATAAATCAGTGTGCTGTGAACTTACATAAAAGATTAATAACTACTTCTACCAATATCCAATTAAAGCATGTTAAAAAAAAAAAAAGGAAAAACAGCATTTGCTATGTATTTGTATGGCAGCTAAACAAAGTTCTCCATAACCAGATTCCAGCCAGAGTTCACCAAGCCCTGTTCTTGATAGGCGTTTAACCTTGGCCTGGAAGCTGTAGACTCACACAACAAATGAGTCTAGGACACGTGACCAAAGTGAAAGATGGAAACAAACACAGGATCACAGGATTTCTAATGGCTCCAGGCTGCTTGTTTGCTTTTCTTTCACCCCATGCTTGGCCACAGGCCATTGAGCAAGCTTTTCTGGAACACTTCCTAGATAGGAACTCCACTCGAGAATGTTTTTTCTGTCCTCTGTGATATACATCACCAACATCTCTGTAGGAAAATTTCTCTAGCATCAGTGAGAATAGGCACCTGGGCTGGCATCTTTTTGGGAGTGCATGTTCTAAACTTCTGTAGCTACAAGCAAGCAGACACATTTAGGATGTGTGCTTTTTCTAAGTCTTTGACTCTGTCAAGCTCACATTCTTTTTATTGTTTAGTCTTCCTTGGAAGTACTGGTTGTCTTCTAAATATGGAAAAGCACTATTCAGCTCAGGAAGAAATCTGTTCCTTAATGTAGCAGTGCCTTCCTGGTTGAAATCTGCTGTCATTACTTTGGTACCCAACTTTGACACATCCATAATACAAGACTTATAAGAGAATTCATGTCTTTGTTCTTTGTAGCTAACCCTAAAAATGATGTTACCTTTGTTTTATATTCTTTGTTTTGTATGTCATCTCAGCTTCCCAGGTAATAGGCATCAAAAACCTGTTAAATACAAAAAATCTAGAACATTTCAGGTCCCACCACTACTTATTATGGCCACTGGAAGAGAATTCGTCTAAGAGTCCCTAGTGCTAGATTCCAACTGTCAAGTGCATAAAACACAAATCAGTGTATAAGTATGATTGACTGCTTGACATAGGACTGGGAATCAATGAAAGGGACCCTCTGCTACAGATTTTGGAAAGGTAGACTCAGTTTATCACTTTGGAGAACAATACAAATTCTTCCACTTTCATTCTGAATTATTCTTGTAACATATATAATCTCAAATACCAGGAAGAAGCTAATTAAAGTACAACTCTTTCTCTTTCTAATTACTACTAGCCCCTTCTGTAGATGTCTGCATTTCATTATAGAATTAATAGAAGAGAGATTGCTGTCCATTTTAAGGCAATTAGGAACTAGGTGAATGAGTTTTGGTACAAACTGGTACTCTGCCTTATTTGGTCACTTGTCAATTTTCCTTGTGGCTCAACCCATTCTTTTGATCACAGTACAGAGCACATTGCAACTTCACTTATCATTTTGTCCCCTCTTCCAAAGTATTATGATTTGAATGTTCTGTTTTTAAATTTGCCTTGGTGGTGATTAATTTTTTTTCTCTTAAAGTGAAAATAAAGTGATTTTCATCAAAAACATCTCAACAAGATCTGAAAGGTCATGGGGAGACAGGACATAGACTAAAAGCAATTATTCCGGGAACTCCCTACACATTCAGTACAGAAAAAACAGACTTTCTCATATTTTTATTTTCTCTTCTTAAAAACTGGAGATTCAAATAACCTTAGGAGGAGCCTTGGCATTGTCTATGTTACAACTTGCCAATGAGAGCTGACAAGTGCCCTCTGAAACCTTTTGTATCTGAACAAAACTCCCATTTGTGATTTTATTTTCTAGTCATTCCTGGGGTTAGTTGGTATGTACACATGTATGCAAAACAGATTGTAATATTGCTCCTTCTTCTAAATGTATTTACCAAATATCCTTCCCTAAATTTTATTAGTCTTTCATGAAGGCTAGCCTTCATCTCTTTGATGTAGTACATATTTTTATACACTTCTCTACAACAATGAGGAAGGTTAATAACGGATGTTACAACTTTGTATGAGATAATCAAGTTGATCATTTAAAAAGAAGGACAGGGGAATCATCAAATTTAAAAAAAAAAAGACTTCAAATTTCAACAACCAATAAAATCTGTGACTGTCACAATGGTAAGCACAAACAGAAAAGAAAAGAAAAGAGAGAAGATAAAAGAAAAAAAAACAAAAGGAAAGAAAAGAGGTATAGGGTTTATAGGGCTCCAAGAAGCTCAAGCTTTCTTTCATGAATCCCCTTGTTCCAACCAGGAATGTATGTGAGATACTGCTGCCTTTTCGGATAGTTTTAATTCTTGTTTTTGTTTTGTTTTTTGGTTTTTTGTTTTGTTTTGTTTTTGTTTTTTAAGTTTGTGAAAAGCCCCCACCTGTTTGAGGAAGGCAGCCACTCCTGACTGTTCCATATCCAGGGAGCTAAATAGGAAGCAAACAGGGAAAGCTATGGCTACATCGTGGAAGACGTGCTGTGATGAGTAAGGTCACTATAGTCAGTAAAAAGGAAAACATCCACAGTACAGCTACAGGTTCATCTGATAACCTGGGACCAAATAGAACATAGGTTACTTAAGAGCCGCCAAGTCACCACCACTGCAATGCTAGTTGCTAGCCAAGACAATACCCATCAGACAAGGGTCTGCAACCAGCAAGCAGTCAGGAATGAGCAGGGAAGGACTTCAGCACCTGACTGTCCTCGCATATGACAGTAAATGACAAGAGCAGTGTACAATCATCTGCCTATATGGATCAAGGAGACATACGGAGAATTTGGTCTCCAAACTGGCTCATCCTATGATACACTCAATTAACAAACCTCAATGACAATTAGCTCAATCTTTGCCCAGTATCTTCCATAAATGTCTGAAAAGCCTCTAGAGCAGTTGTTCTCAACCCTCCTAATGCAGCAACCCTTTAATATAGTTCCTCATGTTGTAGTGACCCCCAACCATAAAATTATTTTCATTGCCACTTCATAACTGTAATTTTGCTACTGTTTTGAATCATGATGTTAGTATTTGATATGCAAATGGACTCAGATAACCCCTGTGAAGGGGTCATTTGACTACCTCAAAGTCTTGTGAGCCACAGATGAAGAACAACAGCTCTAGATAATGGCTTTGTGGCAACCCTGTTCCTGGACCCATCCTCTACCTCAGCTCTGTCTCAATTCCCCAAGTCCCCCTTTTTAAGTTTTCTCACTGAGAAGGAATGAAATCCCCCTATCTGGAAGCTGTTTGTAATGGTGCTGCTGAAACTCTGGTTCAGACACTATTATTTTTATTTGAAACTTTAGATTATCATGGTGTAAACAGGCAATGTCTATTCCTGTGTTTTTAGCAAATTACTGCATAGTTTTATTTCTCTTACCTGTTTGAGAATCAAGGAAATCTTTACTCCTAAGGTTTATATTATTCCCTTCATTTCTACTTTATGGAATTGTTTGAGGAACATTGGTGAAAATATTTCTGAGAATTTTAGAAATAGTCTCAATCCTTGTTAGGTCCTTGTCAAAGTTGGGTTGACTCCAGCAATAAAAAGTTATCTTGGATCTGTTATCCCTGATTTAATCACATTTCTCATTATTGATCTCTTTAAGTTGGTTATGTCATCTTTATTCAGTATTTATAGGTGATTAGAAACTTATCTGTTTTGATGAGATTTTCCTATTTATTGGAAGATATATGCTTTATGTATATTTTTTTATGATCCTCTGTGCTTCCTTCAACCTGTAAGTCAAAATAAATTGAGACCCTTCCTTCTTTAAAGCTCATTGGTTGTGATCCTAAATTCATCTAACCCCTAAATTTCTTAATTTTGGAATACCTTTCTCTTTAATTAGGCTAAGAGATAGACTGTCTTTGGCAAATTAGAACTAACATACTCAGACAATAGTTTTCAATATCTTTTCTCCCTACAAAACCTAGCTCTTATAGTCAATTTTCTTTCCTTATTCCAGCACTAGAGTACATTGTTTATTTCTTGGCTACTTGGTTTCTGCCTCTTTTTCCCCCATCTCCTTTGGGCTTGTTTCCTTAACTCTAAGTTAAGTAAGGCTTGTTTCAGTAGCTCCAGTAGTAATTCTGTTTTTTTTTTTTTTTTTTTTTTTTTTTTTTTTGAGAGTAATGTAAGACTATCAATTAGAAAAGTTGAACTAAGCCGTGTGAACTAAAATTCCTGAGGAGCTAATAATCTAATGCCATCTGCTTAGACCCTCATGACCACTATTTTTACCTCCCCAGATAACTCCCACAACTTGTCTTGTTCATGGAGTTAGAACTTTATTTGCAACTTGATCTCATTGATCTAAGACCTGCAGTGTGACACCCCAAGTGATTCTCATTTAATTTCTCAGCAGAGTAAAATGTCAGTTCCATTCCCAATATCCTGTAAGATACTCTTCAATTTTGGCCATGAGAATACACATTAATCATTCCCATGGTATAACTCTGACTACTTGTTGTTGAAAGTCACTGTTCTTTTTATGATTGGCTTTGGCCAATGTCTTACCTATCAAAATGTCTATCCTTTAGTTTTTCAATATGGAGCTAGAATGCCAGCTTCCCAAACATGGAGTGCTACCCAGGCAGCAGAGTTTACTGTACATTTAGAAGGAAATATTTAAAGTATCTTTCTGTGTGAGAAAATGCAATGTTGCTGAGGTTTTTTGTTTGTTTGTTTTGTCTGTTATCATTTATAAGAAAGGGTGCCCCAAAATGCTGACATTCCCAGACAGCATTACCTTGTCTACCTTTCCAAAGGCCTTTGAGTTGGGAGTATTTGAAATGAAATTTTAACTTTGATGCCATTATAGGAGAATAAATCTTTTATATCAGTATTAGTTTAAATTTTGCAAAGGTCACTGGCTTTAGCTATGAGCTCTTAAAAAATATCTTCAGATTTTATGAGAAAGGTTAAAAGAGGGACTCATTTTAACTCTTGAATTTATTAGAAATAACGGTCCCAAGGTTTTCTTTGGTGGGGGTAGTGATTTCTTTTAGGGTTTGTTTTAACCCATACGCACAGATTAAAGAATCTAGGAAGTGCAGATATATACTTAGGAAAACTCATGTGAAAAAAAGGAGTATTTTATTCACTTCAAGTCTCATAATACTATACAATAGTAATAACAAATTACTACTCACTTTCATCTTTTTATGCTAATCAGCAAATGAGAATATTAGCTTATTGTGATAAACTACCACAGGCTAATATGAGATAGAATTCTGTTGATATAGATCTCATTCAATTTAAATCTTCAGGAACTTTTATAAAAATATGTATTATGAATTCCATAAAAGGTTAATCAAAATCAAATTCTGTTGTATGGTTGTACTTTTGTAAATTATATTTTGTATTGTTGGCTATACTCCTTTATTTTAGTACACAATTGCTTATTAGGAATTAAAAATCTTGGAAACAAAAAACCTTGGTGAAGGGGTCAATATATGTAAGGGAGAAATATTATGATATTACTGTATGGATATAATTGAAAACCATTAGAATTAATAGTACCAGAGGCTCAGGTTTCAATGTATTTAGTATAATAAAATATTTTACATACATCAATGCCACAAAAATGACAATATTGTTCATTTTAAATAAGACAGATAAATTACTAATAGAGTAAACACAGTTTTAGAGACACACAAACACCACAAATTAGATTGCCTGTAATAAAAGGGGTCAAAGGATACTGAAGAAATCCAATGTGCCCTGTGATTTTTAGAGGAGTTCGTTAAACAACTACCAAGTTTCCACATAGCTCACTAAATCCAAACTTTTTATCACTTCATTACTGTTTTCTACACATAAAATAGACTCTCAACTGGGGAAGTCATATATACACCCAAATGCAAATACAAAAAGAAAAAGTTAAAATGTTTCAATACAGTATTTTTAACATTTTACCTGGAATATAATTCAATGTAATATTTACATATGAAAATATGAATAAGAAAAAATTGTTTTGAAAGTGAATGGAAGCTATTTCCTAGACAAAGACCAAATAATAGCCCAATTTTCTTAGCAAAGATACCGAATTAATCTGCTACATGTAATGTGATCAAGATAGTTCTTTAGATATGACAAGATATTTTGGTGTGTGTATAAGTGTGTACATATGTGCAAGACTAACATACATTCCACGGGAATCCATTATATAAGAAGCAGGGTGAAAAGTTTTAGGTGGAGTTTTTCTCTCTGAGCAACTGCTTCCAAAAAACTACAAGAGAAGCTCATTTGACAGGCTTATTACTAACTAGCTCTTACAACTTAAATTAACACATTTCTATAAATATACATTCTCCCACATGACTTTTAACTCTATCCCAGTTTTTGTATCCAACTCATTCTGCATCTGGCTGGCAACTCCTCTGACTCTGCCCTTCTTCCTCCCATCACTCTCTGGTTGTCCTACCTATACTTCCAGCCTGGTTACTGGCCACTCATTTCTTTACTAACCAATGACACTAATATATATTGAGAGTAATATATTCACAGTGTGCACAAGAATTATTCCACAGCAATAAGTCGTCTTGATTTGATGAAATTGAACATCTTGAGATGGAGATATTAATCCTGGACTATCCAGCTGGTTCATTATTGCAATCATAGTTGGGTTCAGGAGAATAAGATACTTAAGACCATATGGTAAGACAGGGTTTGACAATTGGCATTGAAATTAAAAGTACAATAATGTAGCTACAAGCCAAGGGAAATAGCTTTTGTTCAGGTAGTGTAGGAATGCCCAAAAGTAGTTTTTGGTCAGTATTCTAATTTATTTGTTCTAACCCCACAAACTGTGAAAGGATCAGCTTTGTTGTTTTGTAACACTGAGTTTGTAGGGCATTGCTATCTTAGGAAGCCCCTGAACAATGATATAAATAAAAACAATAGAGCAAGACTTCTAATATAATTGGCAGAAGAGAAAAATTTTCTGTATGTTTTCTATTTTCTGCTTTGTGTTATTGGAGTTCAAGCCCAGTGTAGTACTCTTGCTAGCCATACACTCTTCTATCTAGTTATATTCTCTGCCCCACATATTTTTTCCTAAAATACTTTTGCTAAAGCAAGAAAAGCTATATGTTATGAAAACAGACTTAAATTAATATATAATAGAACTCTCCAGTCCATAATTCAATAATGATTTTACAAATGATCAATTAGAAGAAAGATGATTCAAGAAAGACAAAATATATAAACAAACAGTTCAAGAAGAAATCATAAAATTTAGTGTAAGTACATAAAAGATTCTGAAAGTCATTGCCCAACTAAAGATAAGATTAACTAAGATGATGTGTCATACCACAAAGCACAGATGCAAAGCCAAGATAATGAAAGGATGACAAGGATACAGGACCACCCACACAACCATGGTGGAAAACTATACAGAGTTTCTTAGGAAGTTAAATATGGACCATCAAATGAAGAATTCACATTCATGCATATTTATCCTGGAGAAATAAACATATATATTCACAAAACGACTGAGTATCAACAGATGCTACATTCATAGCCACACAGATGTACACACTAAAGAACAAACAGTACAAAATGAAACCAACTGGAAAAACTACATTCATCATAGTGAGAGTAGAGAAAAATGTTCTTTCATCTTTCCTAGAAATGAGAGCATTATTAATCAACAATAAATATACAGGGTTAATTTCCAAACTTATACATGAATGAAAGAAGCCTCAGAGACTAAATGAATGGACTATATGACAAAGTATATATAAAATCTGGAAAAGATACAATTATTAGAATAAAATCCTATTAGATATGCCCCAAGGTTAAGGATCAACAGGGAACTGTGGGTCAATGGTGGGAAAAATTTACTTTCATATAGTGGTAGTGTGTTACTGATGGTATGTACTAGTCACAATTACAGAACTAAGCTTCTTCAAAAATATGTTTGTGCATATAAATCTTACAAACTTGAGAAGACACCTTGACATTAAAGCAAATATTTACAGAAAAATGACAAGAATTAGATTTAAAAGGATGTGTACATGTGTTTGTGTATCTGTGTTTAATGTCTGACAGTAATTTATTCTCTATATGCAAACACAAGGTAGAGGAAAAGGCTCTTTATTTTAGGCAATATGCTAAGCTGGTATTTGGCAGCAGTACCACCTAAAGTTGGCATGCTTGTCCTGGGTATTTCAGGTTGCAAATATTCAGTGCATGCAGCTAATAGATTTTCATAATGTGTGAATTACTTCATAGCATGCCATGAACACACCTGTGAATAAAAAAAAAAAAAAAAAAAATGATGCTTCCAGAAACCAAGCTTGCTCGTGTCCCAAAACTGACACAATTCATTGAGGTTGAATGATAGGTGTATTATCAAAAAAGCCTCACATGGGTCTTCCAAAGACTTAAACTTCAGTCTTTGTATTGTGACAGGAGTAGATATCATTATGCCATGGCTTCATCTCATTAGCATTTAATACTTAGTGATGGGTTTCTGTAATAAAAGTCATATTTTGGATGATTTACACAGATTTCACAGTATTCTAATACAAAAAAAAATTCTTCATCTAATCCTTGTTGCTAGTGCATAAGAGATGAATGGTGACATTGCATTTTGTTACAGAATAATTATCAAGGACTACAAAACTCAAATAATATAAATATGTATCCGGTGTGTCCAGACTGGTGGCGGGAAAAACCTACTTGTTACATATCACTTTCTTAAATGTGATTTATTAGTATACTAAATTTATATTTATCTACCTACATAAACGTTTTTAGTTCTGAGAAATAGAGTTGTTAAAAACATGTTATTTTAATATAATGTTAACATCCTTAATTCCCTTAATAATAAACAAAGATTTTTCAGGACAACCACAAACCATATGAGGTGCTAGTATATTACTAAATTAGTGATGATAAAGAAATCTGTCATTTAATAACTATTTCCAAGGCCACATGGCAATTTAGGGACCAGAAAATTTAAAGTTAACTTTAAATTTTTGGTCCTTCTGTGTCCAAGCCAAAGTGAGAATCATGCCCCTAAATCAACAAGCCATGATACGAGGACGTTTGCCTTGTCTTATTTTATTGTTTTTTGTTAGGTTTGGTTGATCTTTCTTCAAGACCTGCTCTTTCATGAAGGGAAATTAGGGTGGAGTGAATCAAGAGGAAAATGTGGTGGGCATGTATTGTATGAGAGAATAATCTATTTTTGAGAACAACAACAACAACAATAATAATAATAGTAAAGAATAATCTTGTCAGCAAGGAAATGGCCAGCTGACCAAAATCCATCTTTCGATTTAGTGCAATCTCATTAAATTTACAATAAAAATATCTTAAGTTTTATATGGAAACACAAACAAATAAAACAAAAGTCACCTCTCCCTGCCAACATTTCAAATAATAACAAATGAAAAAAAACACTGGCAGCATCACCATCCAAGATCTACCAAATCAATAATGAACGCGGGATGTTACTGGCATAATAATAGACTGAATAATCAAAGGACTATAAATAGAATTGAGAACCCACATATAAACCCATACTCCTAGAACCACTTTTTTTTAACAAAGAGCCACTGTTTATGGGATTGCAAACTGGTCCATCTGTTTGGGGAACCCTCAAAAAGCTAGAACTCCACCTACCACATGACCCATCTACACTACTCTTGGGCATATTCCCAAAGATATATCCATCTATACCACCCTTGGGCATATCCATTACATCCTACTACAGAGGTACCTGCTCATCCACTTTTATTGCTGTTCTGTTCATCATATTCAGGAAAATGGAAATACCCTAGATGTTGATAATCTCATGAATGGAATGTTAAAATACATTTTAAGTACACCATGGATTAATATTCAGTTATTAAAAATGAAAACTTGGAATTATAGTCAAGTTAGTAGAGCTGGGATGAGTAATTTTGATTAAGTGAGGTAACTCATACAAGACAATAATATGCTGTGTAAGCTTTGATTCATGACATGTTTTCATTTTAAAATTTGTTTTAGCTTTTAATAATTGTAATTAAAATAGATACACTACTTTACCACATTCTCATTTCCCTTTCCTTCTCCAATACCTTCTGGATACCCACTTTTAAGTTGATAGTAATAGTCTCTTTTTTATTGTTGTTCTCTCTCTCTCTCTCTCTCTTTCTCTTTCTCTCTCTCTCTCACACACACACACACACTCACACACTCACTTGCGGAAATTTACAAATGCTGAGTCCATAGCTTGGATGTATATGGCTACTTTGTATTGGACAACTAGTAAGGGAACTCATTCCTGGCAGAGGCTAATTCTCCCTCTCCCAAAGGTCAGTAGTTGCCTGGAGATTTTGGTCTTGAGTTGAGACCCCATGATTCCCCTTCCCTATTAGCCCATCTATCCATATTGCAATTGTTCCTGTTTATTTAAGCATTCAGTTCTCAGAGACTCTTTAACAACAGACATCCTGGTACTTTTTCTGTAGTCTAGCTTCCATGGTAAGATAAAACCCTATGCAAAGCTGCCATAGTCCTACACTTATGCAACATCTAGGAACTGCAACAATGGCCAGTATAGCAAGACATACCTAAAGGAATAATAAGTGGCCCTCAAATGTTGATAGTAGCCAACAGCTGTCTAATTGGAATTAAGGTTCACTCAATAGGAAGTTACTAAAACCTAGCCAACTTCCAGGACTCATGACATCAAGGAACTTAGAGAAAAACCAGCTACCATCATATTGTCAGCTGCCACATTCCTTGCTACACTTTAAATTTCATCCTTATACTCACAGTTAAGTGTAACATCACCTGTCATCAAAGAAGCCTCTTTTTACAGCAGAGAAAAGCCACCATAGAAAAGAACAACAAGACACAATGCAGTAGTGCATGGGGATGCCAGCCCCAATCAGTCCATGTGTATCATAGTGTGTCTCTGTTTTATATGGAATACCTACAGAGGTCAGGAAATTAATAAGGAACCAGCAGACAGGGCTTACAAGGTAGGGAAGACAGAACATAGTGGTATAAAGAGTTAAAAGAAAATAAAGAACAGGAGAGGTTTAGTGGGGAGGGATTAAACTAACACTAAATACATTTTTTAAAAAGTCATTTCAAAACAAGATACTATAGACACTTCCTAAATTACATGCATTTACAATTTTGTAAAAATAGTTAAAATATAGTTTTTCTTTAATGGAGAAACAATGCCCTTACTACACACCACAAGCTAACAAATAAAATGATATATGCCAAGAAGGGGTTACCTCTTTTGGAACTTTTAGTCCATTAGGGTCCTATAGCACCCAAACAATAGAATCTATTCTCCATGCTTTTGGTTATTCCCCAGCAGTTAATGCTAAGAAACTATTGCTCAAGGTACTTGAGTCATACAATGCAGAGAAATTAAGGTGCTACTAGCCGGGAAGGTTAATCCACACTGAGGGGTAACTTTCACAGGAGGTATTCATGCTATCAAATAGGGAAAGTCAACATCAATGCTACCCAGCCGTGAATCCTGGGAGCTATAATAACAACTAGACTAGGGAGGCAGGGCCACTGCCATGGCCATGCAGACAAGGAAAATGATGAGGAGATGAGGCAGAGAGGATCCAGGAGGAGACATCATGTGGCCACTGAAAGAGTAACATACTGGAGCCTTCTCTGTAACGAGTACGGTTTTTAAGCCTGCTGCCCGGTCTTGTCCTGCTACCACGCCACCAGCCCCAAATAACACATAGAGACTCTGTATTTGATACAATACTGTTGGCCCGGTTACTTGTTACTTATCAGCTAGCTCTGCCTTTAATTATTAACCCATTTCTATGTATCTTCACATGGCCTTCTCTTACCGGGGAGGCGGCTGGCGTCCAGCTCTCTCCAGACTCTCCATCTTGACTCCTCCTTACTACTTCCTATTTCCTCCTTGTCTCCTAGTCCCTCCTATCTTCCTTTCCTATTGGCCAACAGTGCTTTATTATTAACCAGTATGAGAAACATATACAGAATGACATCTCCCATCATCTCCTCTTTTCTGTCTAAATAAAAAGAAGCGTTTTAACCTTAACATAGCAAAATATATCACATAACAGTTATCAAATAATCACAGTTAACACTATTTAGTCCATTAACATTTAGCAAGATTTGAAGAAAATATTCCATCATCTATCCTATCTTTGTGTGTCTAAAGTAACTTATCTTTAATACTAAGGAAAACTATAACTATTACTATCTGTCTTCAACTCCTTCAAAGACCACAGAAGGATAATATAAGCTCTAGAAATGACAGAGACAACTCAATGCCTGGTCACCCGAAGTTCTTTTGTAATCTTCTATCTTTAGCCCATAGGCCATAGTGTGTCTAGCAGACTCTTTAGCAACGCAGGAAACTTTAAACTGTCTTTTTGTATTGGCAGTTTATCAGTCACTTTTTTTTGTCTCGCAGACTCTTCCATGAAGCAGGAACTCTGTAGCAATGTCCATCTTGAATCAGCAGTCACTTTTCTGTGGGTCCTGCATGTCCAGTTTATACAAAGTCAAACATTCCAGACAAGAGCAGTATCTTTGTCCAAATGGCTAGTCTTGCATATTGGAAGTAAACTCCATCACGAGTTTCTTCAATGTCCATCTTCTTTTCTGGTGCAGGTGGTATTGCCAAGAGCAATTATGTCTCACTGTCACAAAAACCCTAAACCATTTTAAATGCCATATTCTGTAGGTCTTTGAAAGGTTTGAAGAATGCCTATCTATCTCAAATACATCTCTGAGTATCTTGAACAACCTAACTAACTTAACTCTAAACTTTGACTATCATAGATAATAATCTATTATCTGTACTACATTATACATTACATTTCTAAATGAGCTATATAAACACAATACCTAAACAAAAGGAGAATATACACATCACAAAATTGACCTTAAATTGTATCAATAAATTTAAATCCATTCCAAAACAAAGTATTTATATCTACACCATAATTCCCTTTTTACCTTTAAAAGGAACTGGCTGTGATCATTAACCATTTATAACCAACCCCATTTAAATGAAAACAAACATTTATAAACAATATTTGGGAATTTGGGCGTCGTTCTTTCTAAACTACTTCCTGCTGGTAGGGGGCGCTGTCATGGGGGATCCTAAGAAGACGCAGTAATCCTGGCTGTAGTCTGCAAGATTGCCTTGTTTAAGCAGTTTTGAATGTTGGATCATCAGGAACTCTGTTTTAGGGGGCCTGGCTTGTTCAAACCACATTAGTCTGCAAGGAATCCACAGCTTTTCATTTTTTGTGGAAAAAAAAATAGAAATCCTTTTCCCCAGTAACTTGTCCTTGAACTTAAATGTTGGAGTCAAAGCATTTTTAAAATATATAAATTGAATTAATGCAGCAGCATTTCCTTTATCAGTTGTTATTTTCTCAGCAGTCAAACAATGTA
Source organism: Phodopus roborovskii (assembly GCF_943737965.1). Classification (NCBI taxonomy): domain Eukaryota; kingdom Metazoa; phylum Chordata; class Mammalia; order Rodentia; family Cricetidae; genus Phodopus; species Phodopus roborovskii. Next base: position 2,063,824 of record NW_026126408.1, on the reverse strand, counting down.
GAGACAACACAATAGCATACAGTAACCAGATTCTCTCTGAGCTTTTCATCTTTACGTGCCTTTATTACTCTGTTTATTTTACTTTTATATTTTTATTTTTTGACATAGGGTTTCACTGTGTAACTCTTATCTGTCCTGGAATTTACTCTGTATACCAGGTTCACTTTGCAAATCACAGAGATTTGCTTGCCTCTGTCTCCATAGTGTTGGGATTAAAGGCGTGTGCTACAACACCCAGTTCCTCTTTGTCTCTTTAAAACCATTTTATTTTTCTCTCCCAAATTTTAAGTGGAAGTTCTTATTAGCCACGTGGGCGCCATTTGTAAGGAGTACAGGTTTTTCCACCTGCCGCAGCTAGTCTTGTTCCGCCGCCACGCCGCCAGCCCCAAATAATACACAGAGACTCTGTGTTTGATTCAATACTGTTGGCCCGGTTACTTGTTACTTATCAGCTAGCTCTGCCTTTAATTATTAACCCATTTCTATGTATCTTCACATGGCCTTCTCTTACCAGGGAGGCGGCTGGCGTCCAGCTCTCTCCAGACTCTCCATCTTGACTCCTCCTTACTACTTCCTATTTCCTCCTTGTCTCCTAGTCCCTCCTATCTTCCTTTCCTATTGGCCAACAGTGCTTTATTATTAACCAGTATGAGAAACATATACAGAATGACATCTCCCATCACTTCTCTGGTAAAATAAGGCAATGTAGAAATACATAAATTAATAGTTATAGGTTAATAATTAAGAGAGAACATGGGCAAGTAGATGAACAAGATAAAGAAGGGTTGGATTACAATTGAATATACAAAAGTGCCCAAGTTCACAATGTTGTCAGTAAAGATTTAAGGTAATTAATGACAAAGAAACAAATCTTCCAAGAAGTGCTTACCTTACTTAAAGTAGAAAGTTAGCCACAAGAAATGGCATCTGATTTTCTGGTTTTTAAAAATGAGTTGCAAATATGAGGATTCTCATGATAAATATCCATATTTAACGGGAATAGGACATGATAAACACATGGTACAGAAATATAACAAATCTACTACATATCGCATAGGCACAACATCCACAAATGTAGTAATAACGTTTATGTGCTATATGCATCTATCCCATAATAAAAATAGACACAAAGAGAGATCAGACAAATCCAAACCATACTGAAGATTGCAAAAAATCATAAAGAAAACGAAAAAAAAAAAAACAAGAATACAGCAAACAGACCCCCCCCCAAAAAAAAAACCACCTGTCACATCAAGAAGATACTAAATGTGATGCAGAATCCTGATGAGGCCTTGGGTGAGGAAAAATAAAAAAAAAAACAATCCTGAAGAATGTTGTGAAAATCTAAAGAGTTCAGAAATAAGCATTTCCTTAATAAAAATGTCCTACCACTAAGGACGTCTTCCACAGGAATGTGCCTCCTAATTGTTTATTCAGTTCCAAGTGGTCATCCTTGTCAATACATGCATAGAAGAAACACTAAATAAATTTTCCATACTGGGTATATATAGTTATAAATAACACACTCACACACACGTGCACATATATATATATATGTGCATATGTGTGTGTGTACCCTTGCACGTGCATGTGTACATAACAATAACAGTTAAAGAGATGCCAGGAACTTGAGAGGGAGCTGAGGAGCAAGAGGTGGTATGTGAAAAAACTTAAAAGAAGGAAATAAAATAGAGGAAATTATGTAAATATATTTTAATTTTAAAAGTATGTATATTGTTAATTTTTAAAAATGTGTTGGCCCAGTTGCATGACTCACTGGGTGACAGGGTTTGCTCTTTATGCAGGTGTACACACCTAAGCATCTTGTAATAAACAAACAAATATTTAATGTAAGTTATAAACTTTAAGAGCTATAATTTTGATCCCTAAGTCTCACGATTATTTTCTTCTATAAATATAATCCACTTTAAAAATTTCCTCAAAGTCCTTAAGAATCCCAGTACTGGAAAGTAATAATATTTACAGTAAATCTCCTCATTGTAGCCATTCTAGCAAAAGAGAACATTTTCTTTATTCTCAGTATTTCAAGGCATTAGAATCATGGCTCTAGAATCAACCAAAAGCTACTCCTTCAGGCTGATTGGCGAATGTATTTCCCAGTATTAACAAGGGAGGGGACATAAATGGCAGGGTGTTCAGCACCTTTCAGCAGTGATGGCCCATGCAGGAAGGGGTCTGAGCGGTCAGCAGTGCTGCTTTAGTCAGCCCAGTTTCACTTCATGTTGGTAAGTGCATTGCTGCTGTGTCTGCCGTCCTTCTCTGCTGGCATGGAAAACTAGGTTTTTATTTTTATTTTCCTTCCAAAATATAATGTTTAGTGACTCTCCAGCAATCCTTGAGGCTCTCAGCACTGTATTGGAACTGTAGAGGTACTCAGCCTTGTAGGTCACACAGCTGCTGGATTATTAGCCTCCCTAAAATGCAGGCAGCTGTTTTGAACTACCTAGCCTGGATGATGCAAGCCAATCAATCATATTCATTTGTAATATATATTCGTTTGATTACTCCCTTTCCTCCAAAGAACTTTGACCAATGTGTGTATCTTCCTGGACAAGTAAATTCAAATAATTTTCTGAAGGTAGCATGTCTTTGCAGATTTTCTTACATCTAAACACAGTTTTATGCACCCCATATTTTTTTCAAGAAATTATTAGGGGATGTAAAGTGGAATTAGGATGTGCTGATGTGTGTGTGTATGTGTGTGTGTGTGTGTGTGTGTTGCTTATATAAGCAATAATATACTTTTAAAATAAGAACAGTGGAAGAAAGTATTACAGGACAACAAAGTTAAACCATATTTCCTCAGAAATATGATTGCTACAATACACTTAATGTAGTGTATAAATGTGATTCCTGAGAGAATGTTCTTGTAAATTCTATAAATTTAAAGCAACTAGAACTATTATTTTTCTGTCATTTAGACCCAGTGATTTTGAAATATGTAAAATGTAATCATTGCACGAGGCAGTGACTTGCCCAAGGCTATATACAAGCAGTAATAAAATCAATACAGAAATAATGTTATTTGTGCAACAGCAAGTTGCAGTGCTGTGTGCTCATGGAAACACAAGGGCTCTAATGAAATGAAGAGGTTTCAATATTGTTTTAAGGAGGAAATAAACAATGAAAATGAGAACACACAAAGCACAGAACACAGCAAGACATATCTCTTGGCACATGCTTCTTAGATGACAAACAGTATTTTATTGTTTTGTATGTGTTATCTTCATATATAATCCACTCAACAGAAGTGGGATTTATAGAATGATCATGTCCATTTAGGCTAGAGAAAATTGATTCAGAATATATGTAAATTGTCCAAGGTTATAAATTTGTAACATGTGATTCGGGATGACTAATTTCTAATATATAATACTTAATTCAATCATTTTCCTTTATAATGCCATATACATAAATCACAAATTCTCCCAAAAATGACAACCTCATATACATAACACATGCATTAGATATTTATGAACACGTCAGCAGCTATCTTTAATCTCCAGTGAAGCTTCTCCTTTCTCTGAAAAAAAAAAAAATAGCCACTGTCTACACTTCTAATACTAGAGTGTAGCTCAGACCTTCAAAATCTCATATGTACTAAACTATACCACACATTTCTTCATACATGACTTCTTTCATTCCTTCTGTGGTGTTACACATATTATTGATTTGTAGATTTCTCTTTGTTTACACAAAGCATCATGTATATGTCACACAACTTACTGGTTGTACTCACAATTCATATATCTATTGAAAATGCTGAACTCTGGTCTGTGCTGGGTTTAGGAATACATATGTATATATTACATAGACATTATATATTTAGGGTTCATATTAATGTATGAATCAGATTGTGTGGACACATGCAATATACTGTCAGGCAGATCTCAAAATGATCTAAATGTACCCTATAGCACCTGTAGCCTATAGCACAATCTAACACTTTGAATCCTCTCATACATGTATGCTCAATATTTCCCGAAGGTATACTTATGTCTTATTGAAAATTAAGCCATCTACAAGTTTTTACTAGTAATGGATGAATTAATTTGAGATGTTGCCTGCCTAGCTTTATCATGTGATGAGATTTCATCTTGTCTCAGCCTTCCAGGTACCTGGGTCTAAAGAAGCATACCTTCATGCTGGAGAGATGACTCGGCCATTAAAGGCTAGGCTCACAACCAGAAATACAAGAAACACCTTCCCATGCTTGAAAACTTTGCCATGGCCAGTGTTCTGCTTCATTGCTATGGTTTTGTCCTGCCTAAGCAATATTTTCTTAGATGAAACTAACTCGCTTTACATGTCACATTTACTCAAATAACTTTTTAAGTTACATCAAGATAAACAAATTGTCCTTTTCCTTTATTTTGGATATTCCCCCTGGATGGGAATAGCCTTGGTGAAGACATTGAGTTTGGCTATTCTCTTTGAGCAGAGTATTGCTCAATAGCAATGCAGAAAGAGATACAGGGGACACCAGGTTCCTATGGGTTGGTTCATACATTTGGTTCCAAGGACTTTTCTTTGGATATAAAATTCCCAAATAAAAATGTCCCTAACTCACTCACCCCAAGCCATTACCCAAGATGAATGCCTCCTTTAGCTACCATTAAGACACCAACTGTTACCTGGATCCTTTGTTACCTCCAACTTGTTCACAGGAGCCCTGTGGTCATCCAGTTTCTTTACAAAGTACTGTTCCTCCCCAGCTCCTCATACATAGTAAGAAGTTTAGTGTGGTTTGGCCTTTCAAACTCACAGCCCACTAAGGCTAAAACTGCTTTATTAGGTAGTGTTCCAAGTTCATGGTTCTAATTTGCATAACTATCTGTTAAAGCACATTAGCTGAAAATACAATCTTTTTCACTGTAATTGGAATTGCCAACTTGTTCCAATCACACTAGTACATTCCTGTAACTTGTCATTCCATGCAAGTCCATGTGTTTACCTTTGCACCAAACCAAACCGTCATTTCCCACCGCCCTCATTTAATTACAAAAGTTGAAAGGTGACATTGTAAATCTCCTAATTAGTTTTCTAGAAAATATAACAGCCTTGTATTTATGAAATAAATACAAGTCAGTAAATGTTTTGAATAATAGGTGTATTCATTTTGTTAATATTTTGTTTATAATTTTCTAGCTGTTTTGGCAGAGATGACCTAAAGTCCTTTTTAAAGATTTCTCTTAACTTGGATATTTCTGTTGTGTTCAAATATTTGTGGACTTTTTGACAGGTTCATTTTGCTCCTACATAAAAGAAAAAAAATGCCACTGTATCTGCATGTGGTATCTCTGTGTATTTTCCCAATGATGCCACCCCACCTTTGGCTGCATGTATTTACCTATGGTTTTAATTATTGTCAAATTGGTATCACTGGATTTTTTTGACACATCAATAATTTCATATCACTTATTCTAGTAACCAATGTAATTTGTTTGGTTTTTGAATACTGGCTTTGTCAGAACTATTAGATTAAATGATTGACTGATTGATTGATTGATTGATTGTTTGATTGACTTAGGTAGAAGTAGAGTACATGTCTTCATTACATTTTTTTGTTTCCTGCTTTCTATCATAATCCATCAATCTATCAATCATTCATCTATCACCAGTCTACCAACATATTGCTTATTTACCTATCATTTATTTGTACAATTGTTAAAAAAGTTACAAGTGTTTAAACAATGTATCTTTTCTAGAGATTCTATAATCAACTACCACATCCCTTTCATATTGTACTTCCACCTTTCATCAGTAATAGCTGAACACTAGTGCCCTTAAAAGAGTTGATTAGGAATTAATGTACAATTAACATGGCATTTCTCAGTTTCTTTCATTCAGTGTTCCTGATTCTCCATGTGAATTCTCATGTCACATGGACAATTCTGTATATAGTGATTTTCATGGCTATGAGAACAGTGAATACTGCTTTGGATTCTGGATTTGAAAATCCAGTGAATTAAAAAAAATGGTACAAGAAAACATTTACTAATGTGGTAAAATGTTTTAAACATGTACTAGTTAAGATAAGATATTCCACAAATTTTTAAAAAATAATATACATTAAATAAATAATACAACTAAATATAAGTGGTTTTAACTGAGGAGCCTGACTCTACTTCTAGAAAGACATTTTATAATCAATCATAATATAGAGCAATTTAAATTTACAATGTAAAACAGAGTCCTATATTTGCAAATATGCCTTTTTGTCTTTGTACATAGAGAAAAATATCAATAATGATATCAACAAACTGTTAGAACCAGTTATTCAATGATGTACATCTAATTTTTCAAAAGATGCTTTTAACAAAATCATTAAAATGAACAAAATCTTTCTTCAAGTCATGTACTCTTGATAGAATTTGCCTCTTCTTCCCTGTAATCAATCCACACTGATCCTGTCTCATGCTTGGTTACTCTAAACAAGACAGTACTCCACACTTAAATCCTGTGTGCTCTCTCCACTATTAATGATAGGACCCTCCATAAATAAATGGAGTAAAATATCACAAATGACACATTAGGGATGTCTCCATGTCCCCATATCTTAACATTTGTTGATTATATTTAGTTCAATGTGGAATCAAACTGTCTTAGCTTGAGTATAGGCTAAAATCAGCAAGGGAATAACCTCGTTCCACATTCTACCCAAGTATGACTAAAGCTTGAACACTGAATGAAGTAACAAGTTATCAATTATATCAAAAATTTCTAATTGTATATCAGAATTGAGATACACTGTGGTACACTGACCATTCACTGAAACAGACAAGACACTGCTTTATCTGGAATTGACTCATCTTTTAGAAGTTTCTATAGTAATTTTGATAAAATGAAAATTGTTTCATGAATCACCTTTTTGTCATGTCCCATTGTATAATGCAAAATTGATCAAAATTTCAAATTATACTATTTTTAAATGTTACTTATGTCTGCAGGAAAAAAAATAATTCCACGAGAAAGATTCCTATTTAAAGATACTATCATTTTTGTGAACAAATTGGATTCGGTTTGGGGCAACTCCCTGTTAAAATATAGATATTAACAAAACTCAATAAATGAATTTGTGCCTCTCAAATTTAAGATAAGTCAAAGAAAATACCTTAATGTCATCTAATGGCTTGCCTTAGGAATATTTAAGAGGACTGTAAATAACATTAGGGTGTACACACACACACACACACGCCAACAACAAACGAAACACCTCAGGTCTACATAAAATGCCACACATGTCAAAGTACTGAAATATATTACTCAGCTGTCACAAAGTGTTTTAAAGCATTGTAGCTTTTACACAAAGGCAACTAGTCTCCTAAGTTTAAGTATTTTTTTTAGGGTCACACAATTCATAAATGGCAGAATAATAATTTGAGCTTTTCTCTATCCTTCTCTATAACTTTTTTTATGGTCATTTCTCCCTTATGGTGCAGAGAATAGCATATTAGAACAGACATTTTTTTTTTTACTTTCTTTAATAAGTCATTTTAATGAGCAAAGGGCAGTCACTGTTCACTCCAACTATATTTTTCCGGGTCAATCTAAATTGGAATCAGATAATTTGGGAATGAAAATGCACCATTTATAAGCATGTTAGAAATAAACAAATATTTTCTCAACTATTGTTGTATTTAGAGATTATCTCCTCTTGAAACAATTTCCTTTTGTACCGACTGACTATGCCTGAGCAATAAAATGCCATTCAAATGTCTTGAGTAAAGCAGCCAATCCTCCCCACATCTGACTGGGGTACTGATTCTTCCCAGAGGAGGAGAAGAGCCTTCGGTTGTACAAAGTACCTTAGGCAGAGTTATCTCTTGAGCCTTAAGGGAAGTGGCTTCAGGAGAGCTTACTCATGTTCTACCAGGCTTACCATATGCCAATTGCTTAGGATAGAAGTTCTGATAAACCTTTATGCAGAAGACCTGAGCAGACAGAGGAAGTTCATCACCATGGCTATGAAGACTTCCTTGAGAAGGTCTCAATAGATTTCACATAATAGATTTTCCACTACAAACTTCAGAAACTATTCACAGATGGTTTTCTTATCATTTCTATTCTCCATGAAACAAGATAACCCTCTCACTGAAATTTCAGTAAGATAATTATTGACATTTTCTAACTCTATAGCAATTATTTTACGAGACTTAGATAGTTTACCAATGTTTCTTCATCTAGATGTAATACTACCTTAATACCTTTCAATGAGGCAGGGAATGTGTCTAATCTACTTAAGGCATTATCGAAGTGCTTTGCTCATAAGAACTCAATAAATGTTAAATTTATTGAAATTCTGTGGTTTCAAATTAATTTACTTAACTTGCATTAAACCCTGGGGTTCTTTCACTTGTTAATGAATTTCTGTGTGAGTTCCTTAATAAGTGAAAATATGCTAAGGTTATGCTTAATGACTGGGATGCAGTAACTGTAGCATTTGTTTTATTCTACTTCAGCTCTTTGTCTATGCTTCTTAAAAATGATATTTATTGGTAAAATAATTCCTCAAATGAACAGTCCATAAATAAAAAAAATATGTTATTGACATTCTTCTCTTAAAATTATTTTTATTTGATTAATTCAAGTGTTTGTGGATTTTAAATATAAGTTCCTTTCCATTTGTACATCAAATATTTCATCTGCAGAAAAGTAAAATAAAATACTGTAATAGTAAAATAGGATGTCATGGCCATGGCCATAAATATAACGCATTTTGTTTACAAAATAGGATAGTTTACTAGATGCAAAGCAATCAAAAGTAATGTTTGATATGGAAGCTTTCAGACATTCTGAACCACTATGAATTCACACAGAAAAGCCACCTATAAAAATTGCCTGATCTAGGAATGGATAGGCTAAAGTTCGTGGGTGTTATGATTTCCTGTGGGCTTTGAGATTCAGTAGATTTTTTTATTACATTTATTATTATTATTATTTCTTATTTTACATATCAATCCCAGTTCCCTCTCCCTCCCATTCTCCCATAGCCCCACCCCTGACCAAGGGCGAGGCCTTCCAGGAGGGATCATCAAATGACTTGACAGGTTTTGATGATACCTACTAGAGATCCAACAGATTTTGTTAGAAGCCTTGCTTATGCTGCCAGAGAAACAGCAGACTATGAAGCAGTGTGCCATGTATAGTCTCTAACCTACCCTCCTTTGCACATTTTGTTCCTGTTTTTCCTCCAAAGTGTGGAGACATTAGTTACTTTGCTTTTGCACATAAATTAATGTTTTGAAGACTTTTCAGGGGAGCAGAGATGTGGTACACTTGGTGTCAGGGAGATGACTAAATGGACAATGAGCTTGTTGCTCTAGCATGGGGACCTGCATTGGGATCTCCAGCAAACTGATAGAAGCTGAGCACTGGAACTTACATCTGTAACCCCAATTTTGTGTGTGTTGGAAATGGCGTCCAGACAAGTGAACTCTAGCAACATGCTTGTTGGCCAGTCAGTATAACCCAAACAGTGAGCTCTAGGTTCAGTGAGTGACCTTGTTAAAAAAAAAATTACATGGATAGTAAGAGGAAAAAAGTCACACTTAGCTTCTGGTTTTTTGGTCTTATGCACACACACACACACACACACACACACACACACACAAACACACACACACTATTAAATGTCATCATTTCTATCATTTTAAAAATTAAGATTTTATGTATATGAGTGTTATGCCTGCATGAATATCTGTGTACTACAGGTTTGAAGAGCCTATGGAGGACAGGACAGATGACGGTGATGGGTCTCTGGGTTCCCTTGGAATAGAGTTTCAGACAGTTGGGAGCTGCCATATGGGTACTAAAAATCATACGTAGGTCCTCTGAAAGAGAAGCTAGTGTTCTTAACCAATGAATCATCTCTCCAGCCCCTGCCTGCCCATTATTATCTTAAATCTAGTTCATTTGTATAGTTGTTAGTGGGGTGCATTTTCTAGGGACATTATGGGGATTCACCAACCCTCATGATGCTTCACTAAATTATCTTAGGTTAGCTTACAAAATGTTCTGTATCTTTCCATCTTACTCTTTCTCGTGCAATGCACAAGTGGGTCCTAGAGAGTTTCCAAACTTCAAAGAATTTGCACTGATACTTTTGAGCAATGCAAATCAGGTCAACATTCTGGTACTTTCAAGCCTGTTATATAGGAGTCTTTTATCTACATGGTTTGTACAACTGCCAGGTTTTTAGAACATTAAAAGTGGTCATTAGGCTTCCAGTCACTATGCTTATTTTTAATCAAAAAATGTTGTAGTGCTGAAATGTCTGGCTTTTTTTCATATTAAATGACTATTGTTGGTTGTTTTGAATAAACCAACTATCCTACAGTTACAAAACTTTTGAACAAACAACCTTTCTCTGAATCCCAAAGTATCACTTTCTTCACTGTTATTTAAGGAAGAATAATGCAACCAGAATATTGCTTATCTAGATCCCTCACCATCCCCAACCATAGCAGTTGTTTTTTAATAAATTGAATCATACATGGAAAGTGTGCCTGAGAGCATCCATGACAGTGTCAATGAAAAAACATAAATATAAACCACAGGAATACATCAACTTATTCATAAATAGAGGGAGGAATAAATACCTCTCTAAGCAATTAGATGTGGCAACCAAGACTGACCACACTGTAGCAGAACAACATGAGACCTGCCAAGATGTCTCCTTGCATCTGCTCTCCTGGCATTAACTAGGGAATCCAGGTGCAGAACAGACATTGGACAAGTCTCAGATTAAGTTTTGAGATCTGTGAAAGCCCAGATGACAGGTGGGATTCTCAGCCAAGAATAGGAAATGGCATTTCAGATAGAGCAGGAATGGTGCAAAACTCAGAAATTATTTAAAACTCTGAAACTAAGGAATTCAGAGGGAAGTTTCCCCAGGTGATTGTTATTGTATGTATGATTTCTGCCTGGTTTATTACAAAATATTATCCATTTATTGTGTTTCTTCTGAACTGCAATAGAAATTATTATCTGGATATTTTAAGGTCTTGTTATTGGACTTTTCCTGGGAAATAAGAAAACAATGCCTGCCCTGTTAACATAGAGAAGGTGCTGACAAGTACAGAAAGAGTCCCATCTAAGTGCAGCTTGAAAACCAATAGGTACTTTGGTGTTGCCCATGAGTGTCTCAAAGAATCTACACACACACTCCCCTCCCTGCCCACAGAATTCTGGGCAGCTCATAGGGCATTTATATACATGAAGAGACCCACCAGCAAGGTGACATATAACCTGGACTACCAAAGAGCCTCTCTGGATTCCTAGAGGCGGATTTAACAGTGACTCTCATCTTCTGGAGCAATAGTTTAACCCTTAAATAATCTTGTAGGGGAAGGCATGAGCCTTGTGGATTTCACAATATTCTCCCTGACACCCATGAGAAAAGGATCTAAATGGTAACATTTATGTCCAATGCAGGACTTTAAAAATATATCTGTTGCCCAAATTGTTAGGCGAAGTTAGTCTTGTAGGTCTCTGGGCATGGGATAGAGAGAAAGAGATAGGGAAGGAAGGAGGAAGAGGGAAATGGGATCGATATGTAAAATAAGAAAAATATATAAATAATAAAATAAATAAATCAATAAAAAAACTGTCCATAGTATACAAGCAAATATAAAGCTTATGAGAGATGGCTGTAGAAAAGTTAAAATTTCAAATTCTACTCTACACTAGTATTTACCAACATGTGACTGGATGAGACCATCAGAGAAAAGATGTGTAGCCCAAAACAAGGGTCATGTTAATGGTTAATCTCCACTGTCAGTTTGATAAAGTATAGAAACATGGAAGACAGACCTCTAGTCATGCTAGTTCAAAATTATTTTAATTTGTATGCACAGGAAGTGGGAATATCTATCTATTGTGGGTGGTAATTCCCTGTGCTAGGATCCTGGAGTGTATAAAAAGAAGAAAATAGGCTAAAAACACCTTAGTATTAACTGGTCTGCTTCCCTGTTGTGCATGAACTCTAATCAGCTACCCAAACTCTTATAGCTCTCCTGCACAGTGACAGATTAGAATTGTGGCTTATAAACCCAAATAAACTCTTACTTCTAAAATTGTGTGTTTCAGGGAAATTTACCAGAGCAAAATAAATTACCCAAAACAGACAGCTATCACTTGAGAAGAATAATCAAAACATTTAATATCTATGCAGAGGTTTTGCCATGATATAAATATTTAGAACAAAGGTCATAACATGCACTGTATTTTCAACTATCTGAACTTTGAAAATGCTGAAAATATGTTTAGTCTTCACTTAGGAAATTTCAAATACCTGTCTCATGGTCACAAACCTAAATAAAGTAACTATTTTTTATAGATAACAATATAAGAAAATCCTAGCAATCAGTGAATATTTTATATTTTAAGTTTCTCATTTACACATAACATTCCAGCTAGCATATCCCTGCAAGCATAAGCATATCTCTTTAGCTAGTTTTGAGAACTCTTTGTTCATAGCCATACCAATTTTTGATTGGATCATTTGTTTTCTTGATTTTATTTGGCTTTGGGGTTCTTTGTATATTCTGAATATTAATCCTTTTTCAAATATATAGCTGACAAAGTTTGTCTCTCATGTTATGCATTTAATTTTCACTTCATTCAATGTTTCTTCCACTATAGAGATTTTTAATTTTATGAAGTGAAGTCCAATTTGTCAAACAAACACCCAGGCAAATGAAGTCTTATTCAGAAAGACTTTTCTTACACTTTTATTATCTATATGAATTCTCCTGGAATTTTTTAGCATTTCAGGTTTTACACTAGAGCTGATTTTAGTATGAAGGGTGATAGATATAGCTCTAATTTCTTTCTTCTACATATGGACATCCAATTTTCTCAGCACTATTTGTTGAAGATGTTGTGACTGCTCCACTGTGTATTTTTCCATCTTCGTCAAATATCAGATGGCTATAATTACATGCATTTTTTTCAGGTCTTCTATTGTGTTCCATTGATCTGTTTTTGTACCAGTCCCATGCTGGTTTTATTATGTTAGCTATGTAACATAGGTTGAAATTTGATATGGTAATCCTCCCAGCATTGTTCTTTTTGCCCAGGGTTGCTTTGGCTTTTTTTATTTCAATTGGATTTTAGGATTGGTTTGTTCTACTCTAAGGAATGTCATGGGGATTTGTGCTGTGATTTTATTGAAGCTGTAATTGATTTTGGTGGGTTGGTCATTTTTACAGTGTTAATGCTACAAATTCTTTTTTTTTTTTTTTTTTTTTTTTTTGTCCAAATACTTCCGAATTCATGTTATAGATTCAATTGTCTACAGGATTTTCACTGATGAACAGGGCTCTGGACATACTAAATTATCACACAAATCATTGCCTTTTGAGATTTTGGACACTTTTACAGTTTAATTTGCAAACAGAATTTTTTTTGTAACAAATTATTTTTAACCAAATCATATCTTGAAAACTGTTTATATAGAAAACCCAGGGAATAAAGTGAACTGCTCGTTGCGGAAGGCCTTACATCACATTATTACAGTAGAAAATACAGGAGGTAGAAGGTAACTGACAAACCAATGCGACATCAGATTCAGTTCTACAGCCCCTGCAGCTCCTTACACATGGCTTCAGAAACCAAACCCAGTCTTATGCATGGGGAACCCTGCTATCTTCTAGTGTCAACTTCAGTTTCTTCAGCAATTTAATGGGTTTTTTGTTTATTTTTTGTTTGTTTACCTGTTTTCTCTTTATGTAAGTTTGTCACTAGATTTTTTAAAATTGCTATTGTGAGTGGGAGTGTTCTTGGTGTGTGTGAAGTTGGTAGAGAGAAAGCTTATTCTTTTGTTTATAAGTCAATGTATTTGCCACTTTGCAGAGAGTGTTAATTGCTTCTAAAACCTTTCTGGTAGAATTTTGGGATCCCTTAAGTGTCATATCTTTAGGAAAAATTTGAACATTATTTATGGTATTCCTTAACTGTTTTTCCATCTTCTTTTGAGGACTCTGTGTTCAGATCTAGCACCCATTTGTTAATGGGATAACATTTTGATTTTCTTGCACTTGGTTGCCTTCCAAAACTAGAAAGCAAAACCTCATTTCTGAAAGTAGTACATACTCTCAGCATAGAGCTTTGGGGAATTGAGCTAGGCCTGACCTAGAAGCTTCTTTTTTAAGGATCAGCACTAACAGTGTTAGAAAGGACTACACAGAAAGTCAACAGAGGGATCCAATCAGTTGTCACACCAAACTGTAAAGCCCTTAGACCACTAGAATGACAAGCATGGCAAAATATCCCTCTAATAGTACAATGGAGGCACTTTTATCTTAGAAGTAAAAACTCCTTTCTAATTAGACTTACGGCCAGTTCAACAGGTGGGAATCCATATCTGGTACTCTGGCTGGAGAGTTCATGAACCCTAGAGGTGAACTTACTACTGCCATTTTCTTAATATAGTTTCAATTATATGCCAAATACATACCATTATACCCACTTACACAGGGTAAGTGTAGCCCTCACTATACCCCCCAAAACAGATACTATTGCAGAGATCTGCTACTGGTCAAAACACGGAGAACAAATGACCTTAGGGTCCCTGTCCCACTTGGTGCAATTGTAATACAACCTCTATACTTAACAATAGGAGAACATTGTGGACATAAAAAGCAAATTGATTGCAAAATCCTGAAGTCCAGAATAACTGCTGCTAACAGTGTCTCCCAGACATGACAGTGATACTGAACAGTATGGTTGCCTACACAAGATTTGCATAATGATATTACCAGTTAACATGCCAACTTGAATAAGGAAAATTTCACAAGGCCTTATCCCAAGTATGAGAGATACAGGAAATCAACGGCCACTGAGAGGAGAAAGAATTGATTTTCTCTAGGGAGAAGCTCACCAATAGGTTGTCAAATTTCATGTTGTCAGTCTTAAAAATATGTACTTCTAAGCAGTGCTATATGGACTCAGTACCTCATGTGCATGCATGAGTATTTGTGTATGTGTGTACATAAATATATAACAATAATAATTATAGGAGAATAAGTCATGGGTTTGATAGGGAGTGGGGAAAATGAATACCAATGTTGGAAGGTTTGACTGAAGCCGCTGTCTCCCCATGGCCTGGCAGCTTATTATATATAGCTCTGCAACCTGGGGCTCACTCCCTCAGCAGAAGTTCCTGCCTCTACCTGTCCTTATCACTGGGCCTGGAGGACTGACCTCATCTCAAAGCTGTTTCTAAGCCAGATGCCGAATTTATCTTTAGCTTGACACTTGTCACAGATTCCTACTAACAAGACTTGCATTAGGAGCTCTGATGTAGGACTCTACAACCATACACAAAGCTTTGTGACAGGAGCATGCCACATGCAAATTAGGGTTTGTCCCCAGGCTCCCCAATCTTATATGTACTTATACTCTGGAATTAGGTTGAGCTGTTTCACTGAAGTCTGTCTCCCAGAGTACCATCTCCTTTAATACCTACAGCCACCTTGAACCCTGTTCACTTTGCTTTTGTGGGCCAATGAAGACAATAATTGAAGAAAGAAGCAAACCATCTTACAAAAGAAAACTAAGAACCCTGTTTCCTTGGTACCTCATCCTCAGGGATAATTGACTTGGATAAATGTTTACACCAAAATCTATTATGTGTAGTGATTAATCTATTGGAGAAAAGCACTGAACTGCATGTTAATTGTTCACTGAGTTGTCAATAATTCAGTATTAGGAATCCATACACTATTGTAGCTGTATGAAAATTCACAGAAAAATATCTATATGTTATTACTGCCAACCTTAGGCAGAAATAAAATACTGTCTTTGGGGGTAGATTTAGGCAAAGTAAGGGTTACCAGAAGAGGCACTACCATGCTATGGCAGTGGTTCTCAACCTTCCTCATGCTGGGACCCTTGAATACAGTTTTTCATGTGGTGGTGACCCCAACCCTAAAATTATGTTCACTGCTACTTCATAACAATAATTTTGCTACCGTTATGAATTGTAATGTAAATATATGTGTTTTCTGATGGTCTTAGATGACTCCTGGGCAAGTGTTGTTAGACCCCCAAAGGGGTTGTTATCCCCAGGTTGAGAATTGATGTAAAATAGGAGTCACCTTTAAAGGTGGATTTTCAGTGGTTTGAAATATTCTTAAGAGTTATTTACCCTTCGGCAATATGGTACCTAGGAATGTTTTCATTATCCCCAAAGATTGCTTGCATTCATTAACAGACTAAGGTTCCTCAGGCCTAGAAATCACTAAGGTGAATGTGGGTTTATGTGAATTTGTCCCCTGCAAATTTCGTATAAATGACAATCTTTTGCCCTCTGTTACCTGATTCCAACATCTGCACAGGGGATGTGTATGTCAGGAATTCATTTATGTATATTGCCAAAATCTATTTTACTGTATACATATTCATTTAGCTTTTCATTAATCAGATGATAGAAATATGTCCTGCTTTGTTTATTATGAGTTCTGCTATTATGACTGTTTATAAAATATTATATATGCACAGTCTTTATTGCTTGGATTTAGCCTTAGGAATAGGACCATCCAATTAAAGGATAACCTTACACTGGTTGTGCTAAGGAAATGGTAGGCTGACTATTCAAGGGACTGTCCTGTTTTATATTCAGACAATCAGCATATGAAGCAACTAATTTCAACCTCCCTGATAAAACACCTTACCATCTGTCTTTTTTACTAAAGCTATCCTAGTATCTTCGAAGTTGTCATTTGTAATGGTTTGGTTTGCACTTTTTAGTAGCTTTAATGCTTCCCGGTATCTTTTCATATACACATTGCCCATTTGCATTTCTTTTTTGAAGAAAAATGACTTCAAACACCATGCTCATTTTAATTGAGTTTTTAATTTGTTTGTTTTGCTTGTTGTCTCCTGGAAGAGGTCCTTTACATATTCCATACACAGTTTCTCTGTCAAATATGTGATGTGCAAATACTTCTTTCCATTCTGTGGCTTGCTTTTCATAAGGTGCCCTTTACACCAAGGTATTTAATTTTGTGAAATCTGATTGATTTTCCCTGTTGTTGTTTACCCATGTCTTTTAACTGAAAGGTTTAATCTAAACATTTGTGTCTATTCATTGTGGTAGGGGGGAGGGCATGCACGCATGCACATGTGGGTGCCTGTATACTTGCAAGGAATGCAAACCTCCTAATTAATGTAGTAACTGGCCTTGAAAACAATATTTATTCTCCTTTAATCTGGGAACTCTTGCTGGAAATGAATTGACCAACATATTAAGTTTTTATATGGAATCTCAGTTACACTCCTTGAAACTAATTTTGTGTCCTTAAACCAATGCCCTTTATGAATATAATGATTGAAATATTTGATTTCAACCTTTCCCTTATTTTCAGTATTACTTTTTTTATGCTGGAGTTATCAAACTTCCATATGAACTTTAGTGACAACTTTCAATTATTTGAAGAAATTCTCATTTGTGAATTTGATGGAGGTTATGATGAATCTGTTACCAAGTTGTACAGATATGTACATTCTTATTATCTTAATGACTCTACTTTCTGAAACAAGGACATGGATATATTTCCATCTATTATATCTAATTTCTTTCAACTAATATTCACGTTTAGTGAATTTAACTTACTGTATAAAGATTACTTTGTGATGATTTGTATAAGGCTGGTCCCCATAGGCTCATATATTGGAATGCTTAGTCACTGGGGAGTAGAACTTTTTGGCAGCTTTGGAAGGATTAGGAGGTGTGGCTTTGTTGGAGGACAAGTGTCAATGGGAGGGCTTTGTCATTTCAAAAGCCCATGCTGGGCCAAGCTCCTCCTCTCGGCCTGGCTTGCCTATCAGGCTGTAGCTCTCAGCCACTACTTCAGCATTGTGTCATGCCTCCTGCCATTTTTCCCACCATGATGGCAATGGACTAAGTTTCTGATACCTTAAACCAGATTAATTAAGTGCTTTCTCTTACAAGAGTTACATTACTATGGTGTTGGTGTCCCAACAGCCACCCAACAGTTCACAACCGCAGGCAGCAATGTTCCCACTTTGATCTGATGTCCTTTTGTGGACCATGAGAGCACTAAACACATGCATGGTGCACATACATACATGCAGACTAAATACTCATACATATACAATAAATAAATCTTAAAAAAAACCCAATAATTTAAAAGTAATTTGGGGCCAACAAAAATGACCCATCTGGTAAAGGCACTGGCTAACAAGCCTGGACCCAAGTTCAATCCATGGACACACATTGTCTGGTGAGAAAGAGATATCTGGCCTGCAGGCTGGCCTTTCACCTCCACACATTCACTATGACACACAAGTGCGCATGCACACTAAATAAATGACATTTTAAAAAATCGTTAGGGGTGGAATGGGAAAATGTAAGTAATAGAAAGTAAAATACATTTGTGGATGCTGATATTATTTAAATAAATTATGGTATAGTTAATAACTCAAAAAGAATATGGATGATTTTTAAAAATACCACAAAACACAGGTAGATTCTTTAAATAAAAATGACCCACAATATTTTCTTGATAGATACCAGTTAAGTATATGGGGATTAAAAAGTGTGATTAATAAACCACATTAGCAGTGGCAACAGGCAAATTTTTTATTACGTGAAAATAATCTGTGTACCGACAAATTCCCCTTCCCTAATATAATTAAATAATAATACCTGCGCTTCTGCTACAGGACAGATGGCTGTTGTTGGTGCCCATAAAGAGGGCTGCACTCCATCTTGGCACAAGGACAGAGAGTTCAAAACTGTCCTCAGCAAGCCATAAGACCTTCATAAAGGTCAAAGTATGGCTACAGTAGGGTGTTTGTCTTATTCTAAATAACAACAGAACTGATCTGAGAAGTGTCTACTCCTGACCTTCAAGGCTAGGTAGCAAACTAGAAACTAAATCTGAGGTGTGGCTACTCCTTATCCTCAAGGCTAGGGAATGAGAAGTTGGATGTAACATGTGGTTACTGAACCCTTAGAATAAGAGGGAAGAAAAGCCTATACAGAATACCGTGTTCCTCTTTTTGGTTAAAGTATATAAGAGTGGTAGAAAATAAACTCATGGCAATTCAGTATTAACTGAATCTGCCCTCCTGTTTTTTGTTTGTCTTTTTTGTTAATAAAAAGAAAAGAAAAGAATCTGTCCTTGATTTAAAAAAATACATTATTTGCATGCCTTTTTGATGAAAATCCAAAATGTTTAATGAATCCCCCCCAAAAAAATGATCTATTAGAATGTGTAAACAAGAAATGATCACAAACTTTTGGCAAGTTATTCCTGTTAAGAGTACTTATTCATATATTTGCCTATATGAATTAACCTAGTCAATGACATTTAGCACCCCTAACTTAAAAGACAAACAAAAAACAGATTAAGAGGTTCTTGCTTATTAAAGCTAGCTGCCTGTCTTTCTAGATGTTGCTGAAATTTAGTAAAATTCAATAAATAGTTTTAAATCATATTAGAAATCACAAATCTAAAAGGTGTGTGTGTGTGTGTATGATTGATCCTGGGTATGATTCATCTACAGAATGGAAAATAAAATTGACTCCTACAGAGTTGTAAAAAGAGAGTGAAAATAAAAGTACTTTAGGGCTTTTAAACATGAGTGTGCAGGCAGTGGCGTTACTCCCCTCCTGTTCTACCAGCCAGTAAATAGCACTGAATCGGACATCATAGGGATTCACTGTTTTGATGAACATGTTTCCATAGTGCACTTGCTAATTCACTGCTCAAATCACATCAGAGAAGCAGACTAAGGTAATTTTGGTAACAGTGCATGACAGCTTTCTGAACAGCTGATCCACTTCTAAATTCAGTTGTTTCCTTGGTCTGTCATTCACATTTTGTGAATCATAAATTTTTGGTCTATATCTAATGCTGGGCCATCTTCTAAAAGAGTGCATGAATTCTTTAATGGCATCTGTCTGTTACAAAGGAAAGTCTCCTAGATGAGAGGTGAGGGCAACACTAATCTGTGGATAGGACAGATATTTACAGTGTAGTTAGAGATTATGATAATTTAGTAAAATGGTAGTTGTGGATTCTTCTCCATAACCTATGACTTTACTAGTCCTGGGTAGTAGGCTAGGAAAACATATATACAAATAACATTATACAGATTGAGCAGGTTGTAATTAGGAATCTCTCTCTCTCTCTCTCTCTCACACACAGGTAAGAACAGTTGATGAAATAGAAGCAATGGATTTGAAAGAGTGCAAGGACGAGGAGTATGTATCTGGGAGAATTTGTGTGGAGCAGAGGTATGGAGGAACCACAGTTATTATAATTTAACAAATAAAAGAAGTAATCATAAAAGGATACAGCTATTCTTTGTCCTTTTATTAAAAATATGATCTTTTTATTCAAAAGTGCTTCATTAGCATAGCAACTCTAGATAGTCACTATACAATATATTTTTTATATTTCATGAGATGGCTCAAGTGCAGAGATGCCTAAACAACTGGAACATGTGTTTTGCAATTTGATCCTATGACTGCCTTGAAAATAAATTCCCAGTGAGTGTCTTAGTGTGTTCTCACAGATTCTCTATTACCATAAAGGGAATGGCCCCTTCCACAGACAAGGAGCCCTGTTGTCTCTAACACTCAACATATGGCTTAAAATTTGTTGTGGACATGCAGCATAATGAGATGATTTAAATTATTTCTAGATATGATCCACTGCTGTTGTGCATGATCTGAGAATCACAGGTTCTCTGAGTCTTGTCAGACACCAGATCTTATCACCTAGGAACTTCAGAATGTCTCCATATTGCTAGGAGAAACTTGTAGCTCAGAGGACAAGGGAGTGACCTTTTCTTCTAATGGCCTATATCAGTATCACCCACTCACACAGTAACTGGCACTCAGACAAAGCTCGCCATGCCTCAGAGGTCTGTGCCAGCCTTACAGATGGAAAGGCAATTTCAACATGTGACATGAACTTCCCATCAGTAGAAGGCGGGCACACATGTTCAACAGCAAAATGTGTTCACATTATTCTGTATAAGACAAAACAAACCTCATTTCCACAAGCTATTCTATGACACATGTATTGAAAAGATTTCCTGTCAAAACCCGATAGCTTGGGGGCAACGACTTAGCAAACACATGCATGCTTATGTATGCACCCACGCAGCCAGTGTGGAAACAGCACATCTTGATTATCCCGTACAAATGTCATCTTCATTTTTAAAATGATTCCTTAGGTAGGTCCCTCAGTCTCTTTGGGGTTCTATTTATATGACAAAATAATAGAAGAGTTGTTTACACATATCGTAGATCAGATTCTGATACAATGACTTATGCATTGTGGGAATTTGGATGTGGTCTGTAAAATTCTCTGTACCCTAGAATATAACTTACAGGTGTGTGCTGTGGACTGAATGAAGTAATGCACAGAAATGTGACGTATCAGGCACTCACAAGAATGATTACCTACTTCGGCATAAATTTCCATAAAATAATGACCAAAGCACATCTTAAAATTAATGACCATCTATGCAAAACACAGCATTAGTATGCACTCAGGAAATACATCAGTTTACACATATATACATCACATCCATACATGCAAAAATTGATGCACTTATCAAACAGGGTAGCTTTCAGAATTTTTTTTTTTTTTTTAGAAGATTTGCCATTTTTGAGAATTACAGCAATGTCTGGTCCCAACCCTTGTGAATAAATTTGAGACCAAAATCCTTTCAACAAGGGGGGAGCTCACGGACTGATAGCTGGGAAACCAGCATTGAACTGACCCACATTCCCTGAACGTGGGTGTTAGTTAAGAGGACTAGGCAGTCTATGGGACCTCTGGTAGTGAATACGTATTTATATCTAGTGTACAAATGGACTTTGGGAGCCCATTCCACATAGAGGGATACTCCCTCAGCCTAGACACATGGTGGAGGGCCTAGGCCATTTTCCAAATGATATGACAGGCTTTGAAGACAGGCTTTGAAGGTCTCACCCTCCCTGGGGAACAGAAAGGTGATGGGATGGGGGTTGTTGGTGGAGGTACAGGGGAGGACAGGGGTAGGATTGCAGGAACTGGAATTGACATGTAAAACAAGCTTGTTACAAATTTAAATTAAAAATTTATAAGAAAAAGAATTCTTATATGTACAATAACTGAATGATTTAGGTTGTGGTCTGACTTGCGTTTCATTCATTTCTGATTACTCTCCCCAAAAGTATGCTCTTATTATTGTTGGCTGTAGATACAAGAACAGCTGTGACCAACTCACTTGTCAACACAATCTTAAGTGTATATTTTGAGTATTTAATTGCTTATGATGTTAGAGGCTGCCAAGTGTACACTATTGATTCCCAGATTGCCACTCGGAGGTGATAAATTTGGTGTTTGATTAAAAGAGAGAGAGATTTCACTCTAAATCATGTAAATGCAATAGGGAAGCTGTAAAAGAAAATGGGATTTTTCAGAAATATCATGAAATAATATTCACTGCCTATTTAAGGCAAGGTTGGATGAAAACCTTAGGTGCATGCTGTGGCAATACGCATAGAATTTTGTGCACTTGGAAGCTTCAATACTCATTTTATGACCCAAATTCTTGTGTTTGATTTAATATGACAGCTACACAATAGGTGGCTGACACAGTGTTATGACAGCATGAGTCTCTGTCTCTGTTACTACAGTGTGAGTATTCTTGGCTATTTTAATAGGTATAAATTGATCCAGTAATTTACTCCTAAAAATCATACCTAAAATTATTTGATGTGTAATTCTGAATCCATACTGTGGCTAACTAAATCTAGTGGGACTTTTCAGGGAAAATGATTAAAGTGCATTAGTGTATTTTGCTTTATAACTTAAATAATAAAATACACACATTTTGTTTCTATTGAGTGGTTGATCAGTAACTACAGAGAATAAATCAACATTGCTGATTACACACATATTCATTAATCTTTTTAAGAACTCTGTTTACAAAATATTCTCATATCCAAAATAAAGGTTAAGAAGCAGTGGCACAAAATGTAAAATAACTCTCCCAATATCACACATCTACTGTACATGCACATGTGAAATTTCTATTTCTGGAAAATATTAGATAAATCGAGTTTAAAGTTTACAGTGGACAAACTAGAAAGATGCACTTGATAAAATACAATGCAACCTTTTAAAAAATAAATGCAATAGCAGAAAAGGGATAGGAATCCTCAGAGATAAAAATTTGAAGATTCTAACTTCCATGGAAGAGACACAATCTGGAGTTCCCACACATGAAGGACCTGAAGGGCCGGAACTAAGAATTGCAACATTCTTATTGGCACTGAGATTGAAGAGTTACCTAGGCATGTGGTTAATTGCAATATGATTCTTTCTATCTACAGAATCCAGAAAATTCAATCACATTCCAACCAAATTATTTTGATAAAAATGAGGACATCATTACTGCAAAGTAATGAGATAAGGAACTAAGATCAGGTAAAAAGAAAAAAACCAGGAGTGATGTTCCTATAAGCTCAGCCACTAAAGTTGGTAGAGGCAGGAGGAATGCTGGGCTAACTGGCTACAAAAGCTTAGCTCCAGTTTCAAGAATAGACCATGTCTCAAGAAGAGTCAAAGACAGGTAGGACACACAATAATCTATTGTGTCCCCTACATATTCAAACAAACACTTATCTACACAGGTACATCTGTGTATATTACACACACACCATAAATAATCAAATAAGTGAAAAACAGTGATCAGATCTGAAAGTCATCATATACAAATGTTAACATTATACCAATCAGGTGTTTTAGGCATGCAAAGTAACATAGCTTCACAGAGTTAAACAAATGCAACATAAAAGAAGGCAAAACATCTTTGCATCATTAAACAAATATCACATGTTTTAAATATTATTTTGCAGAAGTGTTTCTTTTGCAAACTTGAGTGTCCTTGTGTTTGAAACTTAGATATTAAGAACTGAGAAGTCATCTTGGTGGATTTTTACTTTGAGTATGTAGTATCCTTTCCTGTTGCTTTTGGGTAATTTTGGTTTGAAGTCTATTTTCTTATATTTGAGTGGTTATGTTTATTCTGGGCAATGAGGTATGTTTTTATAATACAGTATAGAACAAATCTTATTTTTACATCCATTCTTTTAGTCTGTCTTTTTATCAATTGTGACTATTGATATTCAGACATATCAATATCAATGATTGTTGATTCTTGCTATTTTGTTGGTGGTGCTGGTGCTGGCGGCTTGTGTGTGTGTGTGTGTGTGTGTGTGTGTGTGTGTGTGTGTGTGTGTGTGTGCATGTCTACACATGTGTTAAAGTGTTTGAATGTGGGTGCGATTCCCTTCTTTTGGTTTTGCTTGTTTTACATTACGTATTTTCTATTTTGTGGGTATAGTTAACCTCCATAGGTTAGCCTTTTTTTTTCTGTACCTTCTGAGGGCTGGATTTATAGATATATATTGTTTAAATTTTACTTTATCATGGAATATCTTATTTTCCCCACTATAGTGATCCAGATCGTCCCCATATATTTTGTAGCTATTAGTTTTGTAGGTTTATAAGACTCCTGGCTGTGAGAATATGTGGAAATCTTGGAAATCTTCTCCTCCTATTAGATTGCTTTTTCCAACTTTTATATGATAAATTTTCCTTCATCTTATTATATTTTAGGTTGTCGTGTTTGTTTTTTGTCTCTTGGAAGCCTATTCTTTTCTCATGAGAGACAGAAAGGGAATGTTCTGGAGGGGAGGGGAAATGGGGATGAATTGTGGAATGGAGGTAGAGGACACTATAATTAGGGTATATGGTATGAGAAAAGAATCTATAGTTAATACCAACTGTCAAACTGATTAGAAGTCACAGAAGCACAGCTCTGTGTGTCTGTATGAGGGTCTTGCCAAAGTCTATTAGATTATGAGGTTTGATTCATCAATCAAGTCAAAGTTTTGGAGATAGTGGAAGATGGTGTCAGGTTAGAAGAAGGAAATTACGCACCACCACCACCACCTGCTATTAAAAGATGTGCTTTGGATCCCCCTTCTTATTCCTTTGTTTCCTGGATTCTAGGAAGTGAGAAGCTTTCTTCTGCTATGTTCTTCTTGCCCCCTGTATAAGTTGGGCCTCTTTACTCTAAGTTACCCTCTCCACTATGGCATTCTGCCTTACTTTGGGAGCAAGAAGGGCTAAGGATCATGGTTCTAAGTGTATGGGGAAAAAAAAGAACCAAAAATCGCATGCCTCCTTCATTGTGGGTATCTCAGTAACTTGCCATGGACATAGTAAGATTTTGATTTTATTGAAATAGATTAGAATTTCTTACATTTGCCTATCAATTTTAACATAGCTGCTACAACTAAAAGTTTTTAAGATAAAATTATACTCTACAAACAGAAATTATGTACTGGTAGCATGCCCATACATGTGCTATAGTAATGCAATAAATTCAGCCACATTTAGAGGTTTTACAGTATTAAGTTAGTACAAGAATTATGACTAAGGTTTTTTTTTAAGTGTGTGTGTGTGTGTGTGTGTGCATAACCAAGAAGTGATAAAGATACAGAAATAAGCTCTTATTACTTTTTATGTTTGTTTAGAATTTAATTTTCCTTCCTTGATTTTGCTATTTTAAAGTAATATTTTGTTCTATAACATACTGCCCCTCACATGTAAAAACATTCTTGTGATTGGTAGTTTGCCTTCTCACCTAAGAATCATTCACTTCTCCTGACATTGTATTGTATTTCTGTATCACAAAGCCACAAAATCATATCTCTAAAGAAAACTGATTTGTGTTTTGTCCAATCTATTCACAACTCAGTAGACTTGGTTAGTGTTTCTACTCTAATGCTTGGTATGCAATAGACACTTCTAGAGATAATGAAATGCAAATCAAGAATAGGCTAGTATGGGAAACTAACAAAATAAATCATGTATTTAGTAAGTGCTTACTTAAAAGTTTCATCTGACACTGGCATCCCTTCAGTTACACACCATGTTTGCTGGGATGACTCTCCATGTAAGATTGGTCACCTCCCCTATGTCTACCAACCGTCTTCTCAGGTTGCAGTCCATTCAAAATTGGAACATTTCTGACATCAGTGATTCTTTGTGTCATGTTAAGGCACTCACAGGAAAGGATACCTCATTTGTGCATGGGCTGCTGACATCAACATGAACACTTTGGTGGGACTAGAAATGATAAGTCTCTTGGCACAAACATATCCTTACACTGTGGGATCATCTCAAGACAGTGAATGACTCATAGTACCCACCTCCAGCTTTGCCCTAGCCATCTTTGTTAGGAAAGCAGAGATTATTTTAGAAACTAGTTTCCATTTCTTCCATTTCTTGCCTCCTCCCCCTCTCAGAGCACACAGCTCAAGTGTCATTCAGTGACTTGCCTTCCATATGTCTGTGGTTTAATTATAATTCACACTGTCAGCTAAATCACAGAGGTCTGTCAGAGTGTACTGGCACAGTCTGGATGTTTTCCATGTTCATTTCTTCCCCAACTTTAAATTTATATTAATGACCATCATCTCCTGGGGAAGGTCCCTTAAGAAGTCTTGACCAGCAAAAAGCAAAAGGAAATAAAATATATGTAGCCTCAAGCAGAGAATGACTGCTGCTAAAGTGTCAGAATGAGACTTCAGATACTCAATTAAAGCCTCATGCTGCAAGATTTTCTTCATCTTGAAAACTAATTATGCATTCCTCGTTTAACATGCTCTGTGTGGACAGAGTTAGAAGTAAGAAATAAAGCATGGTTTTTATGAGAAACCAAAAGCAAAAATAAATTGATATAAAAGTCATTAAGAACAGACATTGTGGGGGACCAATGCATCTCTTTAAAAATGAATTACAAGAAACAGACTACAATGTATATAAAAAATCTAACATGGAATTTGCAATTCATTTAAAGAAGCAATGTAACTTGTTAAGTGGATACTTGAAAACATGTCATGTACATTATTTCTTAGACCATTTATTTATTAACTTATTTATTGATTGGCTGATTGCATTTTGGCATTGGTAGTAGAGCTGTGGGCTAGTGTATGTAAACCTTATTGACCTTATTGTGTATCTCATATTACCTCTGACCTGATGTTTGTGTTTCCTAACCACAAATGCCAGTTTACAATTGTGACTATTCTTATATTTGACATGATACTGCTGTCATAGGGTAATTACCCTAGCTGGCTCCAATGAGTATAGTAGGGTAAGATCGTTACTTGACTCCTGCCTTTCCTATCTTTCTCTTCTTCCTTCCTGTTTCCTCGTTATCTTCATTTCCCCTATGCAGCCCCTCCTTTCTATGCACTGAGCAATCTATTTCCATTCACTCATTTTATGCTGGATGGCGATGTTGAAGGGAAGAAATATAAATTAGTTTAACATGAGGAACACTTACTTCTAATTGGCACCAAATTTTACTGTTTGTTCTATTAAAGTGTGAAGTGAACATGATGAGTGTTTTCTGGGCTTTTGTTTGATATCTTACAGTTTTTAATCCTCAGAAGATTTGCATGACTGTTTCATGAATAAAGACAAAGGTGTGATGCCAATTACTCATGGACAGAGTCATATAAATCATTTACCATATCTCATTTCCTGAACCTCATTGTTCTCTATACCAATGCTTATCAACTTGGCCTATAAAAATATGACTGACTTGATTGACTTACAAGAGGATGTGCCTGCTGTTTCCTGACCCTGTGCACATTGTGTTTTCTGAGATAAAACCTAATATCCCAAATAATTCATTCCTATATGAGATCAAAGCAGGTTTCTCAACTTAACAACAAAAATATTAGAAGTGGAATTTCAATTACATGTTCACTCTTAATTGTTTATTATTGTGACAAGAGGGATTTTTAAGACTGTGTGTGTGTGTGTGTGTGCGCGTGTGTATTAGATTTATATACATGCTTGCAAGCATTTGTGTTTGAGTACAAGCACACACCTACCTATTATTTGCTTTCCAAATAGTAACTGTTTTTTCTTCTTTTTAAAATTGATGGTGTTTTGAAAAATCTTACTCAATATGATCCAGAGTAACAATTCAAAAATGTCTTTATTAAATCAAACTCTTTAATTTCTTTGGCAGCACCAATGACAAAGATTATTTACATATACTAGGTTTTTTTTCCTTTACTAAATTTAATATGTAATTTGAAGCTATTAATATCCTTATTATTATTTTAATAGTAAAATATTAAAATTCCTATTATGAAAAGCAAATGGTACACACATAAAAAAGCAATGTGAAATAACCTCCTCCCTATCATATATATTGTTGAATAATGTTGATATATACTATCATTCTATAAGTCTTTATATATATGTCCTCAATGTATGATATCTGACATGATACATAAACTTCAGGTCCTAGTTTTGAACTTCTGGTGCCATAAGTCTACATACTTACCAGACTCTCTGGAAATTAGAGTTGGAAAATGTTTTTTAATTGATTTTATACAAGGAAATTGAATGCAGGTTAATCTGGGAAGGGTGCTATTCACAAGTCTTGAAAAAGACGAGAGATTCCCATAATGATATGAACATTAAGTATATTAAATGTATGTTTAAAATACTGACTATAGAGGTAAAAGGAAATTTACACGTATGAAAGCCACATACTCATGTGAAAGACTGGAAACAGTGATTTAGTAAAAACCAGACAAACAGAAGTAACATTCTTTCATAAAATTTAAGATATTCTTTTCAGTTGTTTTCTTGATCTTGACTACTTTGGCTAGGGCAAGTTTTTATCAAAGTAATGCCAATATTGTTTGTTTTATTTTCCTCATCTGATGTTCTCATCTTTCTTTTGTCATTAAGTAGCATCATATATCTGTTTAGTTCATCATCCTGCTCTCCACTTCTACCATGTAATCATTTTTTATACTATAAGGAAACAATGGAATACAAAAGGACTAGGCAGTCTGTAAGCAAGTCTGACAACCAGTTTGAACCCTGTGAATTCATAAAGGAAGCTAAGTGCCAGCTTCTGCATGTTATCCTCTATATACCTTAGGAACACATGCATGCATGGTGGCATACCCATATATACAAAAGCTAGCCTCTCTTTATTCTTTAGTGGTGAATGCATGCATTGGGGCATACCCATATATATTATATATATTGTGCCCTCACTCCTTGGGGTACATGCATGCATGGGAGCATACCATACATGGAGTAGTTATCCTCTGTACTCCCCAGGGTGTATACAATAACTCATGGAGGCACACACATAATATGGGAGAAATAACTATACTTATACAAAGTTATCCTCTGTACTCTTTAGGGATGCATGCATGTGGACATACCATACATTGTGTAGTTATCCCCTGTACTTCTCATGGATGTATGCATGAATGCATGGAGGCATACACACACACATACACACACACACAGAGAGAGAGAGAGAGAGAGAGAGAGAGAGAGAGGTTATCTCCCAGGGGTGCATGCATGAGGGTATATATATATATATATATATATATATATATATATATATATATATAGTGTGTGTGTGTGTGTGTGTGTGTGTGTGTGTGTGTGTGTGTGTATACACACACACACAATAAATAAATGTAAAAATTAGTTTAAAGGACACAATAGGTAAAGAATCTGAAGATCCTCAGGGTGTTTTCAGAGGTGACTTTTGTGAAGATAATCCTAAGTGATTTAACAGAAGCGGCAGAACACTGCCAAGAAAGAGATAAGAAGTGCATGCTCTGAAGTCTGACTGTCTCAGAAGTAGAAGCATGTGGTTGCTTAGGAGTTGCTGGCTCTGGTGTACCCTGGTTCCCATTCACTGACTATGTTATAGGGTTAGTTTGTTTGTAGTTTATCATCTTTGTCTATAAAACAAACCATCTAAAACAGAAAATGAGTGAGGCACTGTCTCACAAGCCAAGTATGATATATATAGATATAGATATAGATATAGATATAGATATAGATATAGATATAGATATAGATATAGATATAGATATAGATATAGATATATATCACTGTGTGTGTGTGTGTGTGTGTGTGTGTGTGTGAGTGTATGTGTGTGGACATGGTCATGTCCACAGATTAGTTTCCTTTAGGAGGCAGATCACTCAGGTAAGTACTGAACTAAATGAACAACACATTTCTGCTTTCCTATGGCAATTAGAATATGCTATCATGGTGATAAATTTTAAATCACATTATGGCTTATATCTGGACTGTATCATAATAAAATATGCATTAATAATTGGATGAAAATGACAAATTTAGTTCAAACATTCAATCCTGTATAGGAAGGCTGTCTCTTTCCTTAGATTCAGGTGCTGGGGTCTTGGACTCTTATGAAAAAATGTCAAACAATGAAGCTCCACTGCTCACCTTCTTAGAGTTAAATGGTCAAAGCCTAAGCTGTCATATCAAATTGCAAACATTTATACCTAATAATGGCTGAATCCCTTAACATGTCTATTAGCTCAGAATGCTAACATTTATACACCTAATAACGGCTGAATGCCCTAACATGTCCACTGGCTCAGTAGTCCTAAAGCATTACCAATGAAACCAAGCCCCTCTGCTTATTTGCCCCCACCTGCCCACCCAGAGACATACCCAAGGTCTTGCCGCCCTTCATAAAATTCCATGCAGACATCAGACTTTTAGCCTTAGTCCAAGACTCTGTGCTTCTCAAATGACTTTTAAATATCTTCTCTCTCTGGCTGCACAGCAAGGTCTAATTTAGAATATTTTAGGTTTAAACATAGGTCACTGTAGTATCTGTCCTGAAAGGCACCAGGGGAAGAGCAGTGCTCTATCATACTGTAGACCTGGAATGCTTCAATCTCTAGGAAGTATATCAAATAAGGGCTACTCATCTCACTGCCAGTACAGATTAATCAAAGGGTTCATTCCTGGCCATAGACATAGTTTCTGTCCTACCTGGTCCCACAGCTGTTTGGTCACAAATAAACTCACTGAGGCTTGTATTAATTATGTACTGTTTGGCTGATGGCTCAGGCTCCTTCTTGGCTAGCTCTCTCTTTATTATTAACCCCTTTCTGTTAATCTGTATATCTCCATGTGGTTTTCGCTTACCGGAGAATGCACCGTGTCCTATCTTCCCAGTAGCTACATGGCATCTCTGTGGCAGCTTCTCCCTCTGCATCCTTCTCCCCAGATTTCTCCTAGTCTGGCTACCCTGCATATACTTCCTGCCTAGCTACTGGCCAATCAGCATTTATTCGCCAACTAATAAGAGAAACATACATACAGGAGGACATCCCCCATCATTTCCTATTGTCTGTCTAAATAAAAAGAATGTTTTTAACATAGTAAAATTATTTATAACTATCTCTTCTTTAGATAAGGGGATGGGCACTTTCCAGGTACACCTTCAAAAGATAATGTATCTAAATAAGGGCTACTCATCTCACTGCCAGTACAGATTAATCAAAGGGTTCATTCCTGGCCATAGACATAGTTTCTGTCCTACCTGGTCCTTCTATGTACATCATTGTCCTCTGATTAGATCACTTCTCTATTATCCTGTCAATATCCTCCGATTAGACACACAGGACAACCAGGAAACCAGCAACTAACACCCAGCTTTCCTGAGAAATGAGATCGAACCTGGTTTCAGTTTTGCAATCTGATTGACCCTCATCCCTCATCACTTGCTGGTATATTGGTGAAATGGAATCTTGAGGAAGTAGAATTCCTATTTTTTACCTTTGCTTTTTCTTTTCCCCACGTGTGAAGTTTTGATTGTTTTATTTAACTTCAAAGTCCTTAGAACCTACTCCACCTTGACACATACCACTCTCACACATCTTCCATGTCTAGAGAGGTTATTTTGTATGATAGGAGCAGAGACTAACTTAGATTGTTTCACCTCATAAAGTGACCATTTCATAAATATATTTTATTTCTACGATCCCTGTAGTATCATCATTTAACATGTGCTGTGCCTTTTAAAGTAACACACTTCTTCCCCCCTTTTCTCTCCTAGAGAGAAAGGGGAGGGGGACTTCTGAGAAGACAAGCAGACATTCATTTATGTCCCTGAGAAGGATGATGTGTGGGTCACGACATGTTAAATAAAAATGTTTGTTGAGCCTACCTTATCCAAATCCTGAGAGTATTTCAATATTTATGCTCTTTAATTGAGAGACAACCCAGTGCTATACCAAGTGTTTTCCATTATCCGTGAACCTGAGGTCTAAAACACCATTTCCTAAATTTCCTCTGACTAACATTAAGTATGTTATCCATGCCACTTTCCTATCGTCTCTTTGTCCTTCTTAAATAACTTTGACTTGTTTAGGTAGCTACCAATTCATACTTACTGTTACCTTCTGATAAAAATGCAGTGAAATGGACATTACAATGTAAAATACTTAAAATTCTGACCTGTTGGTAAAACAAAACAAAAGCAACATACTCACTGTTCCATTGTTACTACAATTGAAATGGAATAATTAATAAAATTAAGATATATATTTAGGCTATTTAGCACAAAATGAATTAGAAGTAATCTATTTATAACCATATATAACTATGAAGAAAATAATTATCACTGTTCTTTCTGGCTGACTTTTGCTGTATAAGTACTTCCTTTATTTTCTGTTTTTGTTTGTTTATTTTATTTTGTTTTTATGTCTAGATTCCAATCAAAGACTTTTCTTAAGGCTTATGCCTGTAGCCCTTTAGAATGGAATGTTTCAAACAAAGCTCTTTCATAAACTCAGATTGATATATGTTACATGTATCTGTATTTTCACTTCATAATCTTATCAGTTGGCTCCTCTCTGTGTGGCTATGGCTCTGTTCAGCCTGTATCGAAATCTCTCATTTCAATTATATACTAGTAAAAATGAGCCCTATTTCCTCGACCTGCAAAAATACCATTTCTCTAAGGAAGACTTACTTGATTGTTTAAATTATTGTCCTTAATCTGTTATTCTTTAAATTTCTTCACAACAAAAGGAAAGACTATTAACTATAGCTAAACAACCACAGTTTTTCCTTTCTTTCTTTTTTTTTTTTTTCATTTTAGATTTATTGGTTCTCTATCTGCATGTATGCCTTATGGCAGAAGAAGGCATCAGGTCCCACTATAGATGATTGTGGGTCGCCATGTAATTGCTGGGAATTGAACTCAGGACCACTAGAAGAGCAGCCAGTGCTTTTAATCACTAAGCCATCTTCCCAGTCTGCTACACTGTTTCATAAACCACCTTAAATTTTCAATAAATGTTAGATGACTAAAGGAACAATACCAACAAAACTTATGTCTCAGCTTTTTAAAAGGTATATAAAGCACTAAAATCATCCAAAATGTCAACTTCACAGTTCAGTTTAAATTTCACATAAATTCTGAAGTAACCTGAATACAAATTAGATAATCTAACAAAGTATTGTTTTGTGTATAAAATAGTATTAAATGAAATGGAAGCAATAATAATAAATATAAATAGCCCTAATTATGGTGTGTGTGAGAGTGAATATAATATTCTATTTAGAAAAGAAAGGATTGAAAGCGGTGATTGTAGATGAATAAAGTCTTTATTGTTACAACAATAATTATCATCAAGGGAAGCTGGATGCGATTAAAAAGTGAAAGGATTTGGGAATAGTCTGTTGGAGGAAGAAATGATAGGAAACTGAGTTTGGAGACGTTGAAAAGAGGAAGCAAAATGGGGCAGAGCTTCCTGAGTAAAGAGCATCGGAAAGCAAATAACCAGTCAGACGGTACATATCCTTGCGCTTGTCCTTGCAGTTCCCTAGCCCCGCCGTTGAAAGCCACAGAGATAATATGAAAGAGTAAAACGTCTTAAAGAAAGATCTTCAAAATTAATTTGAAGAGCGAGTTATTAAATTGGAACTGGGTGAAGCCCTGAGGATTCTTTCAATTGCAAGTGTCAAAAAATCAGGCTCAAACTGGCTTATAGAGAGTAAGTGGATTTATTACATCATGGTAAATGGAAACTTCAGAGGCTTCTCTTTCTTCAGACTTGTCTTAGTAGAGGAATTACTGGCATCACATGTTTCTTGTGTTGACTTCATGTTCTTAATGTGTTTGATTTCTTTCACAGCTTAGCACATCTGGTCTTAACACCTGGGGGCTGCGCCTCCTGATTTTCCCCAAGTATAGAATTTGCTGTTAATTAATCCTATATGATAGTAATTAATGCAGTAATGGTTAAGATGTGAATCTCTCATGGAAATCAGTCCGGAGCTGAGTCTATCCCTATATGGAATACTTAGAGGATGGTTGTTATCAGAAATGATCAAAAATCTGAAAGCTCTCTGAGATATGATAGAGTTCCATATCTGACCTCGTGTGACAGTTTGCAGTCAGCACACAGATAGGTATAGGCTAGAGAAACGCTCTCTGGGTACAAGAGTTTAATGTGTAAGTGTGAAGAACAAAGTACAGACCACAGAACTCATGTAAAAGCTGTGCATAATGTGTCTTAATATCAACACACCTACTAAGATATGGAGCAAAAGATAGCAGAGTCATGGGAAGGAGACCAGCTGACCTAACTGTGCAGTAATTTTAAAATATGAGAAAAACCCTTCTGAGATCTATAATGCTTCCATGCCCAATAATTTTATAAAGATTACTCATTCTACCAAAAATCACACTCCTTTTGCAAATCATAATCTCATAACCAAAAATCAAATTAATATTAGGAGAAAAAAATGAAACTATGAGAAGCTAAAATATCTATCTCTGGAAAGCATTTTTCTAATGTGGGTCTCTTTGTAGTAACTGCAAAAATCACAGTAATGGTCCTATTGCCTTAGTTGCTGTCCTCTTGCTGTGAGAAGACACCATAACCAAGGCTACTTTTATAAAGGAAAGCTTTTAATTGGGGGCTGGCTTACAGTTTCAGAGGCTTAGTCTGTAATCATCATGGCAGAGAGCATAGCAGCAGGCAGGTATGATGCTGGCAAAGGAGCTGATATCTTTGTAATGATTTCAAATCAGGAGGGAGGGGTTGGCATGGACTTTTTAAACCTTGAAGTCCACCTCAAGTGACATATTTCCTCCCACAAGACCTATCTCTTAATTCTTCTATTCCTTTAAAACAGTGCCACTCCTTAAGGACTAAGCATTCAAATATATGAGCCTATAGGGGCCCATTCTTACCCAAACCACTACACACACACACACACACACACACACACACACACACACACACACACACACACACACACATATATAAGAATAAATATGCTTAGGGGAAAAACTTTCATATTTATAGAGTAGGATATCGTTGAAGTTGAAGATGAGCACAAAGTAAATTAATGACAATTATATCTAAGTGCTTATACATGTGAAAAGTTATCTACATCTGATTTGTGGCCCTTAATGTTAATTAAATTATAATGAACAAACCAGAAAGTAAGTCTTTAGCCTCTTTTCTAAAACAGAACTTCACTTAGAATGATCAAGAACTTGCTAGTAGGGTATAATTGTAGACCCAGGTAAGCAGGACACTCACAGGCTTTGTTTCCTGCTCCCTTGTTAGTTTAAATATAATCTTAGTTACAAATGGAATGGAAAGAAATGTCTGAATGGGTGAACTATATCACTGACTTCATTTAGAGCAATTCTTTTGGAGTTGCTCTGGGGGATCAGGGGGAGCAGATCACAGACTTCTCCAGCCACAGAGATGCCTGACTTGGAGTTGTTTTGTCACAATCTACACTCAGCAAGTGGTGAAAGAAGGTGCTATGCCAGACAGGATAATTGAGGAGGGAACTCTGCTCCATTGCTTTTACGTATTTATTTACTTATTTTAAATCATTAACTTGTTGTTTTGAAAATGAGTCTCATGCAGCTTAGGAACTCACTTCTTAGCTAACAGTGACCTTGAATTTCTCAACCACTTGCTTCTTCTTCCCACATTGCTGGCTTTGTAGCCCTGGGCCAACTTGCCATAGGATTTACACATTGCTGAGAATGGAATTCAGGACCCAGTGAACACTAGACAAGCATTTTCAGTCAAGCTTTGTCCCCAGCCCTTGTTTATTAACTTCAAGGATTAAAATAGATCTTTTAAAACATTCCAGATACTTTTTTTTTGGGGGGGGTCTTCTCCTTTATTACTCTGTGTCTGTCTACCTGTCAACAGATGGCCATTTATTGCCTTTATCCCTAATAACACCACAATCAATTCCACCTTTGATAAAGAAACTAATCTGGAAGTGCTTTACTAGAGGGCGGATTTATAGTGTGACTAATAAAATTGAATTTGAATTCTTACATATAGTAATTGATGCCTCCAAGTATTGTCTAACCATTTTCAATGAATCACAGAATTCAATTGGCTCCATTATTTTACAATTAGAAAACATTAGGATGTCAGTCACTGGTCGGAGTACTAGGAGTCTGGATTACAATCACAATAAGGACTAAATGGTATGTATCTTTTTGAAGTTGTATTAAGAGATGTTTTATAAATGTAAGAGTAGCAGTCTGTTAGGAAGAAAGGAGTATACATTTTGCTACAAGAGTCAAAATCTTACAAAGAAGAAAATACGGTCTTTTTGTTGCCTACAGTTATTTCTATATAATAAGACTGAGAAATATGAGGAGTCAATGTTTGTGGTGTTTCATTGTCAAAGCCAAACTCTGAAAATTGTGTATATATTTCAAGAATTCGTCTTCTTTTCTCTTGCTTCTATCTTCTAAGCCCTGATATTTTTATATTCACCCCTTTGAAACCTTGATGTTTTAGGGGACAAAAGAGATGGCTGAGCATGTAAGTAGCAGTTCCTGTTCATGCAGAAGACCTGGGTTTGGTTCCCAGAGCCAACATGGCAGCTCACAGCTCATCTGGCCCCTATTAGCACCAGACATGCACATGGTACATATTTGTGCATGCAAGCAAAACATCCATACATATAAAATCAAATTTCAAAATAAGAGAACTAAATGCCCATAGAGTACTATCTTTAGATTTGTGTATTTCAAATGTATTTTAACATAATAGTGTTAAGCACATTGCTTTTTCTCTGGTTCAATACCTGTCCCGAGGAGAGTAGTGCCCTCTGTTTCTGTGTCTACTTGTTTCTCTGCAGATAATGTCAGGCCCTTGACTGTTGACCTTCTGATTGCTAAGAGGAACCATGTAGTTTCTGATTCACAGGGTCATCTAGTCATCACTAGTCATCAGGGATTTAGAAATGTCACTGCTCTTGTTTATCTATTTCCAGCCGTCATGACAACCATGCTGCAGTTCAACAGACTGTCTTTGTGTGATCTCTAACATGTAAGTGTCTGGACACCATTGAGTGGACTGCAATATTGAAAGTTCCCCAAGGAAACTGTTTAATCATATCCATTCAATCTTTTAAAATCTGTTACTTGAACCACATGCTGTGGTTTCTTTCTTTTTATTTATTTATTTTTTAATTCTTCATTTTTTTAGTACTTCATACAGGTATGTAATGAAATATCTTATATAACCCACAATTCTTCTTACAACCCTTGCAATATGTCCTAATATGTCCTCAACCTCGTGTATTTGTCTTGAACACAGTTATTTTTTTTTTTTAAAGTCCATTATTAACCTTTGAAGTTGGGCTGATTTTATGCCATTGTGGGTAAATGATCTCAGCTTCTATTCTTAATTAAATGACAAAGCTCAGTCCCATTTTCCATAGCTGCTAAGGATTAAATTTGTAGTTCTATATATCACCTTGGCCTTTGAAATGTGGTCAGTTAAGAATACTGAGGCATAGGCTCTCTGTTAATTAGCTTTGTATTGCCATAAGAAACAAACAAGGCTCATGAGAGCCACAAACTAGTCAAATTCAGTTCAACATCATGGGTCCAAGCTTACAGTACACAAAGATTAGCACAGAAAATGTGTGACTGAGCCATATTAAAGGATAGTCAGGAAAAGTAGCCTTGCTTTGTCTATTGAGGAGAAATATTGGATATTTAATTATGTGATGCTTTTAAAGTAAATCTTTGTATTTTCTAGTAAATGACCATACTGGCATTACACAATGAGCTACAAATGATAAGTTAATATATCTTAATGTATGTTTGCAAGATGACCCAACAGAGAACATAGGTACCAGTGAAAGAAGAAACTGATACATTATTATAAGTAATGTTATTAATTTAGCCACTACTCATTTATATAAATAAGAACATGGCCTACAAATTCCAAATGTTCTATTTGTTAAGATTGTGTTGTTTCTAGAATGTAAAATATTTTGTTTACACATTGTACACTAAAAATTTTATGCAGAAAGTTTATCACCCAAATTTTTAGAATAGTAATAGCATTGTAACATACATTTAAATAGTCTTACATTACCTCCTTATAACATTATTTTAAATAATAAAGAAAAATTCCTCTAAGGACAAATAATATTCATTTAAAACCTTAAACTGAGAAGTAATATCTTTATGTACTTGAGCTGTATCTTTTCTTGGGATAATAAACATGCTGGGTTGA
Organism: Phodopus roborovskii; assembly: GCF_943737965.1. Taxonomy (NCBI): domain Eukaryota; kingdom Metazoa; phylum Chordata; class Mammalia; order Rodentia; family Cricetidae; genus Phodopus; species Phodopus roborovskii. Next base: position 2,025,333 of record NW_026126408.1, on the reverse strand, counting down.
TGAGCAAGACACTATATTTAGGAAACAGAAAAGAGTAGACATCTTAAACCTCATTTAAAAATCTCTAGGTCATATCTTGGCTAGAGAAATAATTGCTGATCTAAATCAGTACACTAATTCTGGTAATGCTAATTGGAAAAACTATGTGGAGGACCGTGTCATCTGTCCCCTCTTGGTTTCTATTGCTTGGTATCCCAATTGCAATTGGTATTGCAATTTCAGTTCCACAGATGTCAGCTCCAACTACAAGCATTTCTCACCATCATCAATGCTCTGCTGTAGTATCTCTCCTGTCTCTGATGGAAAATAAAAATAAGCCATCCTAAACTAGGACGTTCATGTCGTCTTTAAAATTTTAACAAATGCCATTATCATTTGTTATCAACAGTATACCATACTTTGCTTTGCTTCCCTGTTTTGAAGCACTGTATTCCTTTATCTAATTATTATTATTTATATGTAAGTATCGTTAAAACAACATAACTAGCACTCTGTATTAGACTTGAAATTTGAATATAGTTTTATTATACAGATTTATTTATTTTTACTGCATGTGTGTTATGGTATGAATGCATTTTAAAATTCTGTTCCATTTTCCTGATTTTGAGAAATACAGTAAAGTATTTCCACATATATTTTTACAGATATGTTATCTGCATTTAGGATAAATTTGTGGAAGTGAATTTCCAGCTAGGTATATAGGTGTTGATTAAAACTCATAAAACCACTGACAATTCCTTCCCTAAACATTTCTATTTTAGTTTCAACTATCTCAGTATAGTTTGCAGCAGGGAGAAGTTACCACTAAAACCTGAAAAACTAAAGGCATTGCATAGGAATCAAAGAAACTAGAGTACTGGAATCATTTAGTTCCTCTATAAGCACCAGGAGATAGAAAACTCACTGAGGTGATTACATGCACTCATCCACATCAAATATAATTATAGTATACATGTATGTACATACTCACACACATATACATACATACATTGTAGTGGTTTGAAAAATAATGGCCCATATTGGCTCATAGATTTGAATGCTAAATCATCAGGGAATTGTACTACTTGAGAAGGAATAGGGGGTATGGCATTGTTGGAGGAAGTGTGTAAATATGAATGGGCTTTGAGTTTTCAAAAACCCATGTCACAAGGCCTAGTCTCAGCCTCTCTCTCTCTCTCTCTCTCTCTCTCTCTCTCTCTCTCTCTCTCTGCCTTTGTATGTGTGCATCAGAAGGTAGTTCTTAGCTGATTCTTCACAATAGACTAAATCTCTCAAGCCATAAGCCAAAGTTTCCTTGTAAGAGATGCCTTAGTCATGGAGTCTCTCCCCAGCAATAGAACAGTAACAGTAACTGAGACCCTTATTCTGTTTAATGACTATGATTTGGAACATTTGGAAAAATAAGTAACAATATGCATCCATTGCCCAATCAACAAAGGGATTGTGGTATAATATCAATGTCTGTCATTCATCAATTCTAAAAGAATTGATTTCTTTTAAATCTTGGATTCTTATATATCTTACCTTAAAATAATGACAATAATATCTAACCCATAAAGCTCTTAGGGGAAAATATAATACAGGCCTTTGTAAAGGTCTTCATGCAAGAAGAAGAATGATATAGATAGCATCAATTTTCTTTGTCTAGATTTTCTTATAGGTGCTTTTAAGTGTATTCAAACTAACTTCAGGTCCTTATTTTCTGTGAAAGATAATGAATGAGCTCTACTTACTTTATCATGGCCTGTCTTGGGAAGAATCTGTAAATGTCCTTGAGACTTCATTGCTCTCTCTGTAAGTGTACACATTCTCATTCATGTTGGGGAGCCAGTTTTGTGCGTCAATGTTGGATTCTGTTCCCGTGGAGTCTAGTTAATCACTACAAGTCTGAGGCTATCTGTTCCTTATTTATTAGGGGTAGAATTTGGTTATTTCATGCTCTGATTCCACATGCTGTTGTTTTTCCTGCTGCTTTGTTTGTAATCTGAGATGGAAGAGTTGAGGAATATATATATGTCCAGGAGTTTTATGAAAACACAATTCTGGCGTGTATGACTTGGGGATAGATGACGGACATTTCTCCAGGTTCTACAACAGCATGAATCTATGGGGATCCTTGGAAAATGAAAGCCCTTCTTACTAATAATACAAGTGATGAACCACAATGCCTGCTTGTCTTGAACACTCGTAGCATGTGTTTCAGACCTCTGTAAGCTTGGTTTCTTAGCTTACCCTCTTGTTATGTTCTCCAAAGGAACCAGAGACCAGGATCAACACATAAAGTCTAGCCTTACTCACAGTCTTGCCTTTTGATTAGAGCCAGAAACTGACTCACAATGCAATTGTCTGTGACTGATTTCATTCAAAGTGTTTATGAAGCCTGATATCTCATATAATATGTCCTCCTGTGATATAATTTACTTACATTTAGTTCTGTAGTGACAACCAAGTTGCCTCTACACATTCCAAACACTGATGACCAATCCCAAATACTTATGAGAGAAAGATCATGTAGTCTTTATGACCTCAACTTAAAATAAGTATCACACTTGACTGAGCACTTTGACAAGTGAGTTGTGGGTCTCTGGGTTAATCACCATCTATTTGAGAAAAAAGTTCTCTGCTAAGGATTGAGTGAAGCCCCAATCTGCAGATATAATAACAAGTCATTAGGAGTCATTTAATACTATATCTTACCCAGCAAAATGATAATAGTAGGTTGTCATTCAGGTCCTAGACCTGTCTAGTCACAGGCTTTTGGATTCAATACCAGTGCTATGTATTTACTCTTATGATATTCATGCTATCACTGTACCAGTAGGCATATCTTTTCAGGCAAGTTTTAGTGTAGCTCACCAAGCTCAAGCTATGTAACACTGATGATTACTTTTCTCTGCTAATAGTGTACATAGCATCTTCTATGAAAGCTTCCAATTCAATAACAAATTGAATTCTCCATGTCTAGGACTCAAGTATATGTTATCTTGAGCCAAAGGCTCTTCTTGTCAAGTACTGTAAGGTAATATAAATACCTATAGAGTGTTTCAATAACCAGTAATGTCTTTGGGTGTGGGGTTATTATTACAGCACTGTCCAAAAACTCCAAAAAAGGTAACCTAGTTCTCATAATTGGCATTAGAAAAATAGGAAACAAGTCAGAGGAAGACTAAAATACAAAGTATGCATGTATTAAAGTGTAGAATAGCAGAATTTCATAATAAAAATATTTTAACCAAATAAAAAGTAATAAAATACCATCTGTAGAACCACAAGGTTAAGTATAGAGTAAGGTAATGGGGATGGCAGATAGAGCTCTCTACAATTGGGAAGTAGAATAGATAGTTATGGGTGGATGGAGTGAGTTAGAATGAGAGGACCAGGCAGGGGAAAGATGGGGGAATATAAGGATGAAGAAGGAAATATGGGAAGAGAGAGCTGAAATAAGGGCCACTGAATATTTGCCTGAAAATCTTAATAGAGTAGAAGGTCCCTAAAATATAGACATATATGAAAGCAACCTAAATGAAGTCACCAGATAATGGTGGAGAAAGAGCCCCAACTGAACATCACTTATCATCAAAAGAAGCTCCCAGTGGCACATATGGATATGGGTTACATCTAGTTGAGTAGTTGGCCGAAGGAGCCCCCTGTTAATTCCCAAACAACCCGGGCTATAGATTTGGTGCCAAAACTATAGGTTTCTCTTCACATACTAATGGTAAGGCCCTATTGCTAAAGAAAATATATACAAAACTCATTGAACATGAAGAAGTTGAGCTGGTTCCTACAGGGAGCCTTAACCTTTATGATCTAGCAACTCTAGTACAGGAAGGTATTCTGCAAACTACCAAAGGAAAAAAGCAAAAACACCAATTCAGGTACAAGTCCTTCAATCAGCAATAGTATCTTCTTGCCTGGAAGATATGCTAGTGCAATGGTAACACAAAGCTTGTGAGAGTAACAAACACATATCTAGTTTGACTTAAGGCCCACACCACAAGATTGAACCCATATCCAACACTGCTTGAATGACTAAGAACCTGAGACTTGTTAGCCCAGGGGCCTAGGTTAAAATCAAATACTTTTGTTTTACTAAAAGAACACAGTGGTCAAATGACTTCTAATGACATTCTGCAATACTCATAGATCAGTGCCTTTCTCAGCCATCATCATAGAAACTTCCCCTTGCAGCAGATGAGAACAAATAAAGAGACCCACAGACTGACAACATGCAGAGATTGAGAGCTCTTGGAACACTCAGCCCTATATGGGATGCCTTCATCAAATCTCTTGACTCAGTGCTCAGGGAACACTGTGCAAAAGAAGGCAGAAAGAGTATAAGAGCCAGAGGGAATGGAGGACACCGAGGAACTAAGGCCCTCTAAATCAATTGGATTGATGCACATGAACTCACCAGAGCCTGAGGCAGATGCACAAAGCCTGCACCAATTTGTCCAAGTTGGGGTCCTAGAGATGAAAGAAGAAGTGAACATTTGCCCCTATTCTTAACCCAGAAGCTATCTCCAGTTGATAACCACTTTGAAATGAAAATTTAATTTTCTTCAAGGGAGCCTCAACGGGGAAACAAACTACTCTTACGGGTAGGATGCATGCCCAGAAGTAGATAGCCAATAGAAAACAAACTCAATTGCATCTTTGAAGGTTCCTTATCTTAAAATGTGTCCAGCTTTTCATTTATTTTATCTTATTTTTATTTCATTACATAATTTTCTCTCTTTTAACATTACAAGTCCCTTGGGTATATTATGGCTTCCAGTTTAGTGTTTTTATAGGAATCCTAAGTATGCAAATGAGAAGGTACTGTAGTCTATATCTGCTTCTTGTGTCTTTTCTTAGGTTCTCTTCCTTCTGTTTGTTTAGTTGGTTAGTTGGTTTTTCAAGACAGGATCTCTTTGTGTAGCCAAGGTTGTCCTGGAACTCTTTCTCTAAACCAGACTGGCCTCTTCCTCTTGAGTGCTTTGATTAAAGGTGTATGTCACCACCAAACGACCTGGCAGTTTTTGTTTTATCTTTATTGTTATTTTTCGATACAGGGTTCTCTGTGTAATAGCTCTGGCACTCCTGGAACTTGCTTTGTAGATCAGGGTGGCTTAGATCTCACAGAGATACACCTGCCTCTGCCTCTAGAGTGTAGGGGTTACAGGCGTGTACTACCACCACCAGGCAGGCTGTTTGTTTTCTGATGGGAAGACAGAATGGGGAGGATCTGCATGGGAGGAGAGGTGGAGATAACTGGGAAGAAATGAAGGAGAGAAAACCATGTTTGGTTTTAAAAATCTATTTCCAATAAAAGGATCTAGCCCAGTAGTCACCACAGGGGCTTCATCCAGCAACTGATGGTAAAAATGCAGACCATAGAGAAGCATTAGGTGTCGCTCTGGAAACCTGTAGAAGAGGGAAATAAAGGACAGGTACATGAGGATCACCAGGGGAGGAGACAAGCAGGGCAGTGGGCAGATGAATACACCAAGCTCTTGAATTTCTGGGAGGTCCAGAGTGGGTAGATCAAATAGAAGGGCTCAGCACCCAGAAGCCTCCAAACAGCCCAAAGGACCAGGTGGTTCCCAAATGTCCTGCCAACAGCAGGCCTCCCTGTCACTGCTGAGCTCCACTGTTGTGCCCTTCCATCAGCTGTGGTGAGTGGAAGGCTGCCCTGAAGGGACCAAGTCAGCCCAGCTAGTCTCCTGTTTCCTGTGAACCCAAGGACAAGTGAGAGTCCAGCTACTGAGTCCAACCCTAGATTTGTGTGGCTTCTTGGCCGGAGGTGGGTGGGGGAGTGGTATGGGCCTCCAGTATTTATCCCTAGTGCATGACCCCAAGGAGGAATACTCCCTCAGTCTAGATACATAGGGGAGGGCCTAGGCCCTGCCTCAAATGATGTGACAGACTTTTATGATCCCCCATGGGAATGGATTGGGGGTGGGATGGGAGGGAACTGGGATTGATAGGTAAAATAAGATTATTTATAATTTAAATAAAACTTTATATTAAAAAAGAATATAATAAATTTAAAAAAAAGGGTGAGGAGGGGAATAAGGTACTGTAGGAGCCACTTGAGTCAAGGATACCACAAGGAAATTCACAGAATCAACTAACCTGGGCTCACAGAAGCTCACAGAGACTAAACCATCAACCAGGGAGCCTGCATGGGACTGACCTAGGCACTCTGCATATATGTGACAGTTGTGTAGTTTGGTCCTCTAGTGGGACTCCTGGCAGTGGAAGCAGGGCCTGTCACTGACTCTTTTAGAAGCTTCTGGGACCCTACTCCTCATACTGGGTCTCCTTGCCCAGCCCTAATGTATGGGGAAGTGCTTAGTCTTATGCCAACTAACAAATTTTTTGTTAATACTTATGGGAGAACTGTTATTCCTAAACAGAAAAAGAGAAGGAGTAGATGGGAGGAGCACAGAAGGTAAGGAGAAGAGGGAGGGGAAACTATGTCCAGTATATAAAATAAATACATAAATTTATTTTTTTAAAAATCAAAGTATATATACTGTTGGGTTAAGACAGATATTTCCATGATCCATGATAAAATTTGAAATAAAGCTCCTGTTCTCTTAGAAAGTGGGTTCTGCACAGGTGTATAAAATAAGCTGTAGTTGTGCTAAAAGACTCAATTGTTACTGTGTGGAAATTAAGCACTACCAGGTAGAAATGTCACTTCTTTCCTTGGCCTTTATCCTCTTCACTGAAGTCCTTTTGCTTTTACATTTCATGGTTTCTAACATAGTGACCATTAAAGATTTCTGTTTGTTTCGTTTCTAAGAGAAATGTAAATAAGTAAGGAAAAACAAACACAAACAGAGAGAGAGAGAGAGAGAGAGAGAGAGAGAGAGAGAGAGGGAGGGAGGGAGGGAGGGAGGGAGGGAGGGAGGGAGGGAGGGAGGGACGGAGAGAAAGAGAGACCTTTTAAAGCCCAGTAACAGAGTGGGGTTTACACAAAAGAAAAGTCCTCCATAAGATACTCCTGTGCCATTTACTGAAAGACTTGCTGAATGAAGACTGCAACTACAGGAATGAGAGAGGTTTGAATCCCAGTATTTTTAAAAAGGAAATGCATTAAACGCATATGCAGGACTTGCACACAGGAAGGACCACACTTAAACTCATGAGGAACATAAAAACTATTTTAACGTTATTTCTCAGAAGGATATTATCAGTTTGTTGGCATGGTTAACTCAATGTGATATTTGATATTACATAATTTAAGTATTTAAAAGAGTGTGGCATATGAAAAATGAAAATCAATCTGGCAAGAAGCAGAAGAAATGATTACTCAGTTATTATCCTGTGTTTTAGTGTCACATAATTCGTCTACTTGTAAAAGTATTATTGCTATTTTAAATTTTGATCTTAGGTATTCCTTAGCACATTCTCCAATATTGTGAATTTACATTAAAAATATGTAACAAATCAGTGTGAACTATCATACACATGGAACTTACCTCAAAATTATCATAGTTTCAGGATTGTGTCTATGACCTTAATTTTTTTAGGAACTAACTATTCATATTTTTGCATTGGAAATCTTCCCCTACCTGAAAAAGTGGCTCAGTGGGTAAAACTGCAGACTGTGAAAGCATGAAAGCTGAATTTTACTCTATAGCATCTAGGGTAAAATAGTAAGTGATAAAGTATACCAAGAACTGAAGACAAAACACTTTAAAACTGCAATGATAAATCTGTATAAGAGTAAATCAATAAAAAAGCAGCATCGGAAAAAATTCTTAAAAGCCTGAAGATGTGTTTATGAAATTAGGTTATTTGAGACTTAAGGTGCTACCTTGAGACTTCAAATGTCACACAAGTGTGCATGACAAATACAAATACCCTACACACACACACACACACACACACACACACACATCCACATATATACAGTGCTCTGCAGAATATTAGATTTTACATATTTCCTTTAACTCATTTCCTATCTGGCCTTTTGGCAATAACTATGCTTCTCAAATTTCCTTGACAATCCATGGCTTCATTAGCAATACCACAGCAACAATATTCACTGCTGACAAGTTTATTGGTACACATTTTATTTTAAGATAATCAACTGATTCATATTCATTTTATAATGAATACTTTTGCTCAGTCACAGATTTTTAAGATATGGACTTCTGTATAACTAGGAGCTGTTGAAGGCCATGACTTCTTTAATTTGACAATTTTATTAACATCTAAACAGCCTGTATTAATACAATCTGGGCTGATTATCTTCATCTTTATCATGAAGACTCTTCTGGGGTTTTATTCTGTACAGTGATAAGTCATTGAATCAAAATTTATGATCAGTTTCCTACAAAGAAAGACCATGTTCCTTAGCTGAATCTCTTATGGAGTACAACAGACAACAGGGCCACAATTACATAACAGTGTCTGTCACATACTGTTATAAAATATTCAGATTAAATACAATTTGAATTTAGATGTGATTTAATTCAAATATTTAATTTTACAGCGTGATATTCTGGTTTTTTGGTGATGGGCATGATTTTAGAATCCTGTGGAATTGTGGTACATGGAGAAAAAAAAAAAGAAAATTATAGGAAGGAGATTACTTCAAGACATCCATACACATCACATGTAACACATCCTTCAAAAGCTCTAGAAACACTGTGAGCTCCACACATATTATAGCTAAGGTAGGAATAATTTTGTAACAAGTACAATATAATAACATTATAATGTTAGTATAATTATAATGCCATTAGCTTCATAAGAGTTTGGGAACAGTTATCGTGACAGCATTGTGTGGCTGTTAAATAAATAAAAATAAAAAACAAAAACTGGTTGAGAGTTTCACACAATATATTTTGATCATATTCGCCAACTTCCTCATTCCACCCAGGTCTAACCCATCCCTTTTGCACCCACCTAACATATGCCTCATTTTTTTTTTTTTTTTTTTTTTTTTTTTTTTTTTTTTTACTCATCATGTCCTATTTTTGCTATTCATATATTGTTGGGTGTGTGACCTTCTATTGGACCACAGTTTACTTATCAGAGATGACATTCTTAGAGAAAACTGACTCTCCCTCTCCTGGAAGCTATTAGTTGCCAACAGCTCCTCAGCTGTGGGTGAGACTTCAAGACCCCCTCTATTCTCCATTGAAGGAAGAGTTTCACTGTCCCACCAGTCAGCACTGGCCCACCAAATGGCTCCCCAAATAATTATACAGAGATCTAGTGTTAGTTATAAATGCTCAGCCGATAGCTTAGGCTTGCTACTAACTAGCTCTTACAACTTCAATCAAGCCATATTTTTATCTGTGCTCTGCCACATGGTGATGTGTGCAGCATGTACATCTTCTCTCCAAATCTCCTGGTGAATCTGCCTCCCATCTCATGCTCTCTTTTGTCCACAAGTCCTGTCTAACTTTTCTTTTTTTCTGCCTAGCTATTGGCCAGGCAGCTCTTTATTAATCAATGAGAGTAATGCACATTTATAGTGCACCAAAAGATTATGTCACAGCTGGGAGCTTTGTGTGGCTTGTTATTGTTCAGGTGCTGTGCATTCTCTATGTCCAGAAAACATCGTTTCCTTGTAGTTATCCTGTGCCTTTGGCAGATTCATTCTGGTTTCAGTGCTTTAAGAGAGATCAAAGGGTAGCATTAGAGGCAATATTTCTTAAAAAAAGCAGTGATCGTTAAGGTAAGAGAAATCTCTCCAGGGCCCAGGGAACACAGTGAGCTCTGAGGGACATAAACCGTGATAGAACTGTTGATAGCTGAGAAGAATAATGATTGAATTTTATTCCAATGTATTTGTTCAAAACACACATTGATTTCTGTAAGCTGAACTCTGAATCTTCTGTTGTAAATACAGTGAAAACAGCTACTGCCCAACAAATTGAAGTTGTTCTAGGTTGATAGGCACATTTATTTCTGTATGTTAATATGTGTCTAAATATTTAAGAATGGATTCTATTTGTTGTGTCCTTTGAAACTCATGGCAGAGAGATGGAAATTTTACTTTGGTAAACTATATGAACAGGGATATTTTCCTTGCATTTAAGACAGAGCTTTAATTGAATGACAAAATAGAATCACTTTGAACATATAATTCCAGAGTTTTTCAAATACCATGCTTGCATTAGTAATTGAGTACAAAACATTTTCTAATTTACATTTTGAGTTTTCACTTAATTACTTCAAATGTATATTGCTTTATTTCCACAAAGTTAGTCATTATCTCTTTATTATTTATTTCTAGTTTACTTTTACTGAAATCAGGGAGAAAAACTTTGCATAAAGCCAACATTAAGATAGGACAAAGTTTTTATAGGTTAGAATATTGTTAATTTGGTTAAAAGTTAGTGAACACCTGTAGTCCCAAAAAATAGAACATGATATTATTGTGTACAAAGTAATGAATTAAGCAATTAGGATAAAGACATTATTTTTACTGTTGGAATGTATTCCTTTTTTAAAATTCTTATTATATTTTCCATTGACAAATAGTTCTTCAACTTCCTATGTATTATATTGCAAGAAATGTACACACTTTGAGGTTGGTCCATGAATAATTAGAATAGCTTTAACTTCATGCATTTGCCTCTTCTTTGTAGTGGGAATATTCAACATTGTCTCACTGTTTAGAATTATATATTATGTCATTAAATGGTATCCCTCTAATCTGCAATAAAGTACTAAAAATTAGGTCTCCTGTTTAAAAGTGGGCTCTGATCATATATTGATTATCATTCATCCTTTCCCCTAGTCTCTGGTAACCACTGTTCTATTGCTTTTTATATTATAATATATGTATATTAATGTATGTTCAAGTACTTGCAACTACCTGATTGCTTTGTTTTACTTACCATATATTCTTTCGTCAAACACTGTCTCAAATGACAGAATTGCCTTTTAAGCCTTTTTAAAGATTGTATAGCAATCTTTAACTACTTAATTGTTGATGAACAATTACATTTATTCTACTCCTTGATGATTATAAATAATGCTAATATGAACAAGTTTGACATCTCCTTGATTTCATTTGGTTAAATGCCCATGATTAGATTTCTGAAACTGAAAGCTGACCTAATTTTAGTGATATAATTTCCATTGTTCTCATTTCCACTCACCCCCTAAACAAATGTAATGGGCACTTGGATGTCAAAGGACAACTTACAGGAATCAGTTCTTTCCTGCTACCATGTGAGTCTAGCTGTGAGTCTAGCGTATCAAACTCAAGTCTGCAGGCTTGGCCACAAATATCTTTACCTACTTGCTGGCCCCGGCTGGTCTTCATGAATCCTGTTGTCTTGCTTTCAAAATCTTGTAGTTTAAACTAATTACCTATTGTTGATTTTTTTATGCACTGATTCTTCAGTTTTCAGATTCTGTCTGTCACATATCACAATAAACTAGTAACTTTGGGGCTTTGTGTGTGTTTCAGGAGTGACAAGACAATGTCACCATCACTAACATTTTCATGATTATGAGTATGTCATTTCCTTTAAAAAGAAAGCAAAATAGTTATAGCAAAATAGTTGTAATAAAGGTTACTTTTGTTCCCACACTCACTGCTTGCATTTATGTTAAAATTTATTATAAATGCGACACTGTAAATGGATATTTTTGTATTAGTTTTTAAAAATGTATGGATGCATGCATATGTCACTAGTTACTTAGCACTTCAGTGAAAATGTGAAAAGTAAGGTCATTTGCTGTGTAAGCATGAGGACCAGATTTTGAATCCCAACACCTTTGTAAAAGCTCAGCATGATCATGGGTGCCTATTACCCCAGCATTGTAGAGGAAGGACAAGCAGGTCCCTGGCACCCCAGCATTATGGAGGAGAGATAAGTAGGTCCCTGAATCTCACTCACTTCAGGCTCAATGAAAGTTACAGTACTGTCTGCTGGCTCCCTCTTGTATACATATGAGAGTGAACACCTGCCCACACAAGCAAGCAACACACACATATCATGTGTACATTCACTCCCACAACCACATAGATACACAATCAAAAAGAAGAAAGAAAAAAGAGACATCTAGTCATGGGAAATATAATTATTACAATCCACTGCAATTTTATTCTAAGGTAGGAAATTTTTCTACAAATAAAGTGAGGGAGATCTGTGTAGAAAACTGTGTCTGTCTAATAAAATTGCATATATTAATCATATAGGTAATTTAAATTAAACAAAGACAGCCATGCTGAAATTTTTGTAGTTGAACAATGTATAATCAGTTACAGTTCTATGATGGTTTTGTGTGGTTCTTCACTAGCTGATTTATGATTGGTTTGAGCATATGTATTATGATAAAGTCAAATTAAATGTTCTGCTTTCAAATACTGTAAAATTTTATACTCTGTCAATCATGTCAGTGCATTGAAAATACAGGAAGAAATAATTAACACATACAGTGACAATCATAGGCATGCATATAATAACTAATCTGTGTATCCTGTTTATGTGAAGTAATATAAAGAAAAAGGAAGCAACAAGCTACATTTTGAGGGTAGAGTAGATGCTTGTAACTTGGTCACTCCAGATGTGGAGATCTTATGATCAGATATTCAAGGTCACTGTCAACTACAGCGAGAGTTCAAGGCCACAATGAACTAAGGACTACCTGTCTCAAATAAATGAATCAAACAAGCAAAAAAGACAAACAATAAATTATATCATTTTAAAACTCCTAACACAATTATTGGATTATCATTCATATATTTTTTTTTCAGGAAGCTATGCTAATTTATCTTGTTACTGTAGGGGAAACATAATAAGCCCTGAAGAGTTTCTTGAGATTTTTAATTCTATATTTTCTCTTCTGATCATTTCATATTCATCCAATATTTGACCCCTTATATAGAAGTTTCAGCAAATTACACAAAATAATGTTTATTACAGATTTTGTTTGCCAAAGGATTGAAGGAAGATGATGGGCATCAACTGGTTTAGTCCTCAAGCCAAGTCTTGAGAATTTGTGTCATTATACACATTATTGGTGGCGGTACTGAAGATCAGAGATGTTCAACAGTGTCTTTGCGGTCATTCTTTTAGATAGGGGTGAGGAGCTATGCTGATGGCATGGCTACCAGGTAATAAATTACTACCCCAAAACGTACAACCTTGCTGACCATGCACAGCAAAACTTTAGACTTATTTTACTGTAATCTGATCTAACTTTGTATTTACTGACTAGAGCATACATAGTGTACACTATACATAAAAGAATGCCATGAAATTGGCAAAAAATTACAGTAAGTTTTTTCAGTATATTTTTTAAAAACAAAAAAGCACTCGAGTTGAAATGTAGTTTTGAATGAAGCATTGAGTATTAGAACAAAGACTCAGCATTCACCATAGCAGAAATATTTTCATTAAGAGTATGTGCTTAAGAAAGTTATAAATCCTTCACTTTCAGTCATGGATAATTGGCATTAGAATTTTATTCCAGGCATCCTGTACTAGTAGATGCTATATCTAATAAAATCTGTTTCAGTTACCCATTTAGTAAAAAGCATGCTATTTATTTTTTGTTTATTTCCAATTTCACATAATTGATATTTTATTACTTTAAAAGCCTGGTTAAAGGAATCCATCAATTATAAGCTGAAAATCTGGGATTTGATGGCAGAGTCTGGCTTGTAGATATGTGGCATTAGCTTGAGTGGTTTTGGCTTTTTTTTTTATTCTTGTTTATGATTTGATAAATAAGTTAAAATACAAAGATAGTCCATTTCAATCAAAACCTCTTTGTCTCTGTATGGGAATTCCACTCTAAGATCTGGCACTGTTGCTTGAACCTAAGACAAATAGAATTCTGAGTATAAACCTGAACTTCTCCAATTCGTTCTATTTCCTATCGTGCTTTCTTTTCTACTCACAGAGGAGATAGGCTATTTGGTGAGGTCATTGGCAATTTCAGAAACTTTTATTAGATGCACAGTACAAAGACAGTACATGTCAACATCTTAATTGTGAGTCTTATTAAAAATTATTTTCGAAGAGAATGACATGGAAGCATTCTATATACCCTGAAGTACTCTTTTCCAGTCTCTACCTCCTCCTCCCTGAGTTACCACTGATGTAACCTCTACACTCTAGATTTGTTTTTCTTTTTAATATAATATAGTTTTAAGTAAAGATGATTATCAAAATCTAAGGCTTGATTGCCTCTTTCATCAACTGAATGTAAGGTCAATGCTTGTAGGAAAGTGCTGACATTGCTTCTCCATTCACTAATTTTTAGTTGATGCACATTCAATATGCTCCAGTTTATGTATGAGACTGCTGGCATACAAAGCACTGCCTGTTAGTTAAGTCACGCATGCATTTGTGTTAACTTCATTGGGCAAACTGTGGGGCACAAGATGTGCTTCTGTCCCTTATGTCCAGATTAGAAAAGGCAGGCTCAGAGCCATTGGCTACAAGGGGTCACACCCACTGAGTACAATCTGCCTGCTTCATCCTCCTAGAAGCACCTGCTTTCATTTGTTTGCTTGTGCAGCAAGCACGAATCAGTCATTCTATGCTGTGTGTGATAACTAATGATGTTAATGTGCATTTTCTTAACATAAAGTAGAGAGTGTTCCATGGATCCCGGACTCTTTTTTTTTTTTTTTCATTGTATAGTAGGCTATTCATCTTTCTGAGAATTACAGAATTATTTGTTATATACATGAATTCTGTGTACATACTATCACACAGGTTCACATGTTATATTTACCAAGTATCAATTCCCAAGATGAATGTCATTTTCCAATATCAAAATTCTCATTTCTAGAAATCAGTATTTCCGATATATTAATACACTCTGCTTTCCATGCAACAAAGTGATTGTCCTTAGTATTTCAAAACGTTAAGTGCATGAACTTGAATTCAATCAACAATCAATTATTTCCCCTTTAATTTTAAGAAGTACCATGTAGAATTCACAATAACATTTCCTTTTTCCTAATGAAAATCAAATTATGCCAACACACCTACCCCCATATGAAACAGTTTAGTCTGTTCATTTTTTTCATGATCTTGTTTTACATCCAACATATAGAGACTGCATCAATAATTTCCCCTGAATGAGATACCCATTCATGTATAAATGGCAGTACGTGAACATGCTGGGACCTTATTGAGTGTATCATTAATAAATTTGATAGTGTTACATCCAGGAAAAAGATATGTACTAATGACTTCAATGTTTAATCTTTATTTGGAAATAACTTATTCCATCATCATCATTATTAATATAATTATTACTATTTGCTCTATATGATTCCCTGCTCTGTATACCAGGGAATAAAGTTTATTATTGTTACATAATAAACTTTAAGTAACTTTTTTTTGAGTTGGAAACAAAATGTTCATTATGTATACTGTAAACTGAAAGAACTCTTGGTTAAACAAATGCTAAACATCTTTTGTCAAATGATATATAGTTGAGAATATTATATCTGATCAAAGCTTTGCTTATGAAGCATTTAATGTCCAGTGCTCACTCTCCTCTGCAGTCTTAGTGGTGAAATACAATGTTTATAGTTAGTTAAAAATTATGTTTGCTGGGCAGTGGTGGTGCACACCTTTAATCCCAGTACTGGGGAAGCAGAGGCAGGTGGATCTCTGTGAGTTTGAGGTTAGCCTAGTCTATAAAATGAGTTCCAGGACAGGCTCTAAAGTTACACAGAGAAACCCTGTCATGAAAAAAAAAAAGTGATAATGTTCATGATAAAATATTTGTTCTTACGACATGAGAGGTCAGGCTGCCTGGTATGCTCAGTGTATATTTATGTGTTCACATTTGACTCCTCTCTATTGCTGAGAGTCATTGACAAGCCTTCTTTCTCTTTTTTCCAGGACTTGACTGCATGACCTCAGCAATGAGAGTTAACTTTACCAAATGGGCACCAGTAGCATTCACTTGGCAAACACTGTGACATCAGAATGTGTGCACAGTGCATGTCAGCATGTCAGTTGAAGGTTGTGAATAGCTGTCTTGTAAGTCAACACACAAAGCTTTCATCGACAGTGGTAAACTGTTATATCTGTACCTCAAAATTGAACCATGAAAGTGAGTTAATCAACATGACTTCATCTGTCACCATTTATCTTTTTTTCCCTGAAATAACTAAGATTTGCTGCATATCAAGAAAGTAGGACATTGATGGCAGGTCTTGGATCAGAGCAGAAGGCAGGTCCCATGATTGTTCTCAGAGTTTGCTAGACAACATGAACTCAAGTAAGTTATTTTGGAAATATCTGTGTCAATAAATGATGCAATTCACTTCATAAGTGAGGCACATTCCAGAGGCTTCCTGTATGCTATCTCTATGTACATCATATGCCTGGGTGAAATGAGAATGATTGTGTTTAGCACTGGAAGTAGAACAAGAGTCCCTAGAGCTGTGTGTGTGTGTGTGTGTGTGTGTGTGTGTGTGTGTGTGTGTGTGTCTCAGTGTGTATGTGTTCATATGTATGTGTGACAAAATTCAACTAACCAACTTAAATTTTCTCATGTCTTTAGTTCCTTGAACTTATGTTAATATACATATATATTAAAATTAAATATATGTTTATGCTGCTCTGAAATCCAAACAAGATAGAAAACCAGTGGAGGTTCTAAGAGTGAATGCATATTCTAACATTATCAGAACTATTCCTCAGGAAATATTAAATAAAACCTCTCTGATTCTTGTCTATTAATATAGCATTGAAAAAAATCACTCTGTGCCAGCCAGTCCTGAATCAGCCACTGACTCTAATGTCTAATTGAAACCAAAATCTTCATAACCTTTTCCTCTTGAACAATATGAGGGATGATCCCATGGCTGAATTCTTCTTAGAGCATCCTAGCAAGGGCATTCCCAATGACCAAGGAATAGAAAGGAGTGAATAACATACTGAAGGCCATGATGTAAATAACAACTGAATCCACAGCTCTGATAGATACCTGAATAAATAAAGTAGATCATGTAGTTACTACTTAGGGACATAAGGTAGTACATTGGAAGAATGACCAAGACAGACACAGATGTTTCAAATGCTTAACTATTGGGTTCATCAGATAGTTTAGCAGGTAAATGCAAATGTATCTAAGTCTAATGACTTGAGTTTGGGTTTTGGGACTTTTATGGTGAGAAGAGTTAATTAATATCTGCAAGTTGTCTTTTGACCTACACTCAAGAACTGGGGTACACACACATATACACACACACTTGCATGTACACACAGATATAGAATAAAAGTACTATAAATTTTCTAATAAATTATACTCTAATGAAAATGCAAGAATATATTTATATGTGTGTATGCATACACATTTAGTCATAAAAGTAACTGCAATGAAATTAGCCAAAATATACATAGACAGCACAAAGAGAAAAAAACAAACATAAGCAAAGTAATGAGGTTAGTTTATATATTTTATTTAAAAGACAAGGCAAACATAGTGAAGAAAAATTGAGGTAGGAAATATTTGAAGAAATCTTGGTCCTATGCCTCAACACATTTTGAA
The DNA here is from genome assembly GCF_943737965.1 of Phodopus roborovskii. NCBI lineage: Eukaryota > Metazoa > Chordata > Mammalia > Rodentia > Cricetidae > Phodopus > Phodopus roborovskii. Next base: position 2,007,837 of record NW_026126408.1, on the reverse strand, counting down.
CACCTATAACAAAGTAATGGAGGTGATATAATTTTTATGGGTAAAAAAGTTATTTCACTCATCCTTAGAGAAGGGCATTCAAGATGAGGCAAGTGTAACTTCAGGGGGTATTATTAAACATTACAGCTGTTTTAAAGGATTGCAGGTGTGTGTGTATGTGTGTGTGTGTGTGTGTGTGTGTGTGTGTGTGTGTGTGTGTACTGAGTGGTTACATGTGGGAAAGCATGTTACAGGACAGATATTGAAGGAAAGTGCTAGGCTTGGCTTGGCTGTGTTAATAAATCACTTTCAAAGTACTAATCTAGTCTCACAGAATAAAAGCATATACTCTAAAAGGGTTTCAATTTACTTTAATGACCAAAACTTCTCAGAGACACAACTTCTCAATATGACCAAATTGGGGACTGGACTTCTACTAGGAAGTAGGATCCACTGGGAGCCAAACATCCCCAAGAACCAGCATACAGCACTTTATAGAATTAACAAGCAACATAAAGATGACTAAATCCCAAGAAGTGAAGAGCTGCATGACTACTAAAGAGACAAGCACTCATGAATACAGAATAAGAAGCGATGCAAAATACCAAAGGCAAGGAGATTGAGATTTTAAAAACAGATGAATAAAACTGAGCTTATGCAAAAATACAATCCCAGATTTCTATAGAGAGATGAACTCAAAGTTGGAAAATGCACATATCATCCCAAACTTACTACTCCAAGATAGTAAAAACAACTCAATGTTAAAAATATTTTGATTGTGAGCCTAAGCTTTAAGGAATGAGCTAAGAGTTGTTGGTCAATGGAGAAAGCAAAACACTACAGACTACTGCAAATGCCCTTGGTTATTCTCTAGGACATAGAAATAAGATTCCATTACTAAAAACACTACACACTTGAGTCGGAGAACATGGAGAAATGAAATTGGCACTCAGGAAACATAATCCCGACTGACTTTTATACCACTGGAAGGTGATGTGCAGGCTCCCTGAGATGAAAAGTAATCATCAATCTTACCAAACTAGGAACCCTGCATATTACAATAATGGCTGGCATGATAAGATATACCCACAGGTATAATAGTGGCAGGAATGTCTTGGGGTTAAACAACCACTTTTGGGTTGAATTTAAGGACCACTCCACAACATAAAACCCATCCCTTGCTCCACAATTGTACCAGAAACATAAGACTAAAATGGACACAGTCCCTAGGATAGAACCCACTATTATTTTGCCAAATGTATACTAAAATAATCAATGCCTAATGACTTAACTTTAAAATGTACATTAAGTCAACTGTCAAACATCACCAGAGAAACTTCTGTTTACAATAGATGATGATCAACAAAGACCCACACTAGCCAAAATGCAAAGAATAAGAAACCATAGAATGTTCAGTACTAATGACAGACAGTCTTTCAGATGTCTATTCTCATAAAATGTAGGCTGAAATAAACATTTCTTTTATAAATTCCTCAGTTCTGAGTTTTGAATACTTTGTTATTTGTAATTTGGGGAACTGGTACTGAACATACTTCCTATGAATAGAAAGTATGAAACTTGGCCATTAATAGGCTACACCTCAGTGTTGAGTTTTGATTTACTTTTAATCCAGGTTATTTTTTAATACTATGTTTAATATTCTTCACTTGTCCTTTTATTTGGGGGGAAGAGGCATGTTGCTGTTGCTTGGCTTCAAATGATATTAACACATGACTGAAGAAGAAAAACACAAGAAGGCCTTTATAGTTCCTTGAACCCATAGCAATATCTAACAAGAATCCATCACCTAAAACCTGATTCAGTGACAGAGTTTATCATCACCCTTTCTCAAACTCCAGCTTTATTTATTTTGTAAGCAGTCTGAAGAAGATAGCAGATGTAACAGACAATTCAGTGAAGAATTGCTTTTCAATTATGTAGGAAGTAATCTGTTCATGTCAGAATACAGAAGCAGGATGGAGTACAGGATACATCATGTTTCTTAAGTCAAATGGTCTGAAGAATTATTATGGTTACTGGTTTAAAAAGAATCAGAGTCTCCAGTGAGGCTACACTAGTTTTGAGGGGCTACGGATTAGGGTGATGTCATGAATGTAGAGACTGAATGTATATCATGCATGTCATGACTGGAGCCATGTTATTCTTATAGGACAGTCATGAAGAGCATGACATATTAAGTAAGATAATCATTATTTGTTCGTTCTGTCACTAAACCTTCTTTCAGAGTAGTATTCACAATTAACACCATGTTCATATACAGAGAAAATAGGAAGTCAAATCAATTAGTTTTCATAGTCTTGAAAAACTAAGAGAGCAGATGGAACTAAGTACCAACAAACTTGATAGCATACTCCATAGAGTAAATAGGACTGAACATCTACCTTCCAGGAAACTGCAACTCACCCAAGATGAAATTAAAAACAGGCAATATTGCCTAGCAGAACAATTACAAACTAATTCAAGAAATATTAACAGTATATTAAATAAATGTGTGAATTATTGCTCAGATAAACTCACATGAATGTGGTGATTTAGTTTTCTCTTGCTGTCATAACAAACCTCTACAAATCCAGTAGCTAAAAAAAAAAAGAAATGCTACAAGCTCCAGTTGCCAGTACCTAAGTCTTCTTTGTGAATATGAGACTTAAAAAATGCCAAGGTCAGCTGAGCTGTATTCTTAACTAGAGATCAGAGTAAGCATCTAAGAGGCAACTTGGGGTTAACTTTTATAGATCTGAGGTCTTAATATCTTGCAACAAATAGGAACCTTTCTTTTTTCCTCAAGATTGTGTATTTCCTTCCTTTGGTTTCAGTAGGTCTATGTAAGTCTATGTATCCTGCCAAGGCACCCCACCCAAATCTCAGAGCTGACAGGCAACACACCAACTGAAGAACTCCTTAGAATGTCTATAATGTTCCCAATGTTCCCATTGTCTAACTTCTATCTTCTCCAGTTTTTTTTTTTTTTCATGTGATAAAGCTGGATTCTCCTAGGAAATCTATGACTTTACTAATACCAGATCCATATACTTAATTGTATCAAAGTCTTTTTACCATTAACAGGTAACTTTCACCCTAGGTGTTAAAATGTAGGCATCACAAGGGTGGGGATGAGAAACAAGCATTCCATAGGATTGTCTCATAGGATTTATTAATCTACATGTAAAATTGGAAAAGAAAATAAGAGTGTGACATAAATGAGCATTGAAGGAACAAGACTGGTAAGGGAAGCTTCTTAGATACCAACTCCAGTTATGGCCAAGGTTATTTTGAAATCCAGTCTGTGTGTGTGTGTGTGTGTGTGTGTGTGTGTGTGTGTGTGTGTGTGTGTGTGTGTGTGTATGATTATATACATCATACATACATAATCCCATTATATTATACACACATATATGTGTATGTATTCCTCTTTTACTTATCTTTTTTCTTCCATTTCTTAACTGAGAGAGTAAACCGAAACTATTTTGGAACTCATCTGTTTTGTTCATGTGGTATTATGCAACAAAAAAATATTATATAGAGGAATACTTAGCAGGGGCTAGGGATTTAGCAGTGAAAAACAATAGTTGCTCCTGTAGAAGACCCAGGTTAATTTCCAGGAACTCACCTGATAGCTCCTCACTGTCTGAAACTTCAGTTTGAAGGAATCTGATGCTTTCCTTTGACAGGTGTGGGCACCAGGCACACATGTACTACATGCACATACATGTAGGCTAACACTCATACAATTTGCTGTTCCAAAGGTTGTGAATGAAGCTGTCTTCCTGTGTGAGTGGTGATGTAGGTACTTTCTGGTAGTTTGTCTTTTAGAGTTTACTGGCAGATGGACGGTTTTTTGTTTGTTGTTTGTTTGTTTTTTGTTTGTTTGTTTGCTGTTGACATTGGAATCTGTGTCCTTTATAGAAAAGACAGAATTTCCAGCTTAAACAAATCAAGATGGCCAATACTCTTTCTTGGACTATGAGTAGTAAAAAATATTTTAATTTTTAAAGATTATTACATTGTTAGTATTAAAATAGTTTTACATTTATTCATTTACTGGAAGGCACTTATACTTGTACAGGTCAGAGACTAATTATAAGCGTCAGCTCTCTTGTTCCACCACAAGGTTTGAACTAGGGATATCAGGCTTGTGGATGGGTGTCTTTACCAACTGAGCCATTTTGTTAGCGCAAGATGTATCTATTTATTTATTTTTGCTTGTGAGCCTAGCTTTTAACAGCTAAGACATCTCTCCAGCCCAGTTGAGAATTTTTTGTTGCTGTTGTTTATTTCCTTTGGGATAGGGTCTCATCCCCATGCCTCTTTCACATGTCTTGGATGCTATATCACTCTTGTACCTTTGCTGGAATTGGAGACTACAAGTTAGGAACAGATACATAATTATTAAATGTTTCTTTATTACATCAGTGAGCTCTGTTATGTTGGTTAACAACATTGATTATAATTCCCTCACTGGTGACAGGACAGTAACACACTCCCCCCATCCACCTGCACTGCTTTGAGAATAAAATGTAGCTGTTAAATAACAGCATCAAGCATGTGCCACTTGATCAGATTTTAGATTCTCTCTCTCTCTCTGCTTCTATTTTCAGTCTTCCATGTTTTCTAGAAAATTCTGTGGCTACATCTAAAAGACAGAATTAAATTAGGGACTTATATTCTCATTCACAGATGGTGTTAATAACCATTTGAAAATAATGGTGTAAAGAAAATATTAGGGTAAATTTGGAACCTTGCAATCCCCACTTGCTTCTTAATTAGATGTTTTCTCTGAATGCAGAAATGTGGTTTTATAAATGACTTGTGAATATCAACTAATCCTGTTTTAATTAGAGCAAATAAAACTGATGAAGAAAGTTTCAAAGTACAATGTTAAATTCTTTTCAAGTGTAATATGCAAAAAAAATTACTTTTGTTGAATACAAATAAGCCAATTGTAATGAGTCATGGATGTAAAAGAAGATGGTCATTTTAAAAGAAAAGAAAAATACATATTTTTAAGTTGTAAATAATTTTCTTTGAGTATATGTATAAAGCTAAACTCCAAATGTTAAAGCTCAAACAGTGATAATTGTGTGTGCTCTCCTTTGATAGGATGGCATTAATATTGCCCTCAGTTTACCCACAGTTCACACAGGACCCTCAGTTTCCCCTTTGTTTTTAGAAAATCTGTGTTCCTGAAGGTGAAATCAGGAATTAGCTCTCTACCTCTTTCACATGTAAATCTTGGTGAATGCCTCATCTTGGTATTTATAACAAAGGACTGGCTTTCCTGGGGGACCTGGCAGCCATGCCTTTGAAAATCAATCAAGATTCTCCCAGGATCTGGAAGCCCCTGGGGGTTGGTCCATTGTTCATCTTTGTAATGCTAACTCATTCCTGAAGATGGGAGAAACTCATTGTTCTACTGAATGATAGTTAACAAACAGAAATGGCTTTTTCCTTAACTTCAGCTTCTTCTCAAAACATTGGCTAGATGTTAGCTCACACACCAGTCTACAGGCATTTTCTTTATTTTAATATCTATAGTTTAGAATAAAGTCCTCCTTGCATGTTTAATATTCTCCAGTGAATGAAAAATTACTTTATTTCAAAAGTGAGTTCATGGCAGTTTGTTGACAGGGCTGGTGACATTGCCTGTGCTCAAAACTCAGATAGTGATTGATTTTTCCAGCTAAATCTGCTGCTTCCTTAACACACACACACACACACACACACACACACACACACACACACACACACACACACGTATATATGTAGCTGTGTATGCCTTTACTTCTATTACTGGTATAGGCATGAGCAGAATGCTCTGAGTGAAAGACTTAAACTAGCAAAGAAATGAAATGGAGCCCAAATAATTGGAAAGCAGGGCAGTCTGACCCAGAAGGCTGATCAAGGCCACTGTGACTGGAATTTGCTAACCCCTGCAACCTCTCCCTTACAAGGCCCTGAGATAGCCTGATACCAGAATTTCCAGATGGGACCTAGAGAAACAAAGAGGTAGCTTCAACTCCTGTTTGCTTAGGCAAGATTTATTAGCACACCCTGAGGCCTACTGACCTAAATAGTGAGACCATCTAAAAGGATAAAGAGTATGCTAGAGCCCATGACTCTGGTCACATACTCAATAGTTAGAGGATCACAGCCCCTCCCACACCCGGAGAATGATGCTTCTCTCTAGCCTGTGTGCTGAGGGGGCCCGTTTGCACAAACATTTCCCATTCATTAATGCCTCTTGCTTGTTACATCAACTGGACTGGACATTGAAATGGAATCTTGAAATTTGCAGGCAAATGGATGGTACTAGAAGAAACCATCCTAAGTGAGGTAACCCAGTCACAGAAAAACAAACATGGTATGTACTCACTCAAAGATGGATATTAGACATAGAGCAAAGGTTTACCAGAATATAATCCACATGGAGGACTAATCCACATTGTATGTCTCTCAATGAAGGGGAAAGAGACAAAAGCCCCTGAACAAATTGGGGGCATGGGGGGAGGTGAGAGGGAGGTAGGAGAAAGAGGAAGGATCAGGAAGATTGAATGGAGAAATAAATAGGACAGCAATAAAAGAGACACATCAATAGAGGGAGCATTTATAGGTTTAAAGAGAAATCTAGCCCTTCCCCAATAAGGAGACTGATGACTACTTTCATCTGTAAGGATGGAAAAATGCAGCCTAACTCTCCAATGACCCCAGGAAGCTAGAAGTTTAAACCTTAAATTCCAGACCCTGCCCTCAGCCAGTAAATAGGTGAAAGGTCATGGCCATGGGCCAGGGCAGCAGGGGTGGAGACAGGCTGGAATGGACAGACTGGGTATGACCCTGTCGCTGTGCATGTTTGCCCGCCCCCCCCAGTGTCGGGTGACCAGATTGCAGCCTCCAGTGCTGGCCCTTCTCATATCTTTGTAATTGAAAAACTTGATCTTTGTAATTGAAAAACTAACCACCCCCTTTTCTCAGAGGATCCCCAATGCCTTACTGAGTTGGTGGAGTTCCTTATGTTCTCTCACCAGCTGATTTGAGATGATTGTCAACAGCTGCTGCTAGAGGCTACAAAAAAATTGTCCCTGGGCCCACTCAGCTGCAAAACAAGATTGATGTGCGGAATTCCCCTTGACTAGCCCCAGTTGTGACTTCAACACCGCTAAAGGTAGGGAGAGCTTAAAAATCTATTGTCAGGTTCTGGTGGCAGGTCTCTGAGGTGCCTCGAGACGGCCCACCAATTTGGCTAAGGTGAGAGAGGTGATTCAGGGACCAACCGAATCTCCCTCAGTGTTTCTTGAAAGGATCATGTAGGCCTTCAGGTGGTTCACTCCCTTTGACCCTACCTCAGAAGCCCAGAGAGCTTCGGTGACTCTGGTCTTTATAAGGCAATCAGCTCCGGATATTAGAAAAAAGCTCAGAGACTGGAAGGGTTACAGGAAGTTGAGTTGCGTGATTTAGTGAAAGAAGCAGAGAAACTATATTATAAAAGAGAGACAGAGGAAAAAAGGAATTAAAAAGAGAAAGGAAGAAAAAAGAAAAGAAAAAAGGAGAGAGAACAGGTGTGACAGAAGAAAGGAAAAAAATTTAACTAAAATCTTGGCCGCATTGGTTAAAAAAAAAAAATGATAGAAAAAGAGAGAGAGAGAGAGATTAGAAAATTTAGAGCAGGCCCTAGACAGTCTGGAAACCTGGGCAACAGGACCTGACTCGACAAGGACCAATGTGCATATTGTAATGGGTGACACAGGGCAATGGCAATATTCATTCATGGACTACCCAAAGAACAGTGAACCTTGGCATGGGCCGGATATCCCATTCATTCCTGGTTATCCCAGAATGCCTTTACCCCTGTTAGGAAGAGACATTCTGTCAAAAGTAGGAGCCCAGATTCATTTTTGACTCTGATCAGCCATCTGTAACTAATAAACTGGGAAGGAGCTTGATCCTGTAAACAGTGGATGGCCTGGCTGTCTAAAAGCTATTGTGGCCATGGCTGTACTGGTCAAAGATGCTGGCAAGTTGACTTTGGGGCAGAAAGTAACCATAATAGCCCCCCATGCACTGGAGAGCATTGTCTAGCAGCCCCCAAAACTGATGGATGACCTACGCCCGCATGACTCACTACCAAAGCCTGCTTCTCACCGAGAGGATTATGTTAGCTCCACCAGCCACACTCAACTCTGCCACTCTTCTGCCTGAGGAGACTGAACCAGTGACTCACAACTGTGACTGCCATCAACTGTTGGTTAAAGGGGGGTTCACAAAGATCTTACAGATGTCCTTCTGGCTTGGGAAGCTCTGACCTGGTTCACTGATGGGAGTAGTTACCTTATAAAAGGTAAAGGAAGGGCGGTGGTAGATGAAACTTGGACAGTCTGGGCCAGCAGTCTGCTGGAAGGAACCTCAGCACAAAAAGCTGAGCTCATGGACCTTATGCAAACCTTGCAACTAGCAGAAGAGAAGTCCATAAACATTTACACGGATAGCAGGTATGCTTTTGCAACTGCACATGTGCATGGGGCTATCTATAAACAAAGGTGGCTGCTTATTTCAGCAGGGAAGGAAGTCAAAAACAAAGAAATTCTAAGCTTGCTAGAAGCCTTACATCTGCCAAAAAGACTGGCCATTATACATTGCTTTGGGCACCGAAAGGCCAAAGATTTCATCTCAAAAGGGAATCAGATGTCTGATCAGGTAGCCAAGCAAGCAGCCCATGGTGTCAACCTGCTGCCTGTAGTAGAGAGGTCCAAAACCCCAGAACTCGGATGACAGTATACTCTAGAAGACTGGCAGGAAATAAAAGATTTAGACGGGTTCGCTGAGACGCCAGAGGGGACTTGTTATACCTCAGATGGGAAGGAGATTTTACCCTACACAGAAGGGTTAGAATACATCCAGCAGATATATAGTCTAACCCACCTAGGGGCTAAACATCTACAGAAACTGGTTAAAACATTCCCTTATCATGTTCTGAGACTATTGGGGGTGGCCAACTCAGTGGTAAAACATTGTGTGCCTTGTCAGCTGGTTAATGCTAATCCTTCAAGAATGCCTCCTGGGAAGAGACTGAGGCCACCCAGGAGCTCACTGGGAAATGGACTTCACAGAGGTAAAGCCAGCCAAGTATGGTAACAAGTACTTATTAGTTTTTATAGACTATAGGATGGGTAGAGGCTTACCCTACCAAGAAAGAGACCTCAACCATGGTAGCTAAGAAATAATGGAGGAAATCTTCCCAAGATTTAGAATGCCTAAGGTATTAGGATCAAACAATGGTCCAGCTTTTGTTGCCCAGGTAAGTCAGGGGCTGGCCAAGACATTGGGGGTTGATTGGAAATTACACTGTGCATACAAATCCCAAAGCTCAGGGCAAGTAGAAAGGATGAATAAAACCATTAAAGAGACCCTCACTAAATTGACTGCAGATAGCTCTCCTACCCTTTGTGCTTTTCAGGGTTAGAAACACCCCTGGACCGTTTGGACTGATACCCAATAAATGGCTCTATGGGGGGACCCGCCACTGGTAGAAATTGCCTCTGGACATAGTGCTGATGTGCTGTTTTCCCAGCCTCTGTTTGCTATGCTTAAGATGCTTGAGTGGGTGAGACAGCAAACATGGAAGCAGCTCCGGGAGGCCTACTCAGCAGAAGGAGACTTGGAAGTTCCACATCACTTCCAAGTTGAAGATGTCACCACACAGGAAACCTTGAGACTTGGTGAAAAGTCCCACTTTGTGGTCATTCCAGAATATGTCCTATTCACCTGGACCCACCCCCATGCCACTCGAGGTTATAGGACCCAGGAGTAGCCTCTTACAACTGCTCATTTTTATTCCTATCTTGTTGCTTACTGTTAAAAAAAATTGTAACTTTTGTTAAAAAACGAGTGTGGTCCAGATCATGGTACTTAGACAACAGTACAAGAGCCTTCCGAGCCAAGAGGAGGCTGCCCTTTGGTCCTGCCAGTTCTAAGATTAGAACTATTAACAAGAGAAGAAGTGGGGAATGTAAGGATGGAAAAATACAGCCTAACTCTCCAATGACCCCAGGAAGCTAGAAGTTTAAACCTTAAATTCCAGACTTTGCTCTTAGCCAGTAAAATAGGCAAAAGGTCACATTCTCTGCTGTTTACAACAGGACCTGTAAGTACATGAGCTTTGCCACTCCACCTGGGAGCCTTGCACAAATGCAGACCTCCAGGGCTATAGAAAACTGATTGGTCTATAAAGCGTGGGCTTGGATGGTTTAAATTGATTGGTCTGCACCGCACTGGCTCTGGATGCTATGAGATGATTGGTTTACGATGCGTGATCTTTGTTGTAACCTTATAAAAACTGTCTCAATTCTGTACTGGGAGTCCTCAGTCCTCTACCCCTGCGTGGCGCATGACTGTGGACCCCAGTGTACTTGGAATATGAAGACACTCATGCTTTTACATCAAGACAGCTTCTCGTGACTGATTGGGGGAGGGGGCAACTTTCCTGAGTCGGGTCATGAGGGTCCATGCTCTATGGGTTTTTCACATCCAGTAGCTGATGGAGCAGGAGCAGAAGCAGTGAGCCTAACTCCTGGAATCCAGTTTCAGAGGGAGAGGAGTGATGAACATAGGGGATAAGACCACACTGGGAAAACCCACAGAAACAGCTGACCTGAGCAAGTTGGAACTCAGGGACCCTAGTCTGACAGCTGGGGAACCAACATAGGACCAAACCAGGCCCCCTGAACGTGGGTGAGACCTCTGGTAGAGGAACCAGGATGTATCCCTAGTGCACATATGGATTTCGGGAGCCCAATTCTCCATGGAGGAATACTCCCTTAGTTCGAGACATGAGGGAGGGTCTTGGCCCTACCCCAAATGACTTGACAGATTTTGGTGATCCCTCATGGAAGGCCTCACCCTCCCTGGGGAGTGAGTGGGAGACATCAGAGGATGGGAGGGAGAAGGAGCTGGAACTGATATGTAAAATAAGAAAAAAATTAAACAATAATAAAAAATAGAAAAATAATAAAATGAAAAACTAATCTTTGGCCCTCAAGAAAACTCCTTTTGGAAAAGATGTATTTTAATGCAAGTATAGATAACAAACCCTTCACAATTTGTAACTCATAACAATAAGGCTGCCGGTTGCCTTTCCCTGCCTAGTACAAAGAGAGCCCCTTTGACTTTTCTATCCTATCGCCCAAGTTCTGAGGTAGACAGGTCTTATTCAAGGACTAAGTTCCAGTGAACTTTCCTGAAATGAGGATTCTGTTATGTGGTTTCTGGGTTACATTTGTCTTTAGCATATAGATCAAGCTGTGAGGACAATATGGTCTGTTTATCAGATGCTGGTGTATGCATTCTCTTGCTGGGGTTCCTCTTCCCTTGACTTTATGTGACAGTACTGTAAACACATTTGGATAGCAAGCCTTAGTCTTTAGTCACCCAGAAATCCCCAAGAATGAAATCTACAGTGGGCAGTAAATAGTTCTACAACAAACAGGATGAAAGTCCAAGCTCAGATCACGGGAGCAAACTCTTAGAGAGATAGCCATGGACTGGCTTAATTAAACTGTATTTGTATTAACCATTTCAGTGACTCTGAAAATGATATTTGTCCTTCTTAGACATCATGGGGGGTGGGCATGTGGAACAAAAGAATGATATTTCTGGTTTCTGTGTAATGCTTCCCGAACTTCTGAATCTGTCTTTTTGAAACAATCCAGTAGTGAAATGATGCTTTGATAAGAAACAAAAATTGCCTTGCATTTTAACACAATGAGACAGCAGCGCGCACCTAACCCTGGTCCTGCTTGGATCACAGATACACGAGATAGTTTTACACAGTACAGTTCCCTTCAGAGTGGCAGCTCTATAGTCTTCCTTTCAAGTGTCCCTATTTGAGTCATCGTTCCATTTATCTGCTCTTTCACAGGGGCAGCAATTCAGTTAATTTCCTCTAACATTGTCTCTTACTCAGGCAAACACTTTGTGTTTTTCGTGGCCAACAAAGCACCCTACATACAGTAAAAAGCTTTTAAATGCAGCATGCTATTTTCTTTCAAACTAGAATTAATCATTGATTTCAAAAGGTCCATTATATATGGGGAGTCATGCATGCAAGAACATAAATAAATGCTTTGTGTGTGCATTTTATACTTTTTATTCATAGAGACATATCGATAGTTGTTCATGACAATTTCACTTCATATCCTCAGCAAACAAAAAATGACTAATTTTGTTTGCAGGAGCCATTCAAGACTTCTGTATTCTAAGAGCCCTGGTATTTTCAAATGCACACATCGGTTTCTTTAATTGTACTCAAAGTAACTTATTTTATAATCTCTGTTTCCTTTAACATTTAAACAAGATTTGTTTTCCAAAGTTGCTCCAAGCCATTTATATTTCAACCACTTGCATTAACATATTTTCTCAAAAACCTCCTTTGTGTTTGGAGGTAAAAATCAGAAGCTTTGGCATGACCCAGATGTGCATTAAAATTCAAGTTATAACACTAGCATGCTGACTTATACAGTTACCAACTCCAAGCCGTTATTTTTGCAGACATTAACTAAAGACAAGAATTCATAAATCTTGCAGTGTTTATGAAAGTTAATTGGGTAACATATGTGACAGTCTAGCATGTCTCCTAACACGTACTGAAAAATTGACACACAAAGCTTTTTCCTAAACCTTTAGATATTTGAAATTCCTTTCTTTCAGTCATACATAAGATATAGATCATTGTCTTCAGTATAAAGTGACACTTCATTTATTCCTCCACACATTATCATACAAAATTCTATGAAGTCTTTTCCTTATTAACATACACTTTAATTTGGAACAAGAATGCCTGAATAATCTGTATATGCTTTTAGTAATTCTAAACTAAGGACAATTTTATCCGTTATATAATAAGAAACAATATCTGAGGAGTTATCACAAAAACAGGACAGAAGTTGTGTCAAGTGTACTAAGGGCATGGGAAGTGGCACACATTCTACAATCCCCTGCCAGTGAGACTCTCTCAGCCCAGTAGTCACAGAAGTCTGAGTTTGAATTTTCCTGCCCTAAATGCTGCTCCTTGCATCCTTACTGTCTAATACTCTCATCTTCCTATTAAAGAGACACAACAAGGAATTTTGAAAATTATTTTTTTCTCAAGAGAATTTACACAAAATATATTCATTTGAAAATTAGTTTGTGCAAAGGGCATTTTACCATCTAGAAGGTATGTTTTTAAAAGATACAATATAGATTAGTATCCATTTTACCCACTTCATCTAAAGCCACAAGGTAGCTAAGATTAATTGGAGAGAATGACCTCTATTATCAGTATTACCCAGTATACCTCAGATCAATGATCTGGAGATAGCCTGAACAAAACAACACTCCCAGACCAAAAGCCCACTGAAGGCTGAAGTATACTTTGGATTAAATTAATTGCAACCCAGAAGAAATGATGTTAGCCAATATTGTTCTGTACAATCTAATTAAAGAAAGCCAAGTACAATCAAGATCCTTTGGGGAACTTTATCAGTCTTCACCAACTCAGAAGCTCAACATATTTGATGAAGCACAGTGTATTTACAAAGAACAACTACACTATAGAGTGGTCCATGGCCAGTATAATGAAGAAGGTTTCTATCAAGCTATCTTGCTGGAATTCTAAAATCCTCAGATGTTCCTATCATCTTATCTATGCTTTGCTTTCAGCATTCATAAGGTAAAGATTTTTAAAAGTTGTTTTTGTTTCATAATAGGGGTACCTCTTTACAACCCATGATGACCATACAACTGAATTCACTAAGTTCTAACTTAAAACTCAGGAAATATTCTTGGCTCTGTTCCCCAAATGTTGAGTACTTTAGCAGGTATTAACACAGCTGGCTATTATGTATGGTTTCACATTATAATTCTTTCAAAACCTTGTTATGTATATGTGTGTTTACATGTGTGCATGTATGGTTTATGTTGTGTGTTTATGTGTATATATACATTGTGTGTGGAGGGAGGGTTGTGTGTATGTGTATGCCCGAGTATGCTTGCAGAGGCCAGAAAAGTACATTCAGTGTTCTGCTTTGTCACACTCTGCTTATTCCATTTGAGGCAGGAGCCAGCAAGCTCCAGGGATCTCCCTGTCATCCACCCCCACCCACCCACCCACTCCTGCCACAACACACTACAATTTGAGTTATAGGCATGCACAAAATAATGAATGGGATCTGAACTGTATTCTTTGTGTTTGCATAAGTTCTCTTGACCACTGAGCCCCCTCTCTGCTATTTAGAGTTTTAAATAAAATAATGAGACCAATAAAACAAATAGGTGAAAGCATGAGGTAACTTTGTTGTATTAAAAAACAATTAAGCTTAAACGTGTAGAGGCACAGTAAATAATAACAAAATTATTTGTACAGGCTAATCCAAATTCTGAAAATGATAATGAACTATTAATTTTCAGGGCATTTTAAAGACAGAGAAATCAAAGGATATATGGGGCAAGTCAATTGGCTAAGACCACATAGGAAATAGGCAGGGAGTCAACAGCCTATAAAATATGATACTCTAAATTACTAGGAGGCTAACATAGGTATCAAGTTTTCTGATAATAAGCACTTTGCCATATACAGAGGTTAGAAGACTGGAAGTCAAGCAAAGGTAACAAATACAATACTTTCTAACTATGGAATTCTCACAGAGAAACTATTTTTAGTGGAAAACTGATTTTCAGTCAAAATTTCTCAAATATACTATGTTTTATTGAATCATGTATAGCGAAGTTCATGTGTAGGCTTTTATCATAGAGAGAGAATCACGGTCCTGGGGGAAAGCATGCAAGATGGTGGACAGCATCCTGGGAACAGTGTTTAGGCTCAAATCTTACTTTACTGATGTTTGTGTTCTCCTGTGGCCCTCAAGAGTCTCCGAAGAGGTGTTAGGTGGCACAGGGTGATGTTATCTCAGTACCAGGGCTTCTCTGCGAGTAGGGCTACATTCATCTACACTCAGCTTTCCTCAATTTCTATTACTTCAGATTCTACTGTAAAACATTATTAAATATAACTTATGGATTTGCCTGTAAGAGAAAGCTTTCACTGGCTCATTTACATCACAATGCCACATTGTATTGCCATGTAAGACACATGCCATTTGACAAAAGCAGTGGGATCCTACAGGGGTAGACATGGGCAATAAATCTACTATATTCCGAGTCCTCTAACCTGGAGAACTTTTCTGGGGCTTCAGAGGCTTCAGATTTCCTCTTAACATCTCTAACTTTAGGCTAATGTCATCATGTCGCTTTTTAGTTGAAACAAACGGAGTTTTGCACTTAATTTATGTGGAGCCTCATAAAGCTAAGGGGGTGTGATGAGATTTCTGGTGATGAAATGGTCTTGCTTTTCTGCACTTATGGAGTTGTATCTGTCCTACTATGAAAATAGGTTGGTACCTATTCAACAAATAAGAGCCATCTGTAGTATCACGTGGGTAAGGTGGAGCTTAGCCATTCTGTGTATTGCCTTTCTCAACTACGAGACAAAAGGAGGGAGAAGAACACAGCTGTCTTGGTAAACCATTTGCTATGCAAGCATAAAGACCCGAGCCTGATTTATCAAAAGCACAGAAAACTGCATTGCATATGCATTGCACATGATAGTGATACTCTGGCCAACCAGTCTAGCCTACTTGAAAATACTTTGACAAATGAGAGACCCTGCCTTAAAAACAAGGTGATAATGCCTGGAAAGTGTCAGCAAGGGTGGCTTTTGACTTCCATTTGCCATTGTACACACATGTTCTGTTCACTCACTTAGGTGCACATGCATCAGTACCCATGAGGAGATGGAGAGGGAGAGGGAAAAGGAAAGGGAGGAAGGGAGGCAGAGAGAGAGATTGTATTATGTAATCAAGTTGTAGGGGAAAGAGAAAATATATTTTAAACCACAATAATAAGAATCGCAGATAATTTTCAAAGAATTTTATACCTTCCTAGTTTTTTTTTTTTTAATGAACACATATTACTTAAATGTCATCAAACAGAATGTTTTTCTAGAGATTTCCATTTTCTACTTGGGTTTTGGAGAATATAGATATTATCTACTCTACCGAAGACTTTGTACCTCCTCTCTCTAAACTTAGGTATTACTTTTCTACATCTTATAAAATGGCTGAGAAGGAAAGAACAGAAGTAAGTAAAGGGACCAGACCAGTTTTGAACTCTCATACTAATTAGAATATGAGAAAAAGAAGCATGTACATGGAAACAAAGGACAGTGCCTGTCAAATTTGGAATTGGAATCTTTTGATAGTCTTCCTTGGTGTATTTTTTTTTTTTTTTTAGAACACTGATTTAGTGTTTTGTATAGAATTGCCTTGTCAATCCTTTTGGAAATATGTTCAAACTACCTGCGTTTATTCATATGCAAATCTCTCTCTTTCTTAGAACTGCAGAATCAAAGCCATTTAAGACCTCTCTGGTCCTTTCATGCTAGACACTTTATAGTATGTCTCTGACCTCGGTGAATTCTGTATCTATGTCTCCTAGGAACACATTTCCACAGAAACTTGGCAAGGACAGTTATTATCATACTATGAAAAGTAAGTGTAGAGAAGAAAAAAAAAGAGAAGGAAAAGGTGAATGCTGTCTTTCTAAGACAATAGGTATTAATGTTTTTTATTCTGTACACTATTTTCAATGTTTACTTAGTATATATTTTTCTTATGTTTTAATCTGTAGACACATAGAATCTATTAAAAATCATCACATTTTACATCTCACTATTTGTGCTTTCCAGGGCACTAAAAAACTTCCATTAATTTTCTTTTTCTTATGATGCGATGCCTGATGTTTCACTGAGTCCCCCTTGCTATATGACACTTCAAACTAGATGAAGTCATATATTGTATCTGAATTTGTGCATCTCCCCAGGGTCTCCCTCATTGTAGATAGTCAACAAACATTTATGTACCAGATAGCTTTCATCTTATTGCATTTTGGAATCCACTTTGGCATTTAACAATGTCATCTTACTCTCTATGAGAGAGCAGACTCTGCTTACTTATTTCAGGGACAACTTAACTGGTGGGAGGGAGAGGGTGACTATACTGAGCTATTTTAGTCTGGGATGGCCTCTTCCCAGTTCAGCTAGAGCCTTACATAGAAGGAACTATGGGGTTAAAATCCTTTACCTAGATTTACCATCTAGATGGTGGCCAAGGAAGTCTTCTCCAAAGCATGAAGTCATGCTTTGGAGGCTCTGAAAGTCAAGAGACATCTAACAAATTGGTTTCCATTGTTGTAAGTATAAACCATTCCAGAAGCATTACTTTGATGAGTTAGGTCTGAAAGTTAAAAAAAGAAAGAAAAAAAAAGCTATGATGACAAATAGCAAATCCTTTGAGCAAATCAGGTGCAAAATTCCAATTTAAATCTTGGAAAAGTTCCAGGCAAATTAAAAGGAAATTAACTTGGTTTTGGGAAACAGAACATCCATATTTCCATATTTTACCTTTAAAAAGCTATTAAAATATGTACTTTTTATGTCTCTATCTCCGAGAAAAACAGTTTCTGGTGTAGGAATATATTGTCTGACCACAGACAAGGAATTAAAACAAGTGGGGAATAAAGATAGTTAAAGATCCTTCAACAGAAAAAACATCATCCTAAAGAAGTCACCAGAAAAATCTTAATAAGTATTTATATAAGGTATTTTCATTTTCTTGATTTCTGTTATATACAATTAAGTTCCCAAGAGCCAGCAAAGAACAATGATGTCTTACATTTATAATCATGTACACTGTGAAAATTATAGCCCTGGGATTTCCACTGCATCCTAACAGCAGTCTTAAAGCACCAATTATTATGTCAGTTCTATAGATTGTAAAATAATCTCTGAGATGATAAGAATTCCAACCATATCAACATTCCATATCTGATTAAGACTGTTGACCCTGAGGTTTTAATCATTTCACATCAAGTAATTATGACACTCCACTGGTGAGTTCACTTAAAGATAAATAAAATGTTTCTTAAAATATATGTCAATTTTGGGCTATAAGATGGTTTAGTAAATAAAGAGCTTGCCATGCAAAGATCAGGACCTGAGATTGGGTTCCTAGAACCTACATAAATATCTGGACTCAGAGGTCTACATCTGTAATTTAATCACCAAAGAAGGGTCAATAAGGAGGTCAGATGCCCACTGGGCATCCTGGGCACCCAGTGTAGCTGATTGCTCACCTTCTGATCCATTGAGAGAACTTGTCTCAAAGACTAAAGTGGCAAATAATAGAGGGACATACCCAATACTGACCTCTGTTCTCCACCTGTTAAGTATAGGTAAGTGTAACTGCACATATGTATTCATACACACACACACACACACACACACACACACACACACACTCATCTGGATGAATTTGTCATGCTCTTTCTCAGGGGTCATGAGAGATACAGCAGGTGATCTGTTTATTGTTATTATTCTTATTCTTCTGTTATTTATTACATCCACAGTTTCTGCTCCCTTTTCTCCTCCTAGTCTCTGTTTCCCACCTTCATTCTGGCCCTTAACCACTTCTCCTCTGTTTCCCTTCAGAAAAAAAAAGCAGGCCTCCCAGAGATATCAACCAAACATGGGGTATCAAGTTGCAATAAGTCTAGGCACTCCCCCCCCCATATCCAGGCTAGACTAGGCAACCCAATAGGAGGAAAAGGATTCCAAAAGCAGGCAAAAGAGTAAGAGAGACCCCCTGCTCCAACTTCGGAGTCCCACAAGCAGACCAAGCCACACAACTGTAACATATGCAGAGGGTATATAGGTCAGTCTCATGTAGGCTCCCTGGTTGTCAGTTCAGTCTGTTTGAGCCCCTTGAGCCTGGTTAGTTGCTTCTGTGGGTGTTCTTGTGATATCCTTGACCCCTCTGGCTCCTGCAATCCTTCCTCCCCATGTTCCATAAGATTTCTTGAGCTCGGCCTAATGCTTGGCTATGGGTCTCTGCATCTGTTTCCATCAAATGCTGCATGAATCCCGTCTGCGGAAGCTACTACAAACCTTTTGCTTCTGCAAAAATTCATACAATTTTTAATAGTATACTTTAGGTATTATATGCTAACATGAATTTAATATAAACCAGCAAGAATTATTATGATACATTTCAAACACTAATCCGGAATAATAGATAGCAGAAAATAATATCAGCTAAGCTTGAGAGTTCCTGGAAATAGCTGAGCTGTGGCAAGGATGACTTTGGGAAGACTGGATGGATGGAAGCAGAAAATGTCCTTAAAGTCTGCTGATGTAAATTAACTAACTAAATACACATCCATGAACACATAAGTTTATGATATGGTATACAATGTATCTGCATATTTTAACTTAAACACAATGTTTTATATAACCTATCATAAAGAAAAAGTTACCCTAGAAAGAAATGTCATGTGTTACCTTCAGCCTTCTATACATCTGATACTACTGGTGTGTCTCAATATATATGCCAAGTTCAGTACAAAAACTTAAACAAAATATGCTTGTGGCTTATGCTTGCTGCTTATTATGCATTTTATTAGATTTTCACTTAATCCTACCCTTTGAGATCTATTCTTGTAAAATATGCTTTTGAACCATCACTTAACAGTATCATCAATTTCCTTTTGACTTCATTGTCTGGTATACGGGGCTTTAAAAAGAGGGTAGATGGTTACAGTCTTGAAATCACAGCATTCAGGAAGAGAGATCCATGAATCAATATGAGCTCGTGCTACATAGAAAGTTCCAGTCCAGCCAGAGCTATACAGTGGTACTTCCTTAAAAGATTAATATGCAACCTCTAATATTGTGAAGAAGCATATATGAGAAAAGTCTAAAACATAGACGGATATTGTAGGCTGATTGTCACACTGGTAGAAACGAGCATAAGTAGGCAATATGTAGGTATTATAGGCCTGATGTTACTTGTTTAAACTCTATGAAACTTAGTTCTGAAAATATCAAACAAACTTCATAGCAAATCCTGAAGGGCAGTTAGTTAGTTAGTTGGCTTATTTATTTATTGGTTTTTTGAGGCAGGGTTTCTCTGCATAGTTTTGGAGCCTGTCCTGGAACTTACTCTGTAGACCAGACTGGCCTCTAACTCACAGATATCTACCAGCCTCTGCCTCCCAAGTGCTAGGACTAAAGGTGTGGGCCAACAACGCCCAGCTATGAAGGGCAGTTATTTTGTATAACTTATTTTCATTTATATGTCCAGACCTTATTTTCTTATTTATTTTAAAAATAATTATTTAATAATATAAACCAATATATAATTATACATTCTTTGAAAATTTCATGTGGAAGTCCAATCTATCTTTTTTGCCTTTGATGTTTTTAAATTTTTTTTATTTAAATTAAAAACAATTTTATTTTACATACCAATCCCAGTCTAACTTGATTAAATCTGCCACTACTCACCCTTTCCAACTAACCATAGCTCCTTTACAAATTATGTCATTTTCTTTTCTTAATATAACCTATGGAATTTAAATAGTGCTGTCCATATGCTTGTGTCTGTAGACATTCCCACTGGAATATGAGTATCCCACTAGTTGCCACACTCCAACAGAAAATAAACCAACTGGATTAGGGCCGTATGAAACACCACTCATCCTTGGTGGAATTTTAACTAGCTTAATCTTGTTCCAGTAACCACAGCTACCTTACCATCATATGTGCAATAGCCAGTAGTCTTCTTCATCTTTCTGCTCTTATATGTTTTCTCTTCCCTCTTCTACAATATTCCCTAATATTATCCAATATTCCATGGATAAGGTAGGGAGGGGCGGGGGGGTTAACCAAAACAGATGTCCATTCACGGCTAAGCATTCAGAGTTACAATACGACTGCCGCGAGTCTCTGACTTAATCACCACTTGCTGAAACAAACAAACAAACAAAAATACAAATACTTTGGGATATATCAGAGTTTGCCTACTTCCAGAAATAATTTATCTTTGAAGTGTTTCACCCATAATTTTTCATGAGGTACTATCTGTGTGGTAGTGTTCAGGAAGTATCACAGGAATTTGGGATTACATTTTCATCTTCACTATTATGTCGCCTATATCCCCCTATGGAGTATCTACAAAGTAGCTATTCAGACATAATGTAGAGAAATAGTTAACAATATGGATATTTTCAACAAAAGAGAAATAGTTAAAGTCATCCCATTCACTTTCAGAACAAGATCAAATGTTCCCCCAAAAGACAAACAGCATATGCCCTGGTGTCTTCCAATTATGCACTATATCTAAAAGTATGTTCTAATAGCATTAGAAGCTCAAATATCTGAGGAAGACAAGAATCCTGAATCTTCCTTGGGATAAATGCACCGAGTCCTAATTCCTCCCAAACTTCAATTTTTTGGATTTGCCCCCCAGGACAATATTTTTCTTTCCTTCCAAAGACTCGTCTACCTGCTGCTTAGAATTGGACTAGATTTAATGATATCACTGCCTCCTGGTGTGGTACCGGTAAGCAGGGAATATAAATCTGTAAACTGCACTGCCTGGACTGACTGCACTTTTTCTTACTATTTCACCTGAGAGTGCAAAGAAAAGGTGACTGAGAACATAGTATTGATGTTTGCAACATCACAATTTTTGTGTGTTTATATTCAGTTTCAACTCTTTTTGGCAACATATATCTTTTTTCTTTCCTATAACAATGTTTTCTAGAGTAATAAACTTAGAAGAGAGAAAACATTTACTATGCAAGACACAAGATGGGCAGAAAGAGATGCCAGAAGATAACACAAGATTCAGTATCATAGGGTGTGTTTAGCCAGTCCACCCTCTCTTTCAATCTTTAATGGATTATCTAATGTTATTTGTATGCTGGCTTTTCTATCTAGCAACCTAAAAGCTTTCAAAAACAAACCTTAGATATATCACTCCACTTTACTGTGTGTGTGTGTGTGTGTGTGTGTGTGTGTGTGTGTGTGTGTGTATGCATGGGCACGCACGTGTATGTGTGTGTGTGTTTATTGGGAGTATGCCTATGTGTGCACTCATCTAAGCACATGCATGGAGGGCAGAGGAGAATTTTGAGTGTTCTTCTCTATCACTCTGTCATTTTCTATTTGAGACAGGGTCTCTCAGTAGGCTGGCCAACAACCCTCCTATCTCAGTCCCTGTCCCTGGTGCTGGAAAAACAAACACAAGCAGATATGCCCAGCTTTGTATATGGGTATCTGGGATTTGAACATAGATTAAGTACTCTTGCCCACTCTTACCCCTTGATAATTTGTTTAATTCTTAGACAGACACATTCATTTTATTTCCGATTTTTGCATTCAACTAATTTATTATATTTCAGCTTTTGCTTTGATAGATCATTATTTGTTCTAATATTAAATATCAGTTGTTGAGGTTTAGTATTGAGCTTTTAGACTCTAAGACTTGAAATATCAAAGAATAATAATTTTAGTATAACTTTTAATAGTGAAATAGAAGTAGGTACCAGAAGTACATGAATAGTGAGGTTACTCAATGCTTTTGTATAAGAGTTTGGAAGCTAAATTTTGTCTGTGTTACTTACTAGCCTTGTATTTAAGAATTCAGCAACAAACTTCACCAGAATATGATTTTGCCTGACTATAAAAATAGTCACTAAATGGTTTAATAACTTCAGGATGTCATTTCCCTAGCCTATAAAAATAGACAGTAAATGATTTAATAACTTCAGAATGCCAGTTTTCTTACCTATAAAAATAGGTACTAAATGCTTTAATAACAGCATCAAGTTGTAAGAATTAAATGGAACAATGTGGTGACAAGGCCTGGAAATTAATATGTAGGTTTCCCCTTTCTTTATCAAAGAAAGACTTCAGAAATATTTTATAGTAGAAAGATTTTCAAGTATTAGGCTGTCTTTCATTTAACACAAACCCTTCTTGAGAAAGAAGAGAATTAGGCAGTCATAAATAATGTATATGATGGTTGCTGGATTTGCTGCTTCTTCTTACTATTATTATCATAATATTGTGTATATAAACATGTATCTAGCACCTTGATGCCTCTTTATTTTCAAAACATTTTAGAAATGAGCTCTCTAGAGAACTGTACTTATTCCAAATGTTATCAAAATTCAGCCAGTCAATTCATTGAACTCTTTTCTATGACTAACAAACAGCTATTTTATCATTTAAATATGAATTATGACTTTAAAAGAAGCATCAAGGTCTCTTCATTATTGACACTATCTTTATATCTTCCATTTTCTTTACATGAGCATTGAGAGGACAGAATGCCTTCCCTCCCCTTATCCCCATTAGTCTGAATGACTCCAAGGAGAGATGCTGAATGCTTATGGATACTTCCATGATTTGAGAATGACTGCTTAGGAATTCCTAATTGCGTAGTCATCTTGAAAACTAAAGTGAGTATTGCAGCAAAATAGCCAATTCTTCCCTCTGGTGGGACTGTAATCATTTAATCAGCCTCAGGATAGGAAGTTCTCAACATTCTTTTACATGGTTTGCTCTTTCCCAGCTTTATGGTTTATTTTGGATTGGCAATGAACAGGAGAAGCAAGGTTAGTCAAGCAAACCCCACAGCAGCTACCTCTCCATTGCTGTTTTACATCAAGGTATCCTTACAGCTACAATCTTATATTGCTTTTAAAAATAATAAAAATGTGTAAATTTGTTGTTTATATTGTGACATATACACATGTGTATATGTAAAAATATATAGGTATGTATGTATATATGTGTATGTGTATGTATATATGTGTGTATGTAATGAAATGATTACTGTGGGCCAGATAATAAACAACCCACTTGTAGTGGCATCTTGTTCAGCCAGTTGATTTAAAGCCTTAGGGTGTGGCTTCAGTGTGCAGATGTGATCCCTTACTTATAAGGAAAAGGAGGGGCCTGGCTCTCTCTTTTAGATGGTGATCTGAGCATCTTTCATTGCAGCATCCTGTGCCTCCAGGGGCAAAAGACCATGGGGGTTATTTGCCTTCATTGAGGGAGTGCTCCCCACATAAAAAACTGTTCTTTTATTAGGACATTTGTGGACTTCCATAACCTGCCTTCATGAAGTTGAGGAACCTGGAAGTTCTTAGCAAATTCCTACACTACCTTGTAGCATATTTAACTAATTTCTTGCTGCATATCAGAAGTCTACATTTTTCCCACTCTAGAAAACCCCAACTTTGTGATATGATTAGAGACCCCCAATTTCCCCCAAATATGGAGCTCTTGTTAATAGATAACTAACCTCTGTTATCCTTCTTACCGTTATAGATTCCATTCTTTAGATGACTGGTATATGAATCAGGTATCTTTGCTACTGCTTGCCAAGAGCCAAGGGTGCTGTGTCAAGTTCTTTAAATAAATGGTTCATGGAAGCCATTTTCTCTAAGTTGTCCTCATTAGTATTGGATTTATAACAGCAACAACATTTTTTAAAATGCACTGATTTAATATTTAATACTTTTTATAACTCTTTTCTATGACTTGAGGTCACGTGTTGGCAAGCTGTGTGGATGCAGGTGAGTCTAATATTTTAGTTTTGAAAACAGGTTTACCTGTATGCAAAAATGATAATAAAGTTCAAAGTTCATACAATTCCCCATCTTAGTAGCTGCCAGCTGCCAACACATCATTCTGTGTGATGCACTTATACAATTGATGTACCTACATTGACATGTTATTTTCACCAGAAGTCTAGAGGGTACATCATGTTCACTGTTGAAGTTGTCTTCCTATAGCTTTTAACCAATGGATAAAGACAGATTTTCACCATTTGTATCTCACAGAGCAGCCTCACAGCCCACACTTCCCTACCACTCCTTCTCTGTCTCCTTTTCTCCACTAGCTGCTGGCCATCATTGCTGTTTGCATTATCCCCATAGTTCTGCCACTTAAAAGAGGGTGTAATTTGAAAAAGAAAGCATGTTTTTTTTTTTTTCATAATGAGTTCTTTTCACCTACAAATTGACATTTAAATGCCCTCTGTCCAATCCGAGCTTGACCACTGCTCTATTAATCTGGATATTTGCAATGAATATTTGCAAAGTTAGTTTTCCCATCTACTTACCTAATCCCATGGGAGTTCATTTCAAGCTCTTTCTGTGTTTTAGAAGTTACATATAAAGAATATTGATATCTGGGGTCAAACTATAGCTCTTCCTTTCTGTATAAGGTAGGTATCCTTGGAGCAAGCCTTACCACTGAGGTGTATCCCCAAGAAATATGAGCAAATTTGTCTGAATACATTTTTTTTAATTAATTGGTTTTGCTTTTTACTTAATTGGGTAAACACTAGCAAACATACTGCTATGCGCATACTGAATTTATTTCATGTGATAAGAAAACACATAGACTGCCTCTCAGGCCTGCAGAGGACTTTCAGAGGTAGAAGATTGTGGCACAGCTCACTAAATTACTGCATAATCCTTTGTTTTATAGCATTAAGTGTTGGGGAAGTTCATTAGCTGGCAAAATGGTGTTATGTTCAGCTTGATATTCAGCATGTGATTCCATACTGCTATGCTTGAGACAAACTGAGGACATGGTGAAACAGCATGGTATTCTTTTGTTCACATTTTTTTAACAGGTCCATATATTTACATAGTGAATGAAACTTTAGAAAAAATAAGTAATTCCCCAAATTTGATTTCAGTTTTCCAAGCTAAAAAATGTATTTTTTTAGTTATGTAGATATATTTAGGGTAAACAAAGGATGAAAAATTACTGTTCAGTACTGTGTTCACACAGTCACATTCACTCATTATTGGATAGTTCAGTGCCTCGTGATGGTCAGTTATCCTTTGCAAGGCTCGAGTAGCCTCAGCCTCATCTTAACTGCTCTGGCTGCTGCATTTGCTGTCAGCTCTAGCTATCTATGAAACCAACTCCCTGAGTGGAGGTGTTTCTATTTCTGGGAGTAGCTGTTGCACTGTAGGACAGGTTTGGAATACATGGCTTGATTGATACAACTTTTATTCCCCATGTATCCCATCTACAGAATTGTCATGACACTTGCAAAGGTATAAGTAGAAATGAATCTTTTTTATAATGCCCTATCTGAGCCATTTTTGCTAACATGCTATTGTCCAAGCCATCTGTCCAGTTCACTCCAAAATGAGAGTAGTATAGCATAGAAAGAATGTGTCTACAAGAAGCCGAGGATTTGTGGTGGAAATTCTGTATGGGAATGTCCTCTACAATCTAGTACTATGTGCAATAAAATAAAGCAAAACAACACAGAAAGAATTAAGTAGAGATCATGTAATTGAAATATCTGATAATAATTTTTAAGTCTCCTATTGAACTGTATACATACAAGGCTAAATATGAGAGATGACAGAAGTAATCAGTACCAATGAGGACAGAACAAGAGTGTAATAAAAAAGGGGAAAGGTAGAGCATGAGATAATGATGCAAGGCAGAGCCCTAGAGACTTGAAATATAATAATAAAAGATCTAACATTCCCATCACGTGAATCACAGACAGAAATAGTGCATTGTGAGAACAAAAATGTTTTTGAAGAATGTCTTATGAAGTTTCCAAATGTGGTAAATTCAAAATGCTTTGAGAGAATAAACAAAATAAATAAAAAGAAATTTACCAGTTGGTATTAAATATTAAAATTTTGTAGCTAATAGAGAAGGGGCGTGTGGAGGGGGCGCTGAGAAGAGAAGGAGGAGGAGCTATGTTTGGGATGTATTATATGAGAGAGGAATAACTAAAAATTAAAATAAAAAGTTCTAAAATTCAAGGAGAAAAGGAGAGGAAAAATCTTAAAGGCACTAAGACATGGGGACCACTACATTCTGGTAAAGACACATTTTAATTGAATAAAGTATTTAATTGAAATCATGGAAACAAAATGACACAGGTTGGTAAGTCTTCTAACCATGTGAAATATATAAAAATCAACTGCATGTTCTAGACTAGGCATAGCCAGACTTCATGAATGAGTGAAAACAAAGACATTCTTAAGAAACAAATATTAAAGAATCCACCACCTACAGAACAACTATCAAGGACTAGCCATACACATGCTTCAAAGAGAAAACAAAACAAAACAACAAAACAACTTTCCACTAGAGAGAAGACAAAACTTCTCCAAAGGAAGATCCACAGAGTGACTTAAGCATGATGTAAATACAGGATTCTGAGTTTGCAGAATCCTATCTGATCTCTATCAGCAAAGCCAGTAAATTATTCATAGAAACAGAAACATGAGAGAAAGCTCTTAAAATCTGTGGGGATGCAAAAGGCCTTGATTATGAACATGAGTATTTAAGACCAGCACCAAAAATATAGTAATGAAGCTGAAAGCATTCCTCAATCAACTACAAGTTGTAACACAAGGCTATGGTACCTAAAGCAGTTCACTGGTAGCTTTAACAAAAGACAGCAGCATGATAGAGCTGAATAGAGACTCCACAAAGGAATCTTTTGTGTCTAAATGTTGTCTTAGATCTTGATATTGGGGTGAGGAAAAGCATGGTCTCCCTGTCATTTAACACATTTAACTTTAAGAATCCCTCACCAGAAATGTTCATGTCTGCCTAGTGCTTTAACTGTTGCTTTCCATGACTTTACAAAGGAATATTTCTTTCTCAAGCTTTTTCTTTTCAGTAAGCTCACCATTAAGTTCATATCCATATTTGGTCCTTCAACTTTTTCTTGATTTGGCTCCAGTAAAAGAAGTATCCTCAACATTCTTTTTTTAAAATAAGATTTCATCTGTCTCTGCTCAATAATATGCATGAAAAAGTTTCATATTTGCAAAGAGTATTACAATTGCTGAAAGTGTTTTAATATAATGCATTCACTATGCTTTACTGAACTTGAAAATATTACATTGTTAGATGACAACACTGACAAAAAAACATCTAGGGAGTTCATGCAGAAAATCGCCTGTCCTGATCAAATAAACATGAAGCACATCTCACATTCTAGACAAATAGCTTTCTATGGCTGATTAGACTGGGCTCCGGAAATGGGCATGCCTCAGCCAATGAATTTATTGACTAGGTGGATAAGACTACTCGATGAAAGTTACTTTGTGATCTGTGATTGATTTCTTTGTGACATCTACTCAGGACTTTTTGTTTATTTTCTCTTTCTACTTATTCCAGTGTTCATATACAGCAAAAGCAACTCTTTGAAAACAAGTTTGTGAAAGCATTGGGCAAACAATTGAAAGGAATGTGGAAACTGGGAAAGTTAACTAACAAAATTCATGTTTTTAAAACATGGGAGTCAAGTATGCTCTGGACCTTAATAGTCCGAAAGGACAAAAAGCATCATACGTCATGAGGAGAACCTTAATCTCTGTTGTATGTAAGAAGTTCCCTGTGATTTATGCATGGCGTGATATTTAATAACTTGTTTTTCTTTCAGATGAATTATTTTTCTCATGAGTTTGACTTTTTCAGTGAGATGATAAGTAACTAAATAATTACACGGTGCTTTCCAATTTACAACATACAAAATCATATCTGTTTTGTTGTTCTGTTTATGTACACAACACCAGAGCAAGAGTGACTTCAACACTCCTCTAGGTGCTTTTAATCCTGTTGGTGACCAGCCTGCAAATTTCTGGTTTCCAGATTTGAAAAGCCCATGTTTGTGTGTTTACCATGTGAAAATTCACTGAGCTTGATATGTGTCTACATATGCATGCCAAACTATGATTGAAATATTTGGTAACTTAATTCTGTCCCATATTTGGAACTTTTCAAATGCACTCTATGATATATTATATCTTTTATACCCAACACACTTATGCAAATTGACTTTGGAGGTGACTTGTTAATGCAGGTGCTGCATAATCCGCTGCAAATCTCTTAACTGTCTTTGCCTCTTGGAACAATTATCAAAAAATGATTGAAATTCAGTTTTTTTTTATAATCATCAGTTAAGATGTACTTTTCTTCCCTTTACATGAAGTCAATGTATATTATTTGAAAACTTATACATGCTTGATGTTCAACACTCCT
Organism: Phodopus roborovskii; assembly: GCF_943737965.1. Lineage (NCBI taxonomy): Eukaryota > Metazoa > Chordata > Mammalia > Rodentia > Cricetidae > Phodopus > Phodopus roborovskii. Next base: position 1,978,859 of record NW_026126408.1, on the reverse strand, counting down.
CTGAAAAGCAATTGTCTGAAAGAATTTGTAGAAATTACCTACCTGGCACTAGACAATGTTTCTTCCCCTAAAGGTCTCCATAACTAAATATATTCATGAGTATTTATAGTTTATAATACATACCTTAATCATATAATTCCTTATCATGGTTGATGTAAAATTTAGAATTCTCCCTGGTTTTCTCTCTGTTTCATGACTGCCATAAAGTAAGGATATCCTTTCTGCCCTGATGTTCTATCTGGCCTCTGACTGAATGCAAGGGATCCTGGAATTATGTACTCCTTCCAATGAACACAGGAGGAAATTATATTATAACCTCAGAAAACAAAATAATTTAAAATATGAAAAAGTAAATACTATGTCTTACAAAAATGTGCACATAAGATTGTTAGTCAATGAAACTGCAGAGAATAAAAACAAAAGATTCTACTGAAAAATACATTGATTATGGACCTAATGTGTGTTCTGGATTAATTTACATTACCCTGTTTTCATTGTATTATGCAATATAGGCAATAAATAAAACTGCCACTGAATAATCATGAATAAATCAGTTATCATTTTCTGAAGTAAAATAATCTGGAAGCAGAGATAAGTCTTTCAGGGAACTAACTCAGAGCAAATGTTAGAAATAATTATTACTACTTTAAAGAATACAGTTTGCACTAGGTTTGTTCTGCCAATATTAACATATGAAGAAGACACACACAGTTTAATCATGAACTTTCCCCAAAAGATGAGTACCCATTGACTAGTACTCTTCAGCCTTGACTGGTCCCATTGGAAATACTTTTCACTGGAAGATTTAGAACCAGGTTTAAATGATAAATTGAATGAGCCCCAGGAAGAGAAATAGATTGTGCAGCCAAACATAAAGATAAATTTTCTCATTATATGCTGCTCCATGTACAGGCCTGGTCTTTTTGAAGAGTCTGAATAGCTTGTAATTTAACATCTATGAACACTGGTAATGCTGTTACACTGCAATGACACATTTCACTCTGAATTATAACTAATATAACCAATTTATGCATCTGAAATTAAAGAATTTCAGTTTAAAAGGAATAATCTCTTGAGGGTTGCAGAGGACAGAATAGCTTTCCCATGTAAATAAAAAAACAAAAAACAAAGCAAACATATTCACCACCAAAACCAAAAATCAAAACTCTACCTAACACCCAGAAAATTTGTTTTATGGCCATAGATAATTTGAAGGCCTAGAATATAGCCTTTTTTTCTTTTAAAATGTAAAATAAAATAAAATTAACCAATTTGTTTCCCAGAAATGCCATGGGATCTAAACACCATGTTGCTTATTTAATGGTATAATTTTATTTTGTCTTAGTAAAGATAACTTATAAATCACCAGATAGCATTTGATTAAAATGTATAGTTGGATGTCTTTCTCTGTCCTGCTGGTCCCCCTAGACTGATTTCTTTCCCTATGCTGTGTCCCCACAGCTCTTATAAAATAGTCACTCTAAGGCTAATATATGAAATATAATTGTTTGGTCAATGGTTTAGGCTTCTTACTGGCTAGGTCTACCTATAAATTAATCTATTTATACCATTTTATATTGTACCAGGAAGCCAGTGGCTTGTTACCTCACATCTTGCTTTCCCAGTTTCTACATGGCATCTCCTTGATTCCTTCTCTCAGTCTGTATTGTCCACCTAGCTATAGTTTGCCTGGTCATTAGTCAAAACACCTTTATTTATCAACCAATAAAAACAACACACAGCATACATAAGAACATTCCATATCAAAAATGTACAATTTTCTAACTCTTATTTTAATTTCAGTATGTATTAAATATTAAGGAGAGTTTTTTTAATGTGTAGTAAGCCCAAGAACTTTAAATACGAGTTTGGACTTTTCTTATCCCTTATATGTCTACTAAGGGATAGAAATAATTGTTTAAAACTATTTAGGAACACATTAATTAACATAACTTGTGCAAAAATAATGCCCATTGGTATAGGTGTGGGAACAGTATGTGGAGAACAGGGCTTAAACCTAGAGGGGTATCTGAATTTATGCATTTTAGAATGAGGAGGAACTTAGGACATTTCAGAAAAAGGGAACAAAGTTGGACCAAGTTCCAAGCCTCCCAAGTTCTGGTGTTAAGTTGTGTGCCGCCAAATCTAGAAAGTTATCTTGATAGTTTGTTGTTGTATTGTGATCTGTCTGGGCCATTTTTGACTGACTGTAAGTTCTTTATGGTTTTGGGAACTTTATCCAAGTGTCATATTACAAATAAATAGCTTCATCTTGCCTATTGCTGAAAAACTTTGTATGTGATTCCATAGGAAACAAGCTACCATCCTCACATTGTAAGCCCCACATTATTAGTAAAATTATTCCTACAGATTCTCCAACATAGGGTCTGAAACATGGCTTAGTGAGGACAATCACTTGGCAAAAAACCTGATAACATGTGTTGGGCCCCAGGTACCCCTACGATGGAAGAAGAGAACCTGACTCCCCCATACTCTCTACTCTGACCTCTACATGTGTGTTTAGCAAGCATGGACCCCCCCCAACCCATATATGATACAGGATTTAAAACGCCAGTCTAAATAAAATCAGGACCATTTATGTCTTACAATTTCAGTAAAAGACACTACTCCACTTAACCTATATATTTATTTATTTTTCTTTCTTTTCTGGTGTTCTCAGTTTTCATCTTTGTGTGTACATGTGTGAATCATGTGTGTATGTGTAAGTATGTTTATGCAGGTTTACTTTTGGTGAATGCAATCAAAGGCAGCAGATCAACCTTAGATAGTATTCCTCAGTATTTGTTTCTTTCTTCCTTAAGGCAGAGACTCTAACTGGTTCTGGAGCTCACCATTCTGTCTGGGTTGACCTGCAAAGTCCAAGGGATTCATATGTCTCTGTGTCCCAGATCCTAGGATTCTAAGCATGTGCTTGGAATTTTACATGGGTGCTGGGGTAGGAACCCAAGTACTTAAATTTGAATAGCAAAGACTTTTCTAATTGCCATGCATCCCCAGTCTCCTCCTGGCATATTTCCTTCCTTTTTCTTGTCCTTTCTACTTAGGTCACTTGATTTAGTCTCAGATGCATAGTACCTTGATTGAATTTTGATTTCTGAAAGCTATGTTCTGTGGACAAAAGATTCTAGGTTGAGGGTCTTTTTCCTTTCATCATTTGAAAAATGATCCACTTCTATTTAGCCTCTGAAGATTCTGATGACATATTAACTGTCACTTAATTTATTTCTTTCTAGAGTGATAAGCTGTCCATCCCCTGAAGGAAAAATAAAAAGCATAAATTATAACTGGCTATGTTACAAAGGTTTTATATTGTTCTTTATTTTATTTAGTCCCTTTCTTGTTAGTATCAGATGTTTAGCCAGCATGTGGATTTGACTGCCTAAGACTAGGTTATCATTCATGGGTTTACTCAACTTCTTCTGATCATATATTTATAAGTAAATATAAATATGTATTATCAAAAATCTCTAAATCTCACTATTAGGATTTTCAATTCGATTCCATTGGTCTACCTGTCTATTTTTATGCCAATACCAGGCTGTTTTTAGAACTATAGCTCTGTAGTAGAGCTTAAAGTCAGGAATGGTGATGCCTCCTGAAGTTCTTTTATTTTTTTTGCTATCCTTGGTCTTTTTTTTTTCCATATAAAGTTGATTTTTATCATTTCAAGGTCAATGAAGAATTGTGGTGGGATTTTAATGGGGATTGCATTGAATCTGTAGATTGCTTTTGGCAAGATTGCCATTTTTACTATACTTATCCTACCTATCCAAGAGCATGGGAGATCTTTCCATTTTCTGGTATCTTCTTTAATTTCTTTCTTTAGAGTCACAAAGTTCTTATTATATAGGTCTTTTACTTGTTTGGTAAGCGTTACACCAAGATACTTTACTTTGCTTGTGGCTATTGTAAAGGGTGATGTTTCTCTGATTTCTTTCTCTGTCTCTTTGTCATCTGAAAAAAAGTAGGGCTACTGATTTTTTTGAGTTTATCCTGCTAGTTTGCTGAAGGAGTTTATCAGCTGTAGGAGTCTCCTGGTAGAGTTTATTGGGTTGCACATGTAAACTATCATATCATCTGCAAACAGAGACAGTTTGACTTCTTCCTTTCCAATTTGGATCCCCTTGATCTCCTTTTGTTGTCTTATAGCATTGGCTAGAACTTCTAGTAAGATATTGAAGAGGATTGAAGAGATATGGAGAGAGAGGGCAGCCTTGTCTTGTTCCTTATTTTAGAGGAATTGGCTTAAGTTTCTCTCCATTCAGTTTGATGTTGGCAGTTGGTTTGCTGTATATTATGTTTAGGTATGTTCCTGTTATCCCTGACCTCTCTAAGACCTTTATCATGAAAGGGTGTTGAATTTTGTTGAAGGCTTTTTCAGCATCTAGGGAGATAATCATATGGCTTTTCTTTTTCAGTTTGTTTATATGGTGGATCACGTTGATAGATTTTCATATGTTAAGTCATCCCTGCATTGCAGGAATGAAGCCTACTTGGTTATAGTGGATGATTTCTCTGATATATTCTTGAATTCGGTTTGCCAGTATTTTATTGAGTATTTTTACATCGATGTTCATCAGGGATATTGGTCTGTAGTTTTCTTTCTTAGTTGTGTCTTTGCCTTTCATTTTTAATGAGACTATTTACTAAATACTTGATATAAAAATTCTGCATTTTGTATTGTCATGCCATTGAAAAACCTCTTCACTGTGTCACAATTTATTTTCAATTTTCTTAATTTTTAATTTAGATTATTCCTGTTGCTGTAATTTACAATTTATTAATACTTCATTTTTCTTTATAATGGTACTGAGTCCACCTACTCTATCTCAGCTAAGATATTTATATTACATCTTTTAATTTCAAATTTTCTTGTATGACATTCTTCGTATTATTCATTCCTTGCCAAAGTGGTCAGGCTTTGCATTCCTTTTAAGTATGTCTATGCTTTCTTCATTGATAGATTTGGTTGTTGTTGTTGTTATTGTTAATGAGGTACAGTTTAAAACTTTCAAAGTAATTGTTTAATCATTATTATTCTTAAATGTTTTACTCTTTCTCTCTCTCTCTCTCTCTCTCTCTCTCTCTCTCTCTCTCTCTCTCTCTGTGTGTGTGTGTGTGTGTGTGTGCTCAATTACCAAGGTGTGCCTATAGATTGACCATGTTACCAAGCTTGCAGCCAGCACCTTTACCACTGGCCTATTTTCTCAGCCCATTATTTTAAAATGTTGACTGTTGTTCTTCATTATTTTATTTTGTTCTCTCCAATATTTTGTTATGTGAGCTTTATGGCCCAGCAGGTCTTGCAGCCCTTCTCAGCCCCATTGATGCTATAATGCTATACTAGTTACAAAGTTGTTGGCCAGAACTTCTTATTGACTAGTCCTGTGTTAATTATTAACCCATAACTACTTACCTATACATTTCTACATGGTCATCTCTTAGCAGAGATGCCTCATTCATGTCCTCCCTTCCCTAGGCTCACATGATGACTCCTCTCTGCCTACACTTCTCAGAATCCTCCTTGTCTCCTAGTCCCCCCTATTATTCTGCCTCATTGGCCAGAGTGCTTTAGTCATTAACCAATAAGAGAATTGGTATAATATGTACAGAAAACATACCCATAAAATTTCATGCTAGAAATGGTTTTCTACTCAAGCCAGAATACTCAGAGAACTATGTTGTAAACCTCCAAAGCTTTGCTAAGCTTGGTATTTTTGCATTCTTTCTCCTGAAACTACTCTTTGCACAGGAAAGACAAGAGAGCATCAAGAGACACATCATCATTAGGAAAGCAGGTATGGACAGTTGTTGTAATCTACTATATTCAGACACACTGTAGGAGAAACAGACAAGATGTTGTGCAATAGGTGAGGGAAAAATGACAGCAATGGTCTAACCCAATAATTGATTATGAATACTGTAATGCCAGTCTGTCATGCATGATGTGCCACCTGGTCTAACAGTGGTAATGAAGGCATGACTGTTATAAGGGGAAGGAATTGTTTTCTAATTGCATGTGAGGGTTATTCCACAAACTTCATGGCTAGGACCATAAACCTGGTCAGAAACCCACAGGTGAGGAGATCACAGGAGCTTGGAGGAACTTACATGTTGTTTTTATAAATGGATATGCTTTCAAACAGCTTCCTAAATATGCATGTTTATGCTTATAAATTTGTGCTTCTCTGAGCCTTGCCCAGAAAAGCTTTTCATGGTGGGCAACATCTAATGTGAAGATGGCATTGGATAGTTCTAGGAATAATCAATTCTGAATATTCAGCCATAGACGAGATAGCTGTATCAACCCCTACTCCATGTCTCAAATGTCTACTAAGAATGGTAGCCTATAAGAGAAACAGAATGTAAGAACCAGAGGATGAAAAGTGTTGTGAAATGATGTGTAATAGACATAACATGGCCGGTGCACTCAAGATCTCATACCAGGTGTGATTACCTACACATTTCACAATATCAAGCCCGTTTAAAATTCTAGAATGCATGGAGGAAGGGTCAATAAGTCCCCAGAACTAAGAGATAATCCAACAGTAGTTGATGACTGCTAGGTGAGGGAGAGTAACTTTTAGTTGGGGTTGTTGTCCTTGGTAGGTTACCCCTTCTCCTATGGATGACTTCACACCCATTCACAAAGAGCCAAAGCCAAATAGATTCAGTGGGCTATAAATCCATAGAGGATATGGAGTGAGGAGACAGTCCAGGTGTATTTAAGGGCAGGGAATGAGAGGCACATGTGATCAAATTCACTGTGTATGTGTGTGAAAATGTCAATCAATAAATAAAAATATCATTAAAATGCATGTATACCACAACCTGAATGATCGCCGTTGGAGAAGAGTGCCTAGTACGTGTTATAACAGTTTACCCTCAGTATGGGAAGAACAAAAATATTGTACAGAGTTATAGGGCAGCAAACAAATGACAAGGCAAGAGAACTGAGATGCTTGGGGCTAGTGTGATTAATTAAGGGTTTTCACTACAGGGAAAGCAGAAGCAGCAGTGTCTGCCTGTGTAGGAAACTCTGAAAGTTGAAGTGTGTGGAGAGGAAGAATTCTTAGATAGCTGTCAAGTGTCAGATCCTCTGTGGAATCCAATAGGAGAATCAGTCTTGACAGACCTGATAAAAAAAATAAAATAAAAAATCAGAGAACTATGGACAGAAGTGCTAAAGAATTCTGCAGTACATTTCCTCAGGGACAGAAATACAATCTCAGTTTTCTTGCTTTTGTTAACTCTACTCCTTACATATTTCTTTCTGTATGGCCTTCTCCTTTTTCCCAAGTCTTCAAGATGCTTAAGTGACCATCAAATTGATAGTTCTGGATCAATACTGAATTTTTTGTACCTATAAAACAACCTTCTACATCTCTGACCTCTAGAGATATCTTGTAAATGTGAGAGGCTGTTTGAGAATCATTGCTTCAATCTATCATCTACCTCATCTATTATATGTATTAAATACTTTTTCTATATAAGATTTATTAAAAAGTAAAGAGGTTTCCTTGTAGCATAATGTAGCCTTGAATTTCCAAGGATTATTTAACATCAAATTCTTCTGTCTTCCCTCTCCTATGCAGAATGGAATACGTATCTTCAAAGATGCTAGAATAGGGCTCTACCAGATGACCTCCATCCCATCTCCACAAGGCACAGCAGCGAATTCAAATGAATTAATTTATGGAAACCCCCAAGCATTGTGTAAGAAGACCAAATGGTTTCTGTAGAAGGGAACTAACCCTGCTAATACTCCAATTATTCACCCCATTGACTGGCAATGTGGCTTTACAATCGTATTAGTCACTAGTTGTACAGTGCAGCAAACAAGATGCCAGAAGTTACCTCCAGAAGAGACCTACTGTGAGTGTCAATGATCACACTCTACATAGATAAATCTTCTTAAACAGGGTAATTGCTCTCACAGCACTTCCTGACAAGTTTCACCTGTTTTGTTTTCTGTAATTTTTAATTGTTTCAAGTAGAAATCATGCAGATAAGCTATATTGACTTAGCCCTTTCTCCTCAAAGCTCTGCAAATATAGCTTTACCTGTCGAGTAAGATTAAAGGCAAGTTCAAGAATTGTATGTGTCTAATTACAGGTTGACAATAGTAGAAAATATAGCACAACCCAGTGAGAGAGAAAAGCAAATGGGAAGACAAACATATTTCTAAAAGAAAAGGCCTGGAATATTCCTAATGACCAATTATTGCTTTGGATTTTATTTAAATTATAAAATAGAGGAAGATGTTCAGGAAAATAAAAGCCAACATGATTGGACTAGTAGGAGCTACTCTATTTTGTTATTAACTTATCCATTTGCTTCACTGATATGGTACCTCAGTGGTCTCCCTGTCTCAACCTGTTAATTGCTGGCTCATATGTATTGAGTTCATGATGTAATTTTGTGAATCATGTTGTTTTCTCCATTGGGAAAATGGACTTCCTAGATGGAGTAAAGGGGATCTTCTAAATAAGAAAGGTGATTGAGTTTTGAGCATTTGTTTACTGAAGTTAATATTGTAGCACTGTCTAACAAGCCTTCCAAAAATAAATACCAAGCAGATGACACAATACCTTCACAAAACTAAAAACATATAATAATTAATAGAGACCATTTATGGAGCACATTGGGATCCATCTAAAAATAATTAAATGCAAGCAAATAGAACATTATCTCCAAACACTTGGAACTAATCAGTATATTCATCATGTGTGGGCTGGAGAACAATGAAGGAGAACTCAGAAACAGACATCTGGGTTCCTGTGTTCAAAGCAAATCTCCACAAATGTTATTGGAGGTGATAGCTTTGGGACCCGACTTGTTATGAAGATGGAGTTGTCCTAATATGGTTAGTGTCTTTGTAAGAAGAAAGAAATGCAGCCTAATTTGGTGGTTTGGAGGATAAGCAGTCAACAGCGGAGAACAGAACTTTTATCAGAGTTTCAACATATAGTGCCCTGATCGTAGATAACCCTGTAAACTAAATTTAGGATGCTTAAGCAGTCCATCAGTGGGGCTGGAATGGCAGAGATGGAAAAGAAAATTTTAAATGAATTACATTAAACCTAACATGTAAAATACAATGTATCAAAAATTGAGACATATGTAAATATATGTGGAATGGAACCCATCATTGTTGTGGTGGTCATACAATAGATCAAGAAGTGATTACAATACACAGCTGTGTATGCTGCTAACAGTCAGTGGTTAACTCACTGGGTTAAAGAGTGCACTTCAATTAATCACTGATAGAAACTGGGTGAAGGAGAGAGCATAAGACATTGTTATTAATAAGAATTGCTATTCTTATTTCTTCTAAATAGAATTCAGTCTCATGAGATACTATCACCTCTTATTAATCACATAAATTGTAATGTAATTATATTACAGTAGGCAATGTATGATGTTAGTATATTTATTGAATAGATAAATTTGGATAATCCTGATCCATTTAGGTCCAGTGAATGTTTCTTTCAAAGTTCTTATGCTATCCATGTATGTGTTATGTGTCTGAGTAAAGAAAAATATATTTAAGCCTTTTCCATGCTTCATTAATGGAACACTGTCAAATACACCTTGAAATTGCTTATCCCACTTAACCTACATATCTCATAATTGTTTTTTCAAAATTGTTTTTTTCAAAATTCCTACATAAAATTCCCAAGGCTGGCCTGGAAAGATTCCTCAGCAGTTAAGAGAATGTGCTGCTATTTCAGAGCATCCCAGTTAATTCTAGTAGCCACATAGTGGCTTACAACCTTCCATAAATTCATTAACAATGGACCCAGTGCCCTCTTACTGTATACACCTACATACATGCACTAATCATTCATACACATAATATTTCCATGGAGGCTGGAGAGACAGCTCTGTGTTTTAAGAGTCTTTGAACCTTAACCAGAAGACCTTACTTTAGTTCACAGCATACATAGCAGGGATGTCAAAAACTCATAGTCACCTGTAACTACATCTCCAGGGCATATGATATCCTTTTCTGTACTTCTGTACTACTTGGACAACTACATGCAGTGTACATAAATATTTTAAAATAATTTAAGAATCTTCACGAATATATATATATATGTATATACATATATATACTTTGACTAATTTAGTTTCATTATATATGTGTGTATGTATGTATACATATATATATTATTTCTTTAATTAAATTATTTTATTGTGTGGGAATTTTTCTGAATTCATGACTTTTCATCACTTACATGTCTGGTGCCCATGAAGGCCAGTACAGGGTGTTGGGTCTTCTAGAACTGGAGTTATAGACAGTTGTGAGCTTCTATGTGGATCCTGAAAATTGGACCCTGGTCCTACAGAAGAGCAGTCAGTACTCTCAAGAGCTGAACATTTCTTCAACTCCAAAATTATTATAACTAGCTTTCAGTGATACAGTTATGGGCATAAGTCAATTAAATTTATTAAGATTTGACCCCTTTGCCCATATTATCCCTCTCCCCTCTCTATAACTGGATTCCAGGATTTTGGCCCAATGCTTAGTGGTGAATCTCTGAATCTGCTTCCATCAGTTATTGGATAAAGGCTCTATGATGGCAATTAAGGTAGTTATAAATCTGATTATAGTTAAGGAAGTTAAGGTACCCTCTCTGCTACTGCTTAGATTCTTCATTGGGGTCATGAGGCCGCTAGCAGTGGAACATAAATTATTCTTAGTGCATGAACTGGCTTTTTGGAGCCCATTCCCTATGGAGGGTAACTTTGTTCAGTCTAGATACAGGGGGAGAACCTTGGTCTTGCCCCAAATGATGTGACAGACTTTGATGATTCCCCATGGGAGGCCTCACCCTCTCTGAAGAGTGTATGGGGATTGGGGTGGGAAAGATGGTGGAGATAGGGTGAGGACAGTAGGGAGAGGAAACTGGGTTTGGTATGTAAGATAAGATTCTTTAAAAAACAAGACTACAAATATATTAAGATCACAGACATTGAGAAACAATTTGAACCCAGGTATTCTGGCTTTATATCTTGACTCTTAATTACTAAGTTAGAGGAACTGCAATTATCTGCTGAGCAGCAACAGTTTTCAGTAAACTTATTTTTGATTAGTGAAATGGTTAAATTGTATCCCTGAATGAGGTGATTATGTTTTAACTGAGCATATTATGGAATTTGTTTTAGTGTGTTAAACCTTTTATTTATATACATACACATACACACACATACAGTGAAAAACTCAGGGGTTGTAATAATCCCAACTCCAATAGAGTCACTAATACATACTAAAAGATTTGCTTAAATAACTCTTATGGGAAATTTTGAAATTATATTCTGAGTTGAGGAACATACATTTTAATAATCAGATATAAATTAACTTTCATTTTTAATAAAGCAGTTCAGAATTCATTTATTTTATGTTGTAGAACCAATGATCCAACTGTGGGCAAATATATTTAATGTTATTGAAAAGTAACTGTAAATGTCTACTTGTACTGGTTCATAGTTTGTCATATTCTGGGTTATTTTAAAGACATGTCTAGAGTGTACACTCCTCTCAGAGAAATTCTGGATTTTAAGAAGCCAGTTCCTTGACTTGCTTCATGAAGCTTTCTATGACCAGAGAGCTTGGTAGCATTTTCCATGGTTGATTAATATAGCTCAAATACCTGAGGTTCAATGATATTCAGAATTTATAACTGCCTTTTAATAGATATAACTTTGATAGAATGGCCATTTAGCAAACTAACTAAAATAAGTTGCCCCTTAGAGTTTAGGAACTGCCTAACCATGGGTGTTTGACTATGTTTACCAAGCATGAATTCTCTTTGGCAGAGAATGATGTAAATCCAACCAGAGAGTTACTTCCTATATCCAAACAGCCATGCCATTATTATAGAAGTTCAGACATCTTTCCTAGAAGGTCATTATTATAACATTCAGGCTCCAGTACTGGGTAAAATCATTGACATCTTTTCTCACCCAGGAGTCTGAATAGCTCCTTCCAGAACCTAATCAATTTGGGAATAATTTCTCCAAAGTCATGTTTACAAATTGCTTATTAAATATTTACATTTACACTCATATGCCACTTCCATCCTTGGTCAGAAGCTCCCCTTCCCCGGCCCCACACAGTGTTAGTAGTTAGTACAGAGACTCCTAACTGGTCAAATATCTGAGAATAAACAATTGAGTACTCAATCATAGGCAGGACACCAATATCCACCTCCTCTCTGCCAAGGTTCAGAGAACATTATGGAAGAGGGGTAAGGAAGATCAAAAGATTCAAAGGATTTGGAGGAATATTATAAAGACATGAAACGGCTGTTTCAGATATGACCTCACAGTTGTGGTTTTCTGCAAAAGACTTGCACAAGATAAAGCTAGTTCAGATTCTAACGGATGAGGGAACATGTGAGGTCCCATGCCAAAGGAACTACTGGCCACTGATGGCTTCTGGGAAAAGAAGAGTCGGTTTTCTTTGGGGATGTGAACACTGGTATGTGGTCCATGCTTCAGCAGTTGCCCCACACTGATGGGCATGTAGGTAGTATTAACTGAACTGAAGTACTTGGATTACTTCAAAGAGTCAATTATTCAATGTAAAAATAACGATAACTATGTTGTTTACTGATGGTTTTGTAACAAAGTTTTATATATTTAAATCTCATCCATCAACGTGATGTTTTAAAGTATTTTTTGGAGAGGTAAGCAAGTCTGGACGGGGTAAGACTGTAGATGCCTCGTGTCAAGGTCGTAGTCTCTATAGAAAGAGAAGGGTACAATAACTTGTCTCTTTCCTGTCTTTCCAGTGTGGAAATTAACCAAGAATTTACAAACAAGAAGCGGCTCCTCAACCACCACATTTGTGAGTACCTTGGCCTAGAACTTCCAGCTTCTTGGTACTGAGAAACATGCAGCCGCTAGTGAGGCCACCCGATCTATTGAAGTTAGCTGTGTTAGTCTGAACTAAATCGATCCTCATTAATAAATGAGTCAGCAATTAAGAAAACATACATGTGCTCTTCTAGTTTCATTTAAGTTTTTTCTTAGATATATACCACACCAAAAAAAAAAAATACAGAGAGATAAGATATTGGGGTTCAAACTTCAAGCTGAATGTCAATGTCAGAAAAGCCAACAGCTGGCCACTAGCTTCTCACCTCTACCTCAGGTTGAATGGGCTGATCCCGTCTCCATGAGCTCTCACTGAGCCTCAGACTGTAACCTCTCCTCAGCGTGGCTGGAGAATGAATGCCTCATAATGAGTACTGAGTACTGAAGACTCTGCTTCTCTCTTTTGTACCCCTCTAGTGCTGGGGTTAAAGGCATGTGATATGTTAGTCTTTTAGACTAATTCAATCTCATGTATCCCTGAGTGGTCTTGAACTCACAGAGATCTGTCTACTTCTAAATCCTGAGTCCTAGGATTAAAGTTGTGTACCTCGTAGCTTCTGGCTGCTGGGATTAAAGATGTGTGCCTGGCTTCTATGGCTTGTGGTTGATTTGCTTCCTGAATCCTCAGGTAAGCTTTAATAAATCATAAATAATATATTACCACACATATAATTGGATCTATGGTATAGGCCTGGGTTTCCATGAAATATTTGTGTAATTATTGAAGGTATATTACTGAAATTCTATACAGGTATATATTGGTATTCCTATTATCGATATTCAAGGAAGCAGGATGGATGAGAAAAGATGGAAAGAATGGAGAATAACTAGAAAGTGACCCCAGAAATGAGTAGTCCTTGACACCACAGAGTCGAAAGATACACAGGGAAGAATCCTTAGGACAGTGGTTCAAAACACCCCTAGATAATGGGACTTTTAAAAAAAAATCTCATATTCTCAGTAGACACTGCTAACATTAGTGCATACATACAAAAGATTCTGTCATTCTTATTTGCTTGCATCATTGCTTGTAAGTCATGTAGCTGTCTTTTCAACACCATGGCTAAAATAAAGAATAAGGCAGACATTATGAAAATACCAAGAGATCACATCACCAACCCCCGCCATCAAAAAAGAAGTTTAATGACAGAGATGAGGGGTAGAATATTAGATATAGGAAGTTACACAAATATTTCATGTAATAGTAAAATCCAATCCTATTGGATAATGATGTTGATGTTTACAGTAAAAATTACATACGTTCATTAGGTGGTACTGTATGTTAGACCCTGTGCAAAAACCCTAATGGGTTTTCTCCTTCATTTTCTCTAATACCTCCCCATTTTTTTCTCATTTTCTAGAGTGTTGCTGGGTTTCAGTTAAATGAAATGCCTACACTTCCCACACCACAGGTCTTCACTGATGCACGAACCAAGTGTCACAGCACAGTGTCACCCCAAGGCTTAAAATCTCAGACACCCACCCTCCTCATTTTTGGAACTGTTGCTGCTACAGATAGTTTAATAGATATCAGCTATTATTAATAATAGCTTAGGGTATAGGTTCATTGTTAAATTTACAAGATAAGGAAGTTGGAAGAAATGTTAAATGAACACAAAGGAAAGGCCTAAAAAATCCCCCATCAGGGTCTTTCTTCTCTTTCTGAGCTGTGAGACAGTCCCAAGATCCAGTTATAAACAGCCTCTGGTCAGTATTTCCAGAATAGAGGAAAGTGATAGAACTTGGTATAAACATTCCTACTATTTTCTTTTGATTTTATAGAAATACTGGATGGTAGAACTTCATTAAGTGTTTATTGAGCAAATGGTTAGAGTTATTACATAAACGTAACATTAAAGTGTAATCACTATGACACAATGTCCATATCATGTTTATATATTAATATATAGTAATATATTTGTATTATGTATATTTTCATGCATACAAAGAGAACTGATTTTTAATATTAATAGAAGTTTCATTTTTATTGTATAACAAACTAGCACAATAGCTAATATTTGATAATTCTTTATTGAAAAAAATTAAATGCCAATGGATAGCTAATCTATAGTACTCAATATGTGACTATATTGTCCATCACCAGCTTGCAACTATGTTATATATATTTATATGTAGATATACATATATATGCATATATTAATTCAAAATGTTAAACTCAAAGCTTAATAAGATGAAATATTGAAAAGATTAAAATAGTTTAAAATTAACTATAATTGATATGTATTTGTTAGTTTGTGGTTTTTTCAAGTTATAGTTTTTTTCACAATGTTTTTGCAAAAAGTCCATTCATAATGACATACATAAAAAACTAGAGAAGACTTAATAAATTCCATTTGTATAAACTTTTTCTTATTATTTATACTTAAATGAGCATGATTAGATTTTGTCAAAGCATATTGTCATAAACCTAATGTTTTGCACTAAATCTCCAAAATTAGGTTAGTTTTTTTTAACAAACACTATTAATTTAATCTTATTATACTTACATTTGGTTTAAAATCACAGATAAACTTCATGAGACTGATTTTATAAGTATAATTATAATGAATATGAACAGTTTCACCTAAAATAATTTGTACTATTAAACAACAGGATGATAAGCACATATAAAACTATTGTTTATTTATTATTAGGTGGTAGGTATTAAGCCAAAGACTGTTTGCATATTAAGCAAGTGCTTTACTTCTAAGCCATACCCAAGATTCATTTAAAAAAACTGACAAATGACCTAAATTAGGAAATAATGTCAATCAGCAACTGTGCTAGAAGTTGGAACATTTTTGAATTATATAATTAGAGCTTTTGGGCAAGGGTTTCCAATAAGTAGCCACATGTAGATTAAATCACAATTAAACTATTTTAATTAATTAATTTATTTTGTCTATGTATGCTTGTGTGAAATTATGAGGAAATACATGTCATCACAGATCAAAGGATAACCTTTTTTTTGTTTGTTTGTTTGAGACCAGGTTTCTCTGTAGCTTTGGAAGCTGCCCTGGAACTGGCTCTTTTAGACCAGGCTGGCTTTGCAATCACAGAGATCCACCTGCTTCTGCCTCCTGAATGATGGGATTAAAGGTTTGAGCTACCAAAACCTGGGTTCTTGGCAGTATACTCAAGTCTGAAAGCAAGTGCTTTCATAAGTGTAGGCATCCCACTGGGCCCCAAATGTAATATTAGTATACACAAAGAAATGAGATTTCTTGTGGATTTAAGAGTTTTATATGAACAAAAGTGATTAGCATTTTGAAGGGATTAAAACTGATATTGTCATATGCAGGGACAATAAACAGAACACATGACAACAGCATTATAACCTACAACCTCTGCAGGCACCAGTTTAGATAGCCAGACCCCAGTGTTGGACCCATATAAACGGTTCTGTTTCATCTTGACTTAAGGTCAGAGAATTAAAAACTATCTTTGCTCTTTCAAAATTAAAGCCGTAACACATAAAGTTCTAAAGAGTGGCTACTGAAGGATGTTTGATCTAAGGTGGTGATGTCTTACTTAGATAACAAGAGACTTTATCTAAGATGTGGTTACTAGATGTCTTAATTCTCAAGGCCAGATTACATGGGATTTGTTCTAAGGTAGGGTTACTAAATGTTTGGAGAATTAAGGATGTCTTTTCCTTGTATCTTGGTAAAGAAATCTCTTGCTTTTCCTCCACTTTTTGTTGGGGTATACAAAAATTTTGAGCAATAAGCTTAAGGGAGATCCCAGTAGTCAGTGGTATGTCTTCCTGACCCTATTCCACACCGCTGTCTTTTCTTTAATATCTTTAATTTTTCTACCTGCTATTTCTCAATCCACACTTTTCCTCTTAGCTAGGGACCAGACAAGTCATCTGGATCCAACTGAAGTACCCTCAAACCCAGGAAACTACACCCCAGGCATACCAAGTGACCTAGACATGCAAGTATTGCAACAAAAATTACCTATTCATATTTAACATAATTTTCCAGGAGATGATTAACCAACCAGAAAGTCTAATGTATTTCTCAAATAAATTGCCTCAGATGTCCTACTTATCTATTCCATCACCTTAGGACATGAACCTCTAATCAGAACCCCAGTTGCAACCTTTCATTTTCCTCTGTTGAGCTTGACAGCATCCCTCTTGCCTTTGACTATATTTCATTGCAAGTGAAATGGTAACTGAGCTTCTTGCCATACTAGCTCTGAGAAGATAGAATATTTGTTCTCATCTGGGAATATTTTGCCTATTTTTACAAAGCTATTGTGAATAAATGCATAGCAAAAAAAAAGCCTTCAGACATTCAGATCCAATGGTTATGAGTGACATTGTTGATTTTAGTTTTTGTTCATTTAATAGTTCAATGTAGTTTACCTTGTCCTGGAATTTATGATTCTCCTGCACTGGCTTCCTGAGTTTTGAGGTATGGACAGCATTTCCTGGTTATATACCAAGTCATAAGTAAATAAGACTTTTTTTCAAAAAAAAATCTATTACCAAAGAATACTTCACATATATTAAATATTCCCAGATAAAGGAAAGACATGGAACATTCAATCTTTCTTAAGCTATAGATATCAGATCTGTATTTCCCCATTAAAAATAATAATCTGATCATGCTGATAGTCAGAGCTCAAAATCCTAACACAGCTTTTTAGAGGAATTCCTTGAGAGATTTATGTTAGCTAGCACATGGATGGAGATAAAGGAGTGCATATATTAGGGAAATAACAAAATTCTCACAGTACCACCTGCAGTGCAAGTTCAGAATCAGTCTTTTCCAGCCTACTTCCTATAATACCCTACTTACTAAGGACAACAGTGTCTACTCATTGGCATATTCAGAATATTCTGGCACATCTAATTACTTTTTTAAAATTGCAATTAGATTACTAAACTAAATCCTTTAACAAATGAGTGCTGAGTACCTGATAAGCTTTAATGTCAAGACCCAAAAGCAAAACCCTCCTGTGGAATTCACACAGGGTTTGAATGGCATTATATTTTGACTCCCCACCTGAAGTTCCTTTCCACCCTAACCCAGTTTCTTTCTTCAGCAAAGACGTTTGAAATTATTGATTAAGACAAAATGGTAGTTCCTGGATTGTCTAGAACATTATCATCAGTCTCATTTTCATTGCTTTAAAAGAGGGGAATTATAAGTCCTTGAATATGACACGGTCTTCCTTACTGAAGTATAGGACTAGGATGCTGAACAATGCATCACCACTCATTCCAATAGCATCTAGGATTCCTGTTTCATATTCTTGGGACTTAATTTTATGGACAAGGAAAGGTGATTCTAATAAGGAGTTTTTTTATGGTAGAAGAGAGAGAAAAGGATGCAGTCAGGATTCCAGCATAGAAATGGACATTGTTGTTGTTTGAACAATAAATGTCCCTCATAATCTCTGGTATTTGTACTTGGTTCTCATCAGTGCAACTTTGGGAAGCTTAAGAGATATGGCTTTGCTAGAGGAATTATGTCACTAGGAGTAGGTTTTAAGGGTCCAACAAGACTCCTAGTTTCCAGTTTTGCTCTATGTTCCCTGTCTCTGGTTTGATAGATGAGATCTCAGCTATTTTTCTGTTATGACTCATCTTGGCTTTGTGAAGCCTAACCCTCTGGAACCCTAAGCCAAAACAAAGTGTACTTTTCCCAAGTTGCCTTGCTCATGGTGTCTTATAGCAACAGGAAAGTAAATAGTACACATCACCAAGGGCCCTGATCCATGTACAATTAAGGATATGATGCTCTGGGTTGTGTCATGAGCGTTACGATGAGACATCCAGTTGCCCTACCATAAGGTAGGCAAGCTCTCTCCATCTCAGTGTACTCTGGTTTGGGAAATATCTTCCAGGAGTCTTATCATGTGTATCTTACAAACAGATATGCTCAGGAAACTTGCTGGGTCTGGAGAGATGGCTCAGCAATTAAAAGTATTGACTGCTCTCCATAGGACCTGGGTTCAATTTGCATTAACCACATGCCAGCTCACAACTGTCTATATCTCCAGGATCCAACACCCTCACACAGATATATATGAAAGAAAAACATCAATGCACACAAATAAAAGTAAATTAATTTTTAAATGTTGCTATGAAAAGAGAAGGACAAACTAATTTATTATTATTATTATTTCTGGTCAGAAAAGAACATTGGGAAAAGAACAGTTCTGGTTTCTGTCCAATACAGAAGCAGTTGTCATTATCAAAAAGCAGAATTTCATTTTTAAGATCTATACTTTAAACTACCTGACTCATTTCTTTCTCCTGTCCTCATCAACTTCTAATATAAGTTGCCTTATCACACTTTATGATAATCCGAGAAAACACCTATGGTGGTTTGGATATGAATTGCCTATTAAATGGCTCACACTGGACTTAGTATCTAGCTAGGTGATCTAGTCATCCAGAGGGGATTGGATTCTGAGGACTTAGACCTAATCCATGGATTCATCCACTGAGGTTTTCACAATCTAATTGCAGTATTAATAGATGATAAAAACTTTAGAAGCAGGTCCAAAATAGAAGGCTTGGCTCACTCTGGCTATACCCTTGTGGATATAGCATGCCCTCGCCTCTTTCTGCTTGAAGGCTGTCACAGAATTAGCAGCTAAGTACTGCCATGCCTCCTCCATGATAGCATTTTGTATTATCTCAGGTACACAGCAACAAAGGCAGTTGATTATGGCCTCACATTTATGAACCAAACCAAGTTCTCCACCAAACTGTTTCTCTTAGGTACTTAACACAGAAAAAGAAGCTAACATCATTGATTAAACTCTTTCAGTATGCAGTACACCATGCACTAACTTAGTCATTTGTAATCTTTGGTGTAGGCATTCCTAGCATCACCATCCACACACACACACACACACACACACACACACACACACACACAAACAGAATTTCATATGATTTATTTTTATTTCATATATATGAGGTATGAATGTACATACAGACACACACACACACACACACACACACACACACACACACACACACCACATGCATGTAGTGCCCATAAAGAAAGAGGGCACCATATCCTCTGATTAACTACAGAACATATGGTGAGATGTCATATGGATGCTGGGAACTGAACCTGGGTTCTTTGAAAGGACATCAACTGTTCTTTAGTTGTGAGCCATCACTACATGCCCCACCCCCACCAATCAAAAAAGGATCTCAAATGATTCATTTCTGCAGAATTATAAAGCGAATGACAGAATGACTTCCATGTTTGACCATCTGAGCTATCAAAAATTTTGTCAACCTCTCTTCCATCCTAACTATCTTCCAATGAGGAGAGTGGGCCTTTGTCTGCATGTTTTCCTACACTTCACTTACAACATCTTTGGAAAAAGCTAGCCTTGTAAAGAGATGCACATATTGATGGTATCTTTTATGAGATTGACTGAGAGAATCCATTCTGTCTAGTTCTATGGCCTCTCTCTGCTTAGAGCATTTATTTAAAAAACAAAACAAAAAACAAACAAACAAACAAACAAAAAAAAAACCCTCCACCTCTCACAACTGCAAATTCTTTCTCTGGGCTTTTAATGTATAAATCTTAATAAAAGTCTATTGGCAGTTTTACAACCCAGAACTGTCTTTCTCAAGGACCTGGGAACCATAGCCATTGAGATGCAATCACCTAGGAAAATATTACCCTTGTCTTACAGGTTGTTTTAGAAAATATAAACTTAAGCCTGGTTGGTGTCTGACTTCAAAGAATAAAGCCACTGTCTTTTCCAAAATATGAAATGCTTACTTCTAATCAGATAAGGCAAATCAGCCAGAGCAAAGGACAAAATATTCACCTCAGTCCAGCTTTTAAAATCTACCTGCCTTGCATTTAGCAGCAAGAAGCTCAGGACAGGTGCCACCTCTCTCCCTGGTTCCGTTTAAAGCATTTCCTGAGTGTTCACTGGTCTCTGGTTTGGTAGAACTTTGAGATTTGGTCTGTAGTTTCTTTTCCTTTACACCTTCAGAGTGTTGGCCAATTAAAAACCCATAATAACATCACATCTCTCATTATGATGAGAATGAAAAACCATGAAACTCTATTTCCCCAAATTGTGGTGATTAGACAAAAGCCGGCAACAATCAGGAAATCCTGAAGCCAGTCCCCCTTAACTGAAAGGAACCATTTCACTCATCACTGCCTATTCACATACCAAAGTGCATGGCTTCCATAATTCTTCAGTATCACAAGTACCGATTTTACATTACAAAGTCCATACTGGCAACATAGTGCACCTCTCTTCCACCCTCAGCTTTCTCCTTATGGCCCTGCTATTTTGGTTGCGCTCCCTCTTTTCCAACACTTTTGCCTCCAACTCTTGCTTTTCTCCCCCTCATCTCTCTCGCTGTTCTACTCCTACTTCCTCTCATGGACACATCCAGCCTGCTAGCCATGTTCAGTCTACTTCTTTTTCTCTCTGCTTTGAACTCTTCCAGATGCTTCTGACTCTCTCTCTCTCTTTCTCTCTCTCTCTCAGTCCCTCTCTCTCATATCTACAAAGTCTATAAACAATACCATGGATTGATCATGTCATCAGTTCATAGATTAGCAATTTTGTCTGTTACATAAATTGTTCATAATTGCTTATTTTTTAAATTTTGTGGGTATTTTTTATAATATTCATGACTACAGTCAGCTGAATATTTTACTTATAATAGATGCATTTCAGTGCCTTTCTGGTGCTATTGTAATACTATTGTAAATTTGTGTGGCCACATTTAATTTTTATTAGTATGACTTGTTTTTTACCATGTTATAAAATAGCTTATTTTGGACTGGTAAATAGCATTAACATAAAGTCATATGTTTTGATAACATGTAAAATTACCTCTGTTTGATACACATATTTGCTCTAAGAGGAAAAAAAGACTAGAAATAGTAAAATACAAATGTTAGTCATATAGCTCAAGTGAATTACTTGCCTTAAAAACATGAGGACTTGAGCCTAGCAGTATATGCTTGACGTCACAGAGGTATGGAGTAGAGACAAACAGATCTCTGGGAATCACTGATTGACAGGCCATGGGGCTAGGAGTTTGGAATGAGAGACTAGGATTTAGACAGTCCCTTGAAGCCAGACAGATAGGAAAAGGGGCTCACAACTCTGATGAAGCTTGTTGTCTGGAACCTGCATAAACATGAATGAGTGATATGCAGGCAATCTCTACCATCACCACCACACATACACTAAATAAAATTTAAAAACTAAAGAGCACTGGGAATATGTGGAATGGGTTTATTGTTATTACCCATTTTAAATTTCCCACATAAGTACTTCAAATCAGAGCAAATATGTTTGAATTAATGCTTCCTTGTGGATGGAAATGTGTCCTTTCTAAAGCCTAAATGGTAGAGCCTTAATCCTAAGGTAAGTGTATCTGGAAGACCTTTAAGACTACAATAAGTTCAAACACAATCTGGAAACAAAGTTCATATTGTAACAGTGTTGGGACATTTAAAGGAGAGAATGACACCACCATGCATTTGTAAAATGAGAGGAAAAATGACCAAGGGGCCAGAGCTGAGCAGAACATAACCTATTGGATCCTTGACCTTGGTCTTCCAGCCTCCTATACAATGAGAAAAATCATTCTGGTTGTGTGAACACACAGTTTCTGTTTATATTTTTGTTACAGCACATCAGTGTAAATAATTTGTCTCTAAAAATGAATCTAATATTAAATAATCCTTTGTCTCATATCACTGCAGTATTGTTTCATGTTTTAAATTGGTGATCTCTTCCATCATCCACTTGTGCTGAGATCTCTTATTGGATGCTATCACTCCTTACTAACCAATAAAAATAATATCTACGGTGTACCATGTTGTGAATACATTGTTCTGTCTATATGTCTGTTACATTCTCCATCTTTACACATAACCAGAGTAGATAGCTTAAAACCATTATAGAGGAAAATGTAATTCACTACAGCTCTGAAATTGTGTATAAATAATTCATGAGATAAGCTATTATTTTTAAATAATATAAAATGAGTCATTAATAAGTGAAGGCATGTAGCCTTTCTAAACATAAAACTCATCACATTATTAATGTTGGTTATCTTTACAATGGGATTTTTTTTGGAAAGTAGAAATAATGATTCTAAAATACATTTACACATCAATGAAAACATTTTTTTTGAAAATAACAATAATCAAAATAATCTATTCCCATAATGAAAAATGTTATTAGCCACAACTGGAGGCATATTTCTATATAAACTGAAGCATGCATGCCAAGGGAATCACCTCAATGTTAAAGAAGCAACATAGACCAAAAATGTCTTCAGAGTTCACTGGGCTGAAGATCTGGGTGATAGAAGCAGCTTTGAACAAAATGCTACAACCGAATTTCTGTCATGATGGTAGAGAAAGGGAGCCGTGTTTTTTAGCAAATGTTTCTAAATCAAGTCAAAATCTAAAGTTTAAAAAACTATCCTCCAGCTCTACATTCTATAATCTGTGGAAAGTACAATTAGCTCATACCATCAATGTATGGAAACCTAAACCCTAATGTTGTGAAGTCATAAGAATAAAACAATCAATTTAATCTTAGATCAGAAAAATATATATTAGATATAATACTAAAAGTACCAAATGTCTAAAGACAATTTAGATATTTCATCAGAATTTAATCTGTTTTCATAAGCATTCTTTTTTTTTGAGATTCTTTTTGTTTCTCTTGAGTGTGCAAGTACACTCTCTGTATGTGTGTAAGACATGGATATTTGGGTATTGTGGAGTCCAGAATAGAGACTCTGATGACCAAAAGCTGGAGTTGGAAGGGATTATTGGCAGTTCATCATGGATGCTGGAAACCTAATCCAGTTCCTCTTGGGGGAGAAGCAAGTACTCTTGACTGTTGAGTCATCTCTTCAGCCCCATAATCACTCCTTAATTGATATAATATTTGGTTTGGAGGACTAGGCACAGACAAACTGGGGTATTCATGAGTGCTACAATTCATATATCCTATATTATGTAAGATTCTCTTTCGGATTCTTTAGAAATCTACTAACTTAAGATAATTTGACAGATTTGACCTAATAAATTAGTTGGGGTAGAATTATACCATAGGGAGTCATTCTTTCCTTCAAATGATTGGCTTGACTTTGGTAAAAAGCTGAGATCTAGGATCAGAGGTCCAGTACAGATATCTACTCTTTCAACTCTACATGTATTCTAAAGAACATGTGGCCACAGTGTTAAGCACAACACGAATCCATTATGTCTGTCAGAAATACATCAACCTCTTCTACAACATTCATATTAAAATCATTTTTCAATCAGTGGCTACATCTTTGTTGGTGGCACACTGTTAATCCCGAAATCAGTTTGATGAGCATTTATTGGTTTTTGAAAAGATCATTTCTTTGTTGAAGTTTTTACTTTCCATTCAAGTATTCCTATTGAACCCAACTACCAAATTTAAACTCTTTTTTAATTTAATTTATTATTTTACATATCGATCCCAGTTCCCTCTCCCTCCTTCCCTCTTACCCTCTCTGTCCCCTCACAGTCAAATTTAAACTCTTAAAATGAGTTAAACATTTGTTTGAAGATTTTAGTTGTTCTTTCTAAAGTCCTTCAAATAGTTCAGAATCAATGGCTTCCTCTTTGATGTAAAATACTTCTAGGAGATTCTGAAGCCTTTGCACTTCCATAGTATCCTGAAACATAGTCCATTGAGGGAAGCCAAGGCAAGAGTTCAAGTCAGGCAAGAACACTAGTCAGAGGTCATGGAGGAATGCTGCTTACAGGGCTTGCTCTCCATGACTTTCTCAGTGTGCTTTTTAAAAGTATCCAGAACCTCAATCACAGGACTATCCTCATTTACAATGGTCTGGACCCTCCTGAATCAAGTATTATTTAGGAAAATGCCCCACAGGATTGCCCAGCTACAGCCTGATATTATGGAAGCATTTTCTCCTTGGGGTTTTCTTCTCTCAGTTGACTGTAGCTTCTGTCTGGCCAGCTCTCCAGCTACATGACAAATAAACTTAAATAACAGTCTTTCAAACTAAGTGTGACAACTTGTTAAACAGTGTAATATAAGTAACCACCTGCTCTCTGATTGGAGACCAGGACTTCTCTAAGAGAGGGGACCACAAAACCAATTAGCTGATGTTAGAAATATCAAAATAGGTGGGTGACCCAGATAATGCCATCAGGATGAGCAGGGCACGTGACCACACCTAATGTTTTCCATTAGGTCTGAAGCAAAATAAGGGTATGTAAATTGTACAAATGACTATCCTATTAGTGACGTGTGTGTGTGTGTGTGTGTGTGTGTGTGTGTGTGTGTGTGTGTGTGTGACATACAATGCATTACTTTTGGGAAAAGAGAAAACTCACATCTGAAAAAACTTTAAAGGGAAGATACAAACTTTTCTATCCAGTGGGTGTAAGGGGAATCTGCCATGTCTGAAAACACCGACTTATGTCAATGGGCGAAATGATTGCTATTTTCCCCCTAAGTCCAAAAAAATGTCACCAACACAGTAGACTGTGTTATGATTTGTAGCTTCTGTGTCATCAGTAGTGTTTTGAGTATCTCCTCTCTAACACAAATGCCTAGTGAATTGATCACCACATTATATGTAAGAACAAATGGCCAGCTGCTCCAACAAAACAAAACATCTTCCAGTGGAGCCTCTGCTTTAAATTTCATGGTCCATTCCAAAAAAGTGACTTAAGAGTTCTACCTATTTTTTTCAGGCAGCATGAGCCCAATTACTTAAACATCTAACTTGTTTCTATTGATCTCTATTGAATTTCCTTTGTCCTCCAAGACCTTGGAGGGATTCTCTAAAGCTCTGCAACTGTATTTCTCAGGGAGATAAAATAATGAAGGCCCTGTGGAATTTATGTGTACAAGAATAATTCAGACATGTTCTATCTGCTGAATGTGCACAATCCCTAAAGTTGCTTGATTTCATGTGCTCAATTCTTTTGTCTTCTACAGAGCTCACATTGAAGTTGATTTTAGTAATGGCTATTACTGGTAAATGGGATGAGGTAAATTCTAAACCCCACACAAAATCTTAAGCAATCAAATGAGTATAGGCATTGATAGAAATAGGTTGAAAACAGTTTTCTCATTGTTTTAAGAATTGCTTTTGGATTTTAATTTGTACTCTGTGTGTGTGTGTGTGTGTGTGTGTGTGTGTGTGGTGTGTATTTGTGCATGTGAGTAGGCTTGCATAGGTCAGAAGAGGGTGTCAGAAGTCCTGGAGATGGGGGAGTCACAGGTAGTTAGGAGCTGTTGACATATATGTTCTAACAGGACCTCATGTTCTCTGTAACGGGAATACATACTGTTGGCCACTGAGATATCCTCCACATCTTATAAAAAGTTTTGTGGCTCAGGAGGATGAGGTAAGAGGATCTTTGCAAACAGTATGTACAAGATATCGAGGCTTCACCACAAACAGTAACAACAACAATATATTCAAATAGATGCATAAAATCCTGTTGTCATGTTGATGACTCTACACAAGGGTAGAAGATCAGAAAGCTACTTGTGACTCTCTCCAAGACTCCTTCTGTACAGACGTGGCTGAAGTGATGCTCTTGATAGATCTACTGTTCTACAATTGAGGGACGGTTCTACAATTGAGGGACTGTTCTATAATTCAGGGATCAGGATCAGTAGTAAAGTTGGTTTAGAAACTTTTGTAATGATAATGTGATCTTGCTTTGTCACTTGCCAGCCACAACTCACTACACTTTCCACAAAAGAACACTAGTTATATAATTGTATTTCTCCTGTCATGCTTTATCAGATCCAATCTGAGGAGACATCGGCTTTATTAGACTTAGGGAAGTCCTCCAGAGACCCAACTGTTGGAAACAGTAACTGAGCTTTACAGTGTCTCCTAAAACATCCCCTAATATCTTTTGTGTTTTGCTTCCAGGACAATCAATCCAATTGATCTTCCACACTTCTAATCCTTTTAGGATTATGTGCTATGCTTGCTTTTGTCCTTCCTTCCTTCTTCCTTCCTTCCTTCCTTCCTTCCTTCTTTCCTCCCTCCTTCCCTCTCTTCTTTCTTTCTTCCTTTGTTTCACCAATCAGAAAGGTTTCTTAAACAGACCTTTCTTTTTTTTTTATATTTATTTTTTTTTATTTAATTTTATATAACAAAGTCCAATTAAATGAAAACAAACATTTATACACAATATTTGGGAATTTGGGTGTCGTTCTTTCCAAACTACTTCCTGCTGGTAAGGGGCGCTGTCTTGGGGGATTCGAAGAAGATTCAGATATCCTAGCTGTAGTCTGTAGGGCTGTTTTGTCCAGCTGTTTGGAATGTAGGATCAGCTTGTACTCTAAACAGACCTTTCTTAAAAAGTCAGGAAGTGTAGTCCTCACAAATGGATCTAGAAAAGTCCCATTTTCACTTTTTTCCACTTGAGGAAAAACTAAGAGATCCTTACATATTAATGAAGAAACACTGTTGCCACCCTGATCTTGGAGCCTCAGTAACTGTAATGGTAATATGAAAATTCAGCTTTTGCCTTTTTGCTCCAGCAATTTAAATGGACAATGGGAAGAAGTTGGGATGCCTTACCCAACATCTACTCATATAAATTTAACCTTACATAATAATGCAATAATAGCGTCACCAGTAGTGTTAGGTCAGATGGTACCATGACCTAGGCAGGTGGATGTACACAACTGATTACTACAAACTTGTTTTTTGGATTGGGAGCTGCCTCAGTTAAGACAATTAATCACTGGACCTAACTCCTAGAGTCCAGTTGTAGAGAGGGAGGAATGATAAGCAAAGGGGTCAAGACCACATTGGGAAAACCCACAGAAACAGCTGACTTGAGCAAGTGGGAGCTCACAGACTCCAGATTGACAGCTGGGGAACCTGCATATGACCACACTAGACCTCTGAATGTGTGTGTCAGTTTGGGGGCTTGGGCAGTCTATGGGGCTGATGGCAGTGGAATCAGTATTTATCCCTAGTACATAATGTGGCTTTTTGAAGTACATTCCCTATAACTTGCTCAGCCTAGAAACAGTGGGATGGCATAGGTCCTGCCCCAAATGATATGACAAACTATGATGATACCCCATGGGAGGTCTCACTGTCTCTGAGGAGTGGATGGGAGGTGGGGGGGAATGGAAGGATGGGAGGGAGAGGGAACTGGGATTGGTATGTAAAATAAGACTGTTCTATAAAAAAAATATTTATTTAAAAAAAGAAGTTGCTTGTTACCCCAGCATTAGGACCACAGTCAAACTTTCAGAACCCACATAGAAAACTGAGCATGGTGGCTCACTCAAGAACATGATCACAGTGCCTGGGAAGAACAGATGGAGGGATCCCTGGTGCTTACTGCCCAGCCACACTAACTGAATCTGAATTCCTAATTCTACATTCGGAGACAGAATTTGCCTCTTAAAACAAGGGGATGGCTTGAGAAATAGCACATATGGCTGACATTTATTGACCACTGGATTAATTAGCATGTATTCATCCACAGCCACAAACATCCACCCCTGTACATGTACACATGTACACACACACACACACACACACACACACACACACACACACAAAACATGTCCTTTGCCCATGCTAAAGTCCACCTAAATTATGTTTTATCCTCCCCTAATTGTGTTTACTGCTTTCTAGTGTTACATAACTATTCTACACGCAACCAAAAATTTGCATAATCTTTCCTTTGTAAAAGAAGAGCAGCTCTTCCAAATGTCAATTATTTCTCCAAACCTTGCAACATTAATACTAAAATATTCATTAGTGAATGGCATTTAAATAATATGTAAAGTGGCTGCATATGATAAGATAAAGGTATAAGATAAAAATAAGAAACAAATCCATACTAATATGGAAGAAACATAGGTACCCTCTAATCCTCATTTCTGCAGCAGGACAAATGTTTTAAGCAGGTGCAAAGAAATGGCTGTGCTTTTCTGAAACATCTCTTTTGTTCCAGTTGCCTTCCATCATCACTTCAGCTGTTTCTGGACCTTTGTTGTGGTGACTCAAGTATGTAGGGCATAAGTTACTCTGCCTGAATGAGGCTGCTTGTTGGAGTATTATACTGACCATAATGACCAGAGCTGGTAATACTCAAAGATACCTTAGGGTCATTGTATATTCTAGTAGTAGCCTTCTTAAACCTCTGTGAAACAGCACTGCAGCTTCCCCTTGACAATCTGATGTGAGGTACATACAATGAAAGATGTATCATCATACAGGGGATGCTAATTTTGAGCATGCATATCCTACTGAGGAAACTTCCACAAGCTTCGTGAATTGCTATCTCATAGCTGAGGGTGTATTGGATTCTTCAGTTATCTACTCCATGATTCAGTAAAGTTTGCTACATTGGGGAAGTGGGGAGTATTGTCAGACCTATAACATCCTTGAATGTGAGCATGGATCTTTGTCAGAAAATTTAGCATTCTCCAAACTTATGTTTTATCCGTCATCACCCCACACACATTTTACTTATTTCTGGCTAAGTTATAAAATCTGTGCATGTTGCTATTTTTCAGTGTACACAATTCCTCATTTGCTAAATTTTATACATCCTGCACAATAGCATAATTGGAGTCCAGTGATGAATCTAGAAGCAAAGAAACACTGATGCCCAGAAAGCTTCAGTTTGCTTAACTCAAAGGTTATTTATTTAGATATTTAATTCATTCCAAATATCCATAGAGCACTATAAAGTATTTAAATGGTTATGTTCAATAAATAATTCAGGATACCATGTAATGTCCAAAAATGACAACATGACAACTGTCACCCTTCATACTTCTTTCTTCCCAAAACCTATATGGACTCTGTGTGTGAGTGGACTACTTGTGCACGTCCCCAACAGATCACCTTTGTTTTTGGCTGCAGTTAAAACTTAAAATCCCAGTGCATCCATCATTATATGCCCTCATAATGACAAACTGTACACATTTTCATTCACAGTTCCAGCCATCTAAGGAAAACTATCCCCTTCATCATTCAGAGTATTTGACCTACAGGATTACAGCATGGGCTAGAAGAACAACAGTGTGTAATTTTAGCATCACAGCTTCAGATCCTAGGGATTAATAATGACATGTCCTCACATCAAGTTTTCAAAAATTCCTGGGGGCTGCAGAATGAACTCTGCTATCAATAATTAAATAAATAAAAGATCCAACATTATAAACCCATGTCAGTCTTCAGATCCATTAAGAAAAAATTCAGGTTACAGTCATACTTAATAATATTAATATATTCACTTATTATTTATTGTGAATATTAATGTTTTACTGTATCTGCAGTCTCTTGATGGGTTTGAATTCAGGTGAAAATGTCTCAATAGTAATTCTTCTCAGCTTTGTCAGGTTCCTGCAGTTATTACAAGTAAATTAATTCTTGTATGTATAATGCTTAAATTGAATTCAGACTTTTCATTATTTCATAGGAAAACTATAAGAAATATTAATCAAATAATTTATCTACATGTATTGTATATATGTACTTGTAGACTGTATGCATGCAGTCCCTCTCTCTCTCTCTCTCACACACACAAACACACTTAAAATACCAGTACCTTGTTTCTCTAATTGGTGAATCAAATACAAATGCCTTTGTTAATCTTAATTAAAAATATAAACACAAAACAGAATATTTATACATATATTTTCATGTAATCTATATATACAAACACAAGGGTGTAGACATAGAATTCCATTATTTGTCTTCATAATTATTCTTTAAAATAAAAAAAAAATCACCTTCTAAACTCAGTGTAAGATGTGGAATTGCAATGAAACATAATACATTAAATCAATCAGAGGATGCAAAGGTGTCATAGACTGTTGTTATACAAAGAAGGATCTTTGGAATTGACAAACCTGGAGTTGAAATTTAAATAGTTTGTAAGTAAAATGCAGGGCTGAGGTCAAGGCAAGGCAGAGTGCTTATTTGTAAACAATGTATGTCATCTTTGATTCTATGTGATAGTTTTCATATTGGAGTTATTTCCATAATAAGGAGGCTTATAATGATTACCTAGTTTTGATTGTATGTGTAAATCACACATAGGTAGGGGAAAACTAAATGAGTTTTCTTCTCTGTACCCTATTTCTATCAGTCTCACAGGCAAAGGGGGACCATACAGTCAAAGCCAATGTGTGCCAGGCAGCCTTATCACTGTATCATTTGATCCCAAGTCAAGGGGCTCTGCTTGTGTTTGTTGTACAACAATAGTGTACATTAGATGAAAAGTTTGTAAGACTGCAGAGAGAAGGGCAGAGAGATTTGCAACTAGGTACTGATTAAAAACACTGTGATGTTAAATTTCACATCTAGAGCCATGTAATAGAAATGATTTAAAAGTGTTTATACAGCCTTGAACCTGTAAGTTTTATGGAAGCTGTGTATTTTTAAATAGCTGTGAGAGTAGACAGGTGGAGGATATGTACCATGCATGTTCCCTTTACTTTCCTAGCTAACCCCAAACATTAATCAGCATATATTCTCACTTCATACATTTCTAATTTGTGTGATAACATTATTTCTTCCATTCTCATACAATTTGCCATGACCACTAACTTCCTTTCTAAATTAGACTATATAGTTGTCTAAATATTCAGTAGTGGGGAAAAGATCCAAACCATGTAAAAGTCAGAATGTCAAAGACATCAACACATGAAAATATTGTCAAATTATATAGGGAATGGGGTTTATAAAAAGATATGACAAAAGGATGACAATAATAATAAGAATGTTGTTTCTCTTAGTTTGGAGTATCATTTTTTTTATCATCTATTAAATTTGAAGTTGTTTTAATAGCTTGTATTCTATGTACATTAACCAGAATTTCTACAGTGCCCCCCCAAAAAAAACCTCCTAAGACCAAATGAGTATAAGGTTGTATTTTACACATCACTGAACATTAACTGGGTGTCTCTTAGTTTCACATAATTTCCAAGTAGAGACTGCATGGGCAAACTTAGTTAATGTCTTCACTTGATCTTAGCCAAAAGGCCGAGAAGCGATAACTTAGTTAATGTCTTAGCTAGGTTTTTTACTGCTGGAAAAAGACACCATGATCACAGCAACTCTTATAAAGGAAAGAATTTAACTGGAGCTGGCTTATAATTTTTAGAGGTTTAGCTGATTACCATCACAATGTCAAACATGGCAGTGAGCAGTTACAATGCTGGAGAAAGAGATGAGAGTTCTAATCTTGATCCACAGGCAGCAGATGGAGTCTGTGTGCACTGGCCAGATTTGAGCTTATAAGACCTCAAATCTCACCTCCATTGTGACACACTTCCTCCTACAAGGCCACACTTCCTAAGAGTGCCACTCACTATGGACTAGGTATTCAAACACATACATATATGTGGACCATTCCTATTCAAACCACCAGAGTTAAATTAGGTCTTTAAGTTTTTTGCTCACTTTGGACTTCAAGTGCCATAGTAGGATACAAGGGGCACACAACTGTAAACTCTGATTACAAAATCAGAGTTCTCCTAATGCCTACATTTCACAGAGGATAATCTGCTATAACTCATCACAGGAACAAAGGAAACACATAACAGATGTTAATCCATATGTCATAAGGAACAGAACTGAACAGGCAGATGGAGACAAATAAAAACAGTACTGGAAGGGTCCAGTCACAGAAGATACTGTACCCATGAAACTGGTTAAAGTCTATGCCTGGCTTTCAGATGACTGAATTTGCCATGTGCTGACACTGCCTTTTAGTGGTGCCCAAGCTTGGAAGATAAAAAGAGTCCTTTCCCTCTTCTCATAAAGACACCCACCCATTAGGTCATAAATACTCTTTTCCCCCTCACTGCCTCTTAAAACCCCCAGCTCCATCTACTCATACCGGGATTCAGTGTGTCAGCAGATGAACTTGAGTGTGTCAAGTATTCAGCTGATCCAGATAAACAGGTCAGTAAGACAAAGTGTTTTGAATGAAATGACAAGAACCAGTCTTCAAGTTCTCCATGGGAATAAGGGTCCACTAGTAGTAAATAGATGGTTTCCAGTCAGGAATAAAAATAAATAAATAAAAAAAAAAAAAAAAAAAAAAGGAACTGGAGTTACTGAAGAACATTGCTCACCAGATGTTTCAGGAAAAGTGAAGCCTGCATCTCTGAGCCAGTTTCCTGCTGTTTGTTGTGTAGTGGCTTGCATATCTCAGGAAGGACACCCCAAAGGCATTCAGTTTAATTTCACTTGTTGGTAATGGTGTGTTTCCACTGCATTTGTGGGATCCCCTGGTGCAGACACACCCCCTGCCTTCTGGCATGGTTCCACATCACTGAGCCTTCTGGAACCTTCATGAGAACATCACCACTTAATACTCTTCTCATGATTGGTCACTTTCTCCAACCAGTTTCCATGGTTTTATGTGAACTTAGGTGAAATTATATTAGGAAGAAGGATATAAATGGAATCTGACCTACAGAAATGGAGACTTCCAACTGAGTCAACTCTAGATTTCACCGGGTGTGGTAGATATGCATACATATGAAATCACTGAATGTAAATTAATTTTGAAAGAAAAATATTAGCATTTGTTCTTCCTGTGTTAAATGTTGTCTCCCATGGGCATTTGCTATACTTTAAACTTCACTATACATCTCGGTACTCCTTCATACCGAAGAGAAGCTGAGTTACTCATCCTCATTATCTTCCTCTCTGCTGGAATTTCCATTTGTATTTTTATGCCTCATTTCTTACTTTTCTCCATTCTGATTCTGTTATGATTGTAAAATTATTTCTGTGCCAATCACTTCCATGCTCAAATATATTAGGAAGTTTGTCTGGCCTGCAAAAAGAAATCTTATAGTTTTACCAACTAAATTTTTTTTTAAATCTCTAATAACCTAGTCCCAATGTATAATAAGTTGGATATTCATTTTTCTCATTCTTTCATTTCTCTTTTTCCACTTCCTGCTCCCATTCTACGTCACTGTGGCTAATCAGCAAATTTGAGTAATTTTTACCAACAGAGCAGTGGTAACTCTTAAGGCTATACTTTTCCCAATACTGTTTGCTGTGCTTAGAACAATCAGTCTGTTCTTTCCTAATTATGATTATCTCTGAATAATTAGCACAGTGCATTTCCTTCCATACTGCCTTAAAGGCACAACACCCACCTTTAAGAGTTGGAAAAGTTGTTTTTCTTCCAATCCTTCCAAGTCACCTACCACTTACTGTGTTTACAGTTACTGTCAAGATGCCTACTACCCCTTCTCTTTCAGACCCTGATTGCCTTAGTACAGAGTTGGTGTACCAGGTCAGACAGATGGCTGGTGATAAAAGAGCTTGTTCTGCAAACTCAAGCTTGATTGCTGAATCTTAAGGTGGAAAAATCAACCAACATCAGATTGTCCTCTGACCTCCATGTGCATACTATGTCATGCACATACCGCAGTCACACACATACACATTCACACTCACACACACACACACACACACACACACACACACACACACGGTTTGTGAAACATGTATACCCTCATGTCCCCAAACTTTCATTAAATTTGTAATGATCTATACTTATAGATATTTAAGAAACTTAAAATACTCTAAAATATTTTATTCTGAGAATTGAGGTGTCTATAGACTGATCTCAATTTATTATTACTCTTCATATTATTTTCTGACCCCATAAACTTGAGGTTTAAATAGTTGTTCAGAAACAAAAAAGGGAGGTCCTTTAGACGTCTTCATCTTTTAGAGTCTATGATATATTGTTAAAAACTGGAAAAGAATTAAAAAAAAACAAATTTTGATGGGACTGACAACCCATAGATTCCAGAATAGTATCAAGATGGCTACAAAAGGAAGTTCAATGTTGTTATTTGTTACATGGATTCTTTGTTTCCCAGTCAGATACTCACATTTCTTTTGAAGGCCTACTTGACTGAAGTCTTGGTTAAATTCCATCATCCTCTAGGATGACAGAACAAGCCAGTTCAGAAGTAAGAGCCCTGAACAGCAATAGTTCCCTATCCCATCATAATGCACACTGCTCAACTATCTTTCCTGCAGCAACAGTTCCTTGACTTCTCAGCACTCTACTAAACCCCTGTGGCTGCCTAAGCCCATATAACCATTCCTCGCTTCTGGTCATGGTCTCTGACTCACAGAAAAGCTGCTTGGAATCAGTCATATGTTTTCATTCTGATATAGGAGTCAGTATTACCATGAAGATTTCTACCAGAAAGCAAGAGCACTTATCACTCTGGCCCACCAATGCCATAGGCTTTGGAGATGTCATCAACTCTACAAGTTGTCTACAGGTCAGCCATTAGTGGAACAGTGTATCTCATAGACTGAACATCTCATGTCTTGAAAACACAGTAGCTCCCAGTGACAACTCCTCACTGCTTCCCACACTGAAATACTTTCTAAATATTTCATCTCTTTTCTTAGGATTTGAAGAGGTGGTACTAAGCATAACTCAATTCTTTTAAAAGTTTAGAGTCTGTGGCTTGTCAGCAGAACAAATAGACAGGGCTCCAGTGGGCCCTACATATGAAACCACAGGCTGGATAATCCTAAGGGATGTCAAAGTCTATGCTTCAATGACAAAGCACTTCAATAATGGTTTTCTACAGTGATATTTTTTACAATCCAATGAGCTAACAAATTCTAACTCACCAAGCTTAAAACAAGATGAAATAAAATAAAACATAAAATGTTCCTGTTCTGCAGAACTGGGCACAGACATTTTCTTGTGGTTTTGAAAATGAAAAGTATTGAATTCCAAATGCTTCTTCTTATGAGGCTGGGTTAAAAAATAATTCCTAAATGAGAATATCCATCAGTTTTTGTGTGATAGTAAAAGACTGCCCAAGCTAGAGCCCTCTGTCGTCTAAGAGGATTGCTATCTAAAGCCTTCAGAAGGACGAATGAATGTTCATCCCTTAGGCTGTGTGCACTTGCTTGTTAATTTGCATAATCTTCTAACATTTTGCAAGATAAACTATGCTGAATGCTGGGGAGATACAGTTGTAAAGAGTACCAGGATGGAGAATGTCCTAGCTCTTTGCTAGCCTACTTTCTTTTTAGTTTTGATCAAGGGAGGCTTGCTGTAAACATACCCTCCTTCATAGCTGCAGGTCATGCTTCCTCATTAACAACAATAGAGGAGAAGGATGATAAATATGTCCAAGTGTGCTTAGGACACCAGATGTGACACCAGATACCCAACCTTCCAGATCTGCACCCTCCTTATTTCATGTGGCCAACACTGATATTAAACAGATACAGACTTTGATCTATGGAAGAGTTATCTGTCATATGTACAGCAATTAACTATATAATAAACATTTAATTGAAATTTCTTAAACATGTAAAATAACAATAATGATAGCATACACAAATTTCCCCTAGGAGAAGAAAAGTTTTACTAAGATTCTGCTTACTCAAAAGTCTAGAAAGGTGGTAGGCGGGCTAGAGAGGTTGTTCAGTGGTTAAGTACAACTTGCTCTTGCAGAGGACCAAGGTTCTATTCCCAGAACCACACGGGGGTTCACAAGCATCAATAACTCCAGTTCTAGAGGATCCAACACCTTCTTCTGTCCTCAACAGAAACTGATTCAGTGTGCTGCAGGGAAACATGCAGCCAAAATACTCACAAACATGAACTCAAATCAATTAAGCCTTGTAAAAAGGGAGCAAAAGTCTAAAAAGGTAAAGACAGGGGTGGGATATATATTTCCCTTTGCCATTTATATATTATAAGATGATTAGTGAATCGGCTGTTATTTTAAATACTCTGCTATATTCAGATAAAAAAAAAGTTTTAGAAATTTTTTTCACTGAAAACATTTGTCATAAAAATTTGATAAAAATATAACCATTCTTATCAATATTTGCTAAGAATTATATAAACTTAAAAACTACAAGTTAATTTTCTAGTGATCATGAATTCATAAATTTGCTTTGCAATGAGAATTTTGGTACACACATACACTTTATATATCCATAGGATTTTATCTAAATGTGTATGTGTTAGAAAAAAAGAAAGATTAAACCCCATATAATGTATTGAAATAGGCTTACATTTGACAGTGTATCTATCTGTTCTTGCAATACATACTAAACAGACTGTTATCCTATATATATATATATATATATATATATATATATATGTATGTATATATATATATATAATAACAAAATGCAGAGAATTTTTATTATTCTGTTATTCTGTATTTTGTTATTCTATATTGTTCTAATAGCTCTATTAGTAATTCAATGCCAGCAATATGAGATTGATATATAATATAAATCTCAGCGAATTCATTAAGTAAGCTTTTGCACATTTAAGCAGTGGTGACCCTTCTGAGTGACCAGGCATCCCTCTGCAATCATGCCTATACCTGAAACACAGCCACATTATTCTTCATTTTCATTTTTATTTCATTTTCAACTTTCTTCTATCATGTGTCTTCCCCTTGCTAGCCATGATATAGATAATTCTATAAATTCTATAAAGATCAATCTCTCAAATTCAAGCTAACAAACATAACTCTTTGGTGCTTAGGAAATAAATTTATTCCTATTGCTCCCCATGTATCCAAATACATTTTAAATTATATTCTAGACTTCCCATTCATCTCTCCTTTTGGGCCATTATATTACTAAGTTTTAAAATTTAAAAGCTTGTTCATTTCTATTAAAATGCTAGAGTCAGACATGTATTTAATGAAATATAGAGTTATAAATCCTCATAAACCTTGGCTATGTGCCTTCTCAACTTTTCAAGCATTCAAATAAATAATAAATTCTGAGAGGGAATATAGAACTTGAATGAGTTTTGGCTAATACAGTAATGACTATTGAACATCAAATAGTATCTCTCTGAGTTTTGGATGTGTGTTGATATTTTGTATATAACCAAAAACAAAAGTAAAACAATTTTAAGAAAATCAAATATTAAAAGACATACACTATTAAATCAAAATGTATATGAGTCACAATTGGTTCAAATGAGAATTAAGAGAATTTTGCTAGAAAATAATTAAATAATTAAAATATTTTACTAGGAGACTGCAGACATGTGTCAGTGGCCAAGAGTATGTGTTTCTCCTGTAGAGGACTCTAATTAAGTTCCCAACAACAATTTACAAATGCCTGGAACTACAGCTCCAATGTCTTCAGGCCTTTGTGGGTAGCAACAGTCACATACACATACACTCCACCACCCACA
The DNA here is from genome assembly GCF_943737965.1 of Phodopus roborovskii. Taxonomy (NCBI): domain Eukaryota; kingdom Metazoa; phylum Chordata; class Mammalia; order Rodentia; family Cricetidae; genus Phodopus; species Phodopus roborovskii. The sequence continues at coordinate 1,940,703 of NW_026126408.1, read as the reverse complement.
CTCACACATAATCAAAAATAAAATACCTTTAAAATATTTTACTAATATGAACTTCAGGAATACTTTATTGGCTTGGAGCATCAGTATATGAACAAGGGATAGAGGGATGAGAAGCTTTAGGATGTGAATGAAGCTATACTAGAATTATCCTTTATCAATAAAAATTCAGGAGTCAGATCCTGGGGTTAGAGCCTAAAAGATAGAGATGCAGAGAAACTATTAGTCCTTCCTACCTGTTCTGTTCCTTCCTCCAAAAAGAAACTCAGATCTCTTTCCATTCCAACATACTACTTCCTCTTCTATCTGTCTCTTGGGCTTCTAAAACCTGTGGGTTTAATTTTGGTCAGCTAATGGCTAACTATGTTCTCTGACCCCAAGCAAACTTTATTTGTCAGAACACAATCAAAATATACAACAGGGGTGTTTTCAACTAGTAGAATTAAATGGAGAGATAATATAAGGATAGGTGAGATCAGATAAAGTAGTTTAAATTTAAGTAGAACAGGAAATAAATTTAGAGTCATACTGTCTTGTAATGGGGGTTGGGTAGTTGGCTGTAGAGGGAGTGCAACCTACTGATTCTTCTGCTACCCTACTTGTTGGTCTCCTCTGCCTTTGAGTCATCTCAAGAGCCAAGCAGAATGAACTCAAAATCTTAACTATCAGGATCAAAGACAGAGTCTAGGTGATAGAGGTATGCTTACCATCCATCTGTCCCACATACAATCCCTAGAGTGAATGTCCCAGAGGAATTAAAAACACAACAATCCCTTTTCCCATGAGATTATACTATACATTGTAGTGAGATAGTCCTTCTGTGGCACTGACCACGCCCATTGTGGGTGGAGGCATGGGCGGAAGTGACCTGTGGAAGGAGGTCGGAGAAAGAGCTGGGAAAAGCTCTCTTGCTGGCAGGACTCGGACAGGATAGCATCCATGGAAATTGCTGGTGTTCATCTGTCTAGGCTGTAAGTTATTTCTCCCTGAATAAACATCTATTCGGCCTATTTGTTTATCCTGATCCTTATTTAACCGCAATAATACATCTACAATATGGGATGGGTTCCTGTGCTATATTTCAGGGTCACTCACTGCCTCATCACTTATGAGGACCAAAAATGTCCCTGGACATTGCCAAACACCTTATTGGAGAAGCTGTCTTCTGGCTGCTAATCACTAATTTTCAGGGATTATTAGGGCAGGGGAGGTGGTCATAGACTCAGAAAGTGATCCCTGAGATACCAGATACTGCCTCCTCCCAGTTGTTACAGGAACATATTATGTATTTTGATGGCCACTCATGCAAGCAAGAGATTATTGTGCTTAATCTTTAGGCAAACTTTAATTTGATTCTCCTTCTCACCTCCATTACAGTATGCCTAATTAAACACTTTCTTATTTACTTACATGTCTTGGGGTAACAAAAAAAAAAAAAAAAAAAAAAAAAAAAACCTAACACACTGTACTATCCACCCATACACTTAATGACTGCAGATATAAGATCTTTGATAAGCATTTAGTGAGTAGTTTCCATCCCCAAACACTACATCAAACAACGTTCCCATCAATGCTTCAGATGAATACTCAGGGAGTACCAGGTACAATAACCTGGTTGTTCTCTGAGTGTATGAGAACACTGGTTCACTGGAGTTTTTTTCACTTTGAGAAACTCGGCCATTATCTTGTTAGATAATTCTTCACTCCACATACTGTTCTCCCAATATTCTAATTAAACACATCACCTCATAGTTCTTCCTCTCACATGTTCTGTTGTTATTTTATTGTGGGGTGTCGGATCTGCCATTATCTTGCTCAGTGATTCTCTCTGCACCATGTTGTGAATGTGGCTGAGTTTATCAAATGCCTTGCTTATTTTTGTTGCAATTCGTTTTTCTCAGTTTGACCCTCTCACAGAACTTCCATCACTTTCCATTAACCATCTGCTCTTGCATGCTGGCTACTTGGAGACTTCAAACATTAATCATACTTATTTGTAAATCCCCTCTCTGATAACCCCCACATGCCTGGGTGTAGCTCTGGTAGTTATTTGCCTCTGAAAAATGTACAGTGGTTTGAGTGACAAGGGTCCCCTCCAAAGACTCAGGCATCTGGACAATTGGTTATCTTTTTGGTGCTGTTTGGGCAGTTATGGAGCCATGAGAGTGTTGGGAAGTACATCGCTGAAGGTGGGCTGAAAATATCTAACATGACTCCATGTCCAAGCTGCTTTCTTTCTGTTGCATATGGTTAAAATTGAGTCTATCAAGATCTTGATTTGGCCCCTTACTGTCGTGCCTCAACCGGCTGCTATGGACTCTCCCTTTGGAACCATCTCATAGTTATGTACAATATTGCCCCAGCAACACCCCTGCAGAGAAGCAGATCCAGGCTGCAGTGCTGTGTGACAGCACCCCTGACTAGTGATAGTATTTGCTCAGATAACTTTATTTTCTCTTGGGCCCCAGAAAACTTGCCAGTTCTCTGTTTGGCCAGGGTTTTCTGTTATCACTGCAAGATTGGGAATTCTATCTTCCAAGTACTTTACAAGCCATAGTTGACAGTCTGAGTTAGGGCGTTTCAGAAACTCATTTTCTAGCCTTTCCTTGTTAATACATTTCATGTAGTGGGGAAAAAATGGGACGGCTTTACTTTCTTCTGTCACACTCTAGGGAACCATAGAAAACATGTCAAAAAGGAACATAAATCATAAAATTTGTATTGGAAGCCACGTAGTTCCCAGTGACCTGTATTGCTGCCACTGCATCAGCATGTTAGTGTTCACCCCACTAAAAATTCTGTAGGTAAAACACATGCTTTTATTTTTGCTGTTGTTAATTTGATTTTGAATAGCTTAGTTTTTAACATCACCCAGGATAAATGTGTGCATAATTATCTTTACAGGGGACTTCACTGAATATGTTTTTCAATTTTTCACCATTTGTCTTATAGTAAGCTGGCCACCTACAAGAACTTAACAATATTATATAGAATAGTAAAGAACTGATGAACTGAAAGCTTATTCAGATTACTTTCTCCTCTTACACAGGACCTAGGGACTTTTCCTAGTACTACACCTGGCAGCCCACAACCACCTGATACTCCAACTCCAAGTGATTCCATGCCCACTTCTGTCCTCCACGGGCAGCTGTGTGCCCACACGTGTGTGCATGTACACACACACACACACACACACACACACACAGACACAGACATGATGTAATCTATCTTATTTGCTTAAGGGAGGAGTTTCAGTTATTAGATAAAAAGCATTTTACAGTTTTTATACCTTTAAGGAATGTATGTGCTAAGCTTCATTTTCAAATTTGTAGAAATAATGAGCTATGGCTTTAAGGATTCAATGTTCATGGTCCAAGTAAAATGAAATGAAAGAAAAATTAATTAAAATCAGAAATCTTTTTTTTCTTAAGGTATTATAATCGCAAATTAAATCACTATGGAAGAATACCCCAAACAGCAATGAACAATAAAATTAGTTTTTCCATCTTCATAGTTTTGTTGAACAGAATTCCATCTATTTGTATATATTTGAATAAACAAATAATAGCCTAGTTTCTAAAGCATAAAATTTAAAAGTCATGAATGTTTCTCACAGTCATTTCAAACATTATCTATACCTCATGCATCCTAATTAGTGAAAAAAGGGTTGCAATTAGCACCATACATCTTATTAATTCTATAAAGGAAAGAAGTGCTCCATCTTGATATCTCTCACAAGAAAGATGTGGAAATGTCAGAGACTGAGTTATTGGAAAAAGAACATTTCATGGCTTAGTAATTCAGGCAATAGATGCCAAACAATAAGAAAGGGAGAGATATAATTGAAGTAGGTAGGAGAGAAGAAAGATTGTGGGATAAACATTATATATGAAGGCATACTCTCAGGTAATGAGGTGATAGATCTAATCTTTTGTAAAATGCAATATACAAATAGCCCTGTTTTCTAGAAACAGACAATACTTGCAGGCATAAAAGAACAAGTAATCAAGCATTTATTATTCTCTAGCTCGAGCAATAAGCAGAAAATTATAAGAGTGAAAGAAACTCTTTTATATTAAGGAAATCATTCAATATAATCTATCTCAAACTGTAAGTCCATTCTGAGCTATATGTGCTGATAGAATGGTGAGCATAGGGCAGGCAGTTGGAAATTACAAATACAAGATATGGTTGGCACTCTGGTAATAGACAATTCATATTCTGGCAAGAGTTCTCCACACAATGAAGAGTCAGCGTTAGCTGGACAATTTTGCCAAGAGAATACACAGCCTGGAAACCTGTGTCCTGATAGCTAAGAACGAAATTTTAGGATGGATGTCACACTGTACAAGACTAGTAATTATGAACCAAGGTACAAGCCTGTAGGCTTTCTGATCATTAGTATTCTTATTCATAAGCTGTTTAAGTATTTACAATACTTTACTTACATGGCTTTGATAATATATGAGTCTTCAATGCAATATGTTATATGAAAATATTGGAGACATATTTACACTTTAAGTATGGATCAGGCCAGGGAGATGACTCAGTGGGTCAGAGTATTTGCTTTCCAAGCATAAAGACCTGATTTCAAATAATCAGATCCACAAAAAAGCCTTGCATGCCAGTTGGATCCTATTACATGAGAGCTAGAAGGTAGAGACCGAGCCAGGGAGCTCACTGGCTAGCAAGCCTAGCTGAAATGGAAAGCTTCTAGTTTAATGAAGGAGCATGTCTTGAGGCAACAACAGAGATGTCAATACAAGAAGTTGTGCATATGTAGATACCTCCACTCATGCGCATATGCCAAACACAAATATGCCATGTAACAAACATAAATACACACACACATCTGACAACCCCACGGACAAATGATTCATCTTTTAAAATATTCTATCCCCACTCCACGAATCCTATGCTAAGTAAATTTTGAACAAAAAGATGAACTAAAATTATTTTTGAGCTATAAGAAAGTTGGAAGTCTTTGTTGTGATGGTAGAAGATGATACAAGTTTTAAGGATTGGCCAGAGATAGTATCCTCTGGGGATGAGCTATCCTCAGATTGTAAGGTAGGTGGCCCTTGCCTTGATTGTATTCATGAATCAGTGATTCAGCTGAAACAATTACCTAGCTAGTATAACCTAATACTATTTTATGTACTTAATAATTATAGCAAATTACATGTCCTTTATGACTCAGAAAGTGTATGTATATGTAATTGGACTCAATGAATGTTGAAAAAATAATATCAGGAAAGTTATACAACTTTTCCTAGCATACACTTAGTTAGGAACACATCTGAGATGTATTACTCCCTGAATTATTCTGTACATTTTCTTGTCCTTTAACAACATTTATGGTATGTAAATGGAAATCTGATTTTCATAAAGGGGGCCTAACAATAATATGTAAAATATATTTTCATTATATTAGTCCTCAACTTTAGAAAGTATAATGTCTTATGATTTTGTTTTCCCTATTCATCCTTTATAAATGTCAAAAAACTTGACTGTTCTCCAAATGTCTACCAATTCCCTCATGAAATAACATTACAGACAATAACAAGATTTACAAAATTGTTAAAAAGCATTTAGAGTCTAAGAGAAAACCTAATGCTATTGTTCTACTAAAGGAACATAGTAATAAAATGATTCCTAGGAAAATTCAGGTAGAACCATAGGAGGGTGCCTTGCTCAGCCATCATCAGAGACCCTTCTTTCAGTGGATGGGAATTACACAGAGACCTGCATCTAGACATTATTGAGACAAAGGGGATGTCTTCCTCTTCTCTGGAGCCTCAGGAAGCTATGTATGAGACAAGACAAAAAGTGTGTAAGAGCCCCAGGTGAAGGATAGCTACATAGAAACAATGTTCTCCAGACACAGCAGGGCAGATGCACATGTAAACTCAAGGAGACTGTGGCCGCAGGCACAAGAGCTGCAGAGGTTCAAGCCAGGCAGAGTTCCAGAACTAACAGGAGAAAGTAGGTACAAGATTCCATTCCTAAATTAAGAAGCTATTTTCAATGGATATCAATCAGCAAAGGGGGCCGTTTCCTCCAATAAAGTGTCACTGAGTATATCAGCTGCACTCCAGGCAGACCCCATGCCTGGGAGTAGTTGGCCAACACAAAACACTCAGTTGTACTTCTGTGGACTTTTGTTTCATTTTGATTATTGGCCTTTTGTTTGAGTTTTTGTTTTATGGGAATTTTTATTCTTTTGCAAAAGAAAGAGAGGAGAGAGAGAGAGAGAGAGAGACAGAGAGAGAGAGAGGACATGAATCTGCATGGGTAGTGAGGTGGGGAGGATCTGGGAAGAAGAAGAGTTGGGGAAATGTGATCATAATATATCATATGAAAAAAAATTTAAGAAAATTCTCAAACTTGATAAACAAAAGCAAGCCTTCAAGAAGTTGAAATGTGAGAGAATGTCTCAAATTATTCAAATTCACCTTCATTCTCCCAAACCTTGTCTGTGTCTTGTCCTAGATTGTAAATATTCATCCAATATTTATTTTGCTTGAATAATCAAATGAAAAAGTGTGGACTTGTGTCCAGAGACATTCTTAACATCATACAGAAAACAGAATCTTTCCCCATTAAGTTATTCTGTGTGCTATATTAGATAACTGTAAATGAAAGTGAATAATATTAGTCAACTTTAAAATAAAGATTGAGATAATATATTTTAAACTCTTAAATAATTCTATAACATCTTATACAAGCTATACTGATACTTTTTTTTTTTTACTTTCTAGCCTTTTTAGTTTTTATTTTTTGAGGTAAAAATTACACTGACTTAACAGTCAATACAAAATTATTATCACCACAAATAACAACGGTTAATGTAAGGCCTGTAATGAATGCCTAGTGTGGTAACAAGCAAGACTCAGGCAGCAATAAATAAATAAATACCTGAAGCATTGAAGCATTGTGTAAAAGCCTTCAATGAACAGCCACATTTAAGGCATGGAGAAAAGATGAGCATGAAGGGGTGGCCAAACATGAAAGTTCTACAAGTTGAATGTAGATACTTCATGACAGAAAAGCAGGTTTGAGGACACCTTCCTTCCCCTTCAGGCAAAGACGAGAATCAGACCCTGCATTCCCAGATAATAACAGGAACTCTTATTTTATCTAACCTTTTCCAAGAGCTAAGTGCATCCCAATTACTCATTTGAAACTCCACACAGTATAGGTGACAGCTGAATTCCCACTTTGTAAAGGAAGAAAAAAGCTGTACAGAGAAAGTTTGATTGCTCTTCCTAGGTTTCAAAGCCACCATTGGAACAAGAACTTCATAAAACAAAGATCACACACTTAGTCTCATCATGACAGTAAGTACCTTCTCCAGCACAGCATGCACAGTTCATTCCCTCCCATCAAGAGCTTTTAGCTTAAAGCTGAGTCTCATTTAAATCGTGTTATTAAGAGAATAGACACAGACATGACAGCACATTTCACAAGTCACCAGGAGTACAGAGCTAGAGCTGTGTGTGGTGCTGGAGATCAGCAAGGGAAACATTTGAAGAAAACCAACATTAAAGTATTGACTATCTGGCAAAGATAGTCTTTGAGGTGTAAAACTTGAAAGAACCTATGCATTAACAAGATAAACATAAGCATTAATATAGACACACCACTGGTAATAATATAAAACATTAATCTTGGTAGAATAACAAGTGATGTATTATATTCATTTTTAAAGAAAGGGTGAAAACCTGCATGCCAATTATTTCATTTAGTTGGGATAATGTACAAACTCATCCATGCCTCTCTGAAGGATACGCTGGCCAGATCAACAAAAATGTTCTCTTTTGGTCAATCTTCAGTGAATGAAATTGGTGACTGTGTTTCTCTACCTTTTTGGTCTTGTTTTCTGGACCATGCCAAGAAAATTTTATGCCCCTAATCATACCCAAATATGCATGCAATTAAAAATATAAGTAGCAATAATAATTAAAGATTGAGAGGTAATGTTCTGTACATGATTCTATAACTTAGCCCAATGTTACCTTCTAAAATGCATTCATTGAGGAACCAAGAACCATAACTACCACATGGACAAACTGCTGAAGACAAGAATAAGATCAGGTAGAGACAAGGTTGCAAGATCATACCTAATTCAATTTTAGAGGACAGAAAAGAAAACAAATGGGCTAGAGAAATCTCTAGCAGTTAAAAGCACTGGCTACTCTTTCTAAGGACCCAGGTTTGATTCTCAATCATTGTTTGTAGCTCCATCTGTTTTCAGGGGGATCTGATACCCCCCTCTCACCTCCATAAGAACAGGCACACATGTGATGCATAGATATACAAGCAGAAAAAACACAAATACTCATCAAAATAAACTTCACAAAATACACTCACAAAAATAAAACAAATATTTTTAAAAGCATAACAATAGAAAGTATATTTTTGGTAAATACACTATGATATATATTGTAACATATCTGGGTTGCTGCTTTCTGAATTTATATGCCACTTGGAGCTTTGTAGATAACAGGTCATAGCTCATATTTTCAGTCTTCTTTAAAAGGTTATATAATTTATGCAGTTTAATTAGATTCTTCAACTCTGGGTTCTCATTTATGATAGGAGTAAAAATATTTCACAGCACAATTTAAGAATGAATGAGGAATTAATTACAAGCAGGGGTTGTAGCACAGGGTCTAGAGTTTAATATATAATATTGCTGGTGTTAATAAGGTCTTTGTACCTTTTTTGTTCCAGATATTGAATAGATAGGTCTCATATAGTGTGAGAATAACACATACACACACACGCACGCACACACACACACACACAAACATACACATACACACACACACACACACACATACACGCAGAGGGAGAGAGCTCACATGATGAATAACCTGATAGCCCATAGAAATAATCTAGTTTTATAAAACTGTTGATTACTAAATCTCAAACTTTTTAGGGGAGAATTTTAAATGAGGGCAATTGTGCAATTATGATTATTAAAGAAGTAAATATAGAGATACCATGAAGCCAGTAAAATGGAGATTAATGCTGGCAACTGCACCACAAGATGCATGACAAAGAAATGTCTGTAAATTTGTGGAAGAAATGAAAGTTCTTAAAATAAAAATAAAGCCATTAAAAGAGGATCAGTTTTATTTTATTGGTTCCTGTATTGAAAAGCCAACAGATAGGAAAAGTACTCTGCTAGGCATTGATGAAATGAAAAGAGAGACTGAGCAAGGGACCTTTACACAGAGGAAAAGTCAGGGGAAGGTATGGTTTTTTTCTTCTAGTAAAGTTACTCTTAAAGTAACAACCTTGTTATACTACCCTTGTCCTTTTGGATCTTTTGTGAATGCCATTTGTATTTCTCTAGCTACTTGAAAACACTTCTCTTTCCTTCTCTGTTGATGGAGGTTTTTATCCTGCCCAATCCCGCAGCTATTTATCCAAATAAACACACAGAGGCTTTTATAACCATACTGTTTGGAAGATGGCTCAGGCTTCTTATTGGCTAGCTCTCTCTTAATTATTAAAACGCATTTTTATTAATCTGAGTATCTTCACATGGCCTTGAATTACCAGGGATGCCCAGATTTCTGGCCCCCTCAACAGCTACATGGCGTCTCCCTGACTCTGCCTACTACCATTTTCTATCCTTGTTTGGATTTTCTGCCTGGATAAATCCTATCTGTCCATTGGCTGAAACAGCTTTATTCATCATCCAATAAGCAAAACATATTATTCCTAGTCACAGCATACAGAGCACATTACCCCTCTCTATGCATCTTTCCTCATTATTATTTAAAATTCAGTTGTCTTTGTTGATTTGGAACCTCAGCTCATGAGATCCAGGAAATTTAGATTTTGTGACTATTTGGCTTTGACCATTGCTACTACTACCATGGTATATTTTAGGTATCCTTCCCTATAGTAACAACAGACAGAACACACATATGTTTTCAGGACTACATTGCACTCCAAGGTAAAACAAGGATTGTATATCTTCTGTAATCATTCATCCACTTTATCTTTTCTTTTGCCTCACTAGAATAAAAAGGCCTCCAAAGAAAAGATTTGTGTTACTTTCATTTATCATCATACTACTTAGGACACTTAAAAGGATTCTGTCACCAAGATCATTATAAATAAATATTTTTGACTGAATAAATATTTAATAAAATACACTTGAGTATGGCCTTTAATATGTTTTCATATTTATCCTATAGAATATTTAATATATGTGTTTGATTTCAAAGGAACAAAATGATTTTTGAAGATTCTAAATTAATAGACCTTTACAGAACTATTTTATTTGTCAAGAAAGGACAATTCATATCTTGGAGAAAATAAATTGGGCTAGGCAAAATTAGTTTTAAACCATGGCTTCTCTATTTATTGCCTTGAGGAGCTTGAGCAAATAGCTTTTTTATTTTTTAGGGAAAGTGTCTTAAGTATTCTTTATGGTAAGAATAATATCACTTCCATTAAAATGCTCTATTTTTCTTCATGTGTTCAAACTGTCCTCTAAATATTTGTGTTTAAATACATTGATTGTGCTACTTTCAACTTTGAATAAGGGAGCTTCTTTTTGTAGTGGGAAGCAGTTAATGCAGACATTTATAATAGACAAAAACCCATGAATAACTAACAGTAAGTGCTCAAAACCCTAGGAACATTTATAGAACCTCTTTCTCCAGGGCTCAGGGGACTTCTGGAAGGAGAGGACAGAAAGAACTGTGGAATATGGAGGAATATTCTTAAGCATTTTCTGGAAATGACAGTACCTGTGCATTCAAGAACTCATAGCACTACATCAAGCCAGTCAAAATTCCAGCATAAATTAAAGAGGGGCTAATTTAGTCTACTCCTAGCTGAGATACTTTACTATTAGTAGATCACTGCTGGAAACAGGAGCATCATATCCTTAGGGTGCAACCACCCCGCTGAGTGGCCCCACTCAAACACACTTAGAGACCATCACAAATCAGACCCAGTGGTTTATAGTTTAAAGAAGGAAGAACACATCATTAGGAGAGAAAGGAACTGTGGGAGAGATGGAGTATTAAGAAGGAGGAGAGGTGCTAGATATGAAAAAGATACAATGAATAGAAATATATTCAAATGATGTATGGAAGAAGCAATGTACTTGGGGTAGAGATCTCTCAGTATAATGTACACTGTCCCTGCACTCATGTCAGGTGACTTATAAATATCTGTAATTCAGCTTCAGGGGGATTCACACCCATACCTGTGTGCAACTCCTTACACACACACACACACACACACACACACACACACACACACACAGCACATACACACAATTAAAAAAAATCTTAGACAATGAAGCAACAGGATCATTAAGAAAAAGTGCTGCATAGCAGGCACTAAGGACCTAGTCTGCACCTCTAATTATCCTAATAATACCACCATTACTATCTTAGCATCTGGACCTTGCCTCTAGTTTCCCCCATGATAAAACCTGGGAAGGTATTAATTGATTAAGCTGCCTTTGGACCATGGAGAATTTATGGTGAGTGAAGTCCATCAGGCATGAAGTGCAGCGTGAGCACATTCAGAGTCTGCAGAAATTTAATAGGCACTGAGAGAGAGAATCAGGTTTTATCTTGGCTAAAGAGGCAGTGGAGGGGGTTGGGATGAGAGGATAGTCGGGGGGGGGGCATGGGAGGGAGGGAAAGAGGGAGGGACAGAGAGCTAGAGAGGGAGGTAGAGGGAACTGGGATTGATATATAAAATAAGAAAACAAACAAAAAAAGAAAGAAGGAAGGAAAGAAAGAAAGAAAGAAAGGAAGGAAGAAAGAAAGAAAGATAGAAAGAAAGGAGGTAGGTTACCTTCTCATGCTAACTGCCCAGTGCCCAGAACTCACTTGTAAGGATAGTCATTTCTAAAAGGGACATCACATACACTACTAATTTTATGAGAATAAATGTATATTAAGTCTTAAATATGGTATGTTCATTGATTTTTAAAAAAGTGATCATAATAGCAACTTGTGCAAATGAAAGTAAATGCAGAAAAAATGCTTAAACACACAGTAAACAAGAAGGTAAACTTGAGCTATGTTATTTTTTCCTAAATAACACATTTGCTGCTTTTCTTTAATTTTTTTAAAAAATGGATGATTAAATTACCAATAACATTTACAAAATTGTGGCATGTAGCCAAATTGAGAGATTAGTTGATGGAGTGCATGCCTGGCATGTACAAAGTCCTGAGTTTTATTCTCAGCACTGTGTCTACTGGGCATGGTCATGCATGTTATAATCCAAGCACTTGGTAGCTACAAGCACAAGGATCAGGAGTTTACCGTCATCGTTACTATGTATAGCAAACTCTAGGCCAATGGTTCTCAACCTTCCTAATGCTGTGACCCTCTTTATGTTGTGGTGACCCCCAACCATAAAATTATTTTTGTCATCACTTCATAACTGTAATTTTGCTACTGTTGTGAAACATAAAGTAACTATCTGTGTTTTCTAATGGTTTCAGGAGAGTCCTGTGATAGAGTCATTGGACTTTCAAAGTGGTCCCAGCCCAAATGTTGAGAACCACTGTTCTAAGCTATCCTGGACAACCTGAGACTTAAAAATGTGATACTAACCAGAGCCATTAAACAGTATCATTTTAGAAATTATGACAAAAGTGCTAAAAGCATGGGGTGGATTTTTAAAATGATTTGCTTACTTAAGATTTATCCCTCAGTAAAATAAAATGCTGTAAGAGCGGGCCTATAGCATTTGTCCCCACTGGAATGAGTATTCCTTTATACTTTTTGAGCCATGCAGAGCACAGAGACTGAGTGACATGGAATGCTTAGTAGGAAGAGACTCCATGGGGACTGCTATAGGCACCAGATTGCTAATGGGTAAGGATATCACTGATTGAAGGAGGAAATTAACTTCTCTATCTCGGGTGTATATTGTCAAGGTTGCTAAAGCCTACTGATCAATACACTGTATTCTATGCATTTTGGCGGGGGCAGGAGAATGATAGCATTTACTGCAACATTGAAAAAAAGAAAAACCTTCAAACTTCCTATCTTCCAGTGGCAATTTTATAGCCATTATAATAAGATTTTCAGTAAAAGTATCTTGTAATGACAATATATAATTTCTGTATTATAAACAGAATTCTGTGGTGGTTTTCTTTGTAGCCCAAGGCACTACATGCTCATATGAGGGTTACATCCATTTTGCAGAGTCCATTAGTCAAGGAAACTCAGGCTAAAAATTAGTGTTCCTTTTTTGCTCCCTCTGTTGTCCATACACAGATATTTTGATTTTAAGAAAAAACATTATAACTGTAAGTAATCCAAGACCACATAAATAAAAATTATTCCATGATGAGAAATCTAAGACTTAAGCCAAGGACATGATGTCTAAGGCACAGGAATCTATTCACTGACTGAATTATCAAAGTAGTATCAGTATCAACTTCCACTCATTGAGTGAAATTTTCTTAGACTGTTAATCCCTGAGTAGTGTTTTATTTCATTTTTGTAGCTTATGAAGTAAACTTCTGATTTACACATATAGATCTGCCACTTTGGTTGGTATATGTCATGAGTATTCAAATATGTATTTTCCAAATTTCTCAAGCATTATCCAATAATAAAATCAATATCACAAATTTCATACAAAAATTTTAAATTAGAAAATAAAGACTATCCAAAATGCTACCACTCTCAGGAGAAAATCAAGTTAGTCTCATGAAACTTAATATGTTAATCGTCAGTGAAATGGATCGCCAGGAAGGCTGATTCCTGGCAAGTCTAGCAACCTGAGTTCAATTACCAGGACTCATGTGGCTGAAGAAGAAAAAAGAAACCTGCAGGTTGTTGTCTGATTGCCACAGGCAGGCCATAGCACGCACTTGTCCCCCTCCCCCAACACACACACACAAATAAATGAAATTAATTTGTAGAGTCACTCAGAACAATTTCAACTGAACACTATTTGAACATGAGTATCCTCTCCTCAAGAGACTATATTTAACAGTGAGACAGGCAAGAATAAAATGAGGACAATATTTGATTATGACTTTTTAAAATTTTATTATTTTTCTTCCCAGTTCCCTCTCCCTCCCTCCCTCTTTCCCTCTCTCACACCCTCTCATGGCCCCAACCACCTGCTCTTACCATTCCCACCCCACTCCACATTTAGGGTGATGCCTTCCAGGAGGGGTCATCTAAATCTGTGTTTGATTATGACATTTTATTGAGATCAAAAGGAAAGTTAATTTGGGAGCAGAAAAAAAATTAGTTTGAAGGAATCACAGAGAGGAAGAATAGAAAACATCATCCTCTTTTGTGAAAGAAATATAAAATATACATATTTTGGTAACTTTGGTAACTAAGTTTTATATTTATTAATGCTAACCTTAAGCCAGCAATGTGAGCGAATATTTCCAATATTAGGCTACAGATGGATGAGAAATGATACGTATTTAAATTCTAAGCTAAACACTACAGTATTAGTAGCAGCCCATAAGATACATATGTGAACAACTGGTACATGAAGCTGATGAAGCTGGTGAAGCTGATGAAGCCAGGGACAGCAATTAGGACACATATGCAAAACTGCATATGCCAGGGAATTTCTCAAGAGCTTTGTTGAATGAGAAACACAAAACCTGGAGGTATTTATAGGATTCACTATTTGCTTCAAAGAAGAATTTACAGGGATTCCTTCTAGAACATGACAAAGTCATGGACAGAGTCTCTCTCTGATGGAGCATCTGAAATGTCAAAGTGAGCAGTGACTAAATGGTTACATACATAAACAAATTTCATTATGTTGTTTCAAGATTTGTGGATTTTACTATACTTATATATCACATTCAATAAGGAAAGGAAAAGGAAAATACAAAGAGGGGAAATTGTATGGAATTCCTTCTATGTTACTTAGACTTTCAAGATCATCCTAAAATGGACAAAGCTTGTTCTTTGAACTGATCCTTGTTTGTGCTGATTGGGATTTGTTATGCATTCCACTCAGATACCTAATTATACTGCAACTTCAGTAATTATTCATTTGTTGATTATCCCATATTAATACACACATCAGTCTGCTGAGTGGATAATTTAACATGGACCTTATCCCTCCAAAACAACTGGAATCTTAAATACATTTCACATCACCCACCCTATCTACCATTCTAATGAGCAATCAGACAGTAGCTTGCATAGCTGATCACATGTGACTGAAAGGGTCATGTTTTCATTGAAGTATATGCAATTTCCTCCTCTTTGTGTGTATAACAGCAGTCCTGATTAACTGGTAATTGAGATCCCCAAGAGAGAGAAAGATAGAATGATTTAGAGAATATTTTATTTAAATTAAGGGAATATCTAAGTATTAAACAGATTTGCATTATTACTAGGAAATAACTGACAGTCTCTGTATGTGAAATAGTTTGTTGGCTCATAGTTTTGGGGGGTCATAGTCAAGGTCAGGGAGCCCCATTTGCTTGCACCTCTGGGAAAGGTATTATTTTAGTGAAGAGGTATGTACTTGTTCTCAATCAAATCAATGTCCTCTGTATCTAATTTTTGTTACACACACATGTATATATGCCATATATTATATTAGATATTCCTTAATATATAAATATAGCCTGCTCAGTCTATACAAAGCTAAATTTTTGTGATTTCAGGGTTGACCACTAGAAAAAGAATTATAGCCAACCAAGGAATGATTAAGAGCAGAAGAAGTAGTATTCCCAGAAAAGAGTGCCCATATTATTTTCTAGTACAAAATAGCCAACCCTGAAACCCTTAAAAAAAGATGATCAAGTTTTTATGTGTAGATTATCAGAAGACATTCACACTACAGAGGTTTGTGGTTATCCACTCTAATACAGCTCAAGGTACTTAGGGTATGAAGTAACCATGCTGGGCTTGTTTTCTCATTTCATAATCAGAACACAATTAATATAATTCCACATAGACATAAGTCAGACCAGATCTAGATAGTTTCTTATTGAGAATCTCTTCCCAGGTAATTCTAAACTGCTTCAGGTCAACAATCTAAACTGTTACCAACTCTACCTCTTGTCTCTTTGACACACAAACACAATACTTGAAGTTTTAACATTGTAATCATTTCCAAAGACCCATGCTTATTTCATCATGTAAAGTGACAGTTATATGACATGATCTGTTGGGGGAGGGGGAGCTGGCAGTGACACCAGAACCTATCCCAGGGGTTTGAACTGGATGCTAAAAATGGAACCCTGGTCCGTAGGAAGAGTAGCAAATTCTTTTTATCTGCTGAGCCATGTCTCCAACTTTAAAATGTGATCTGTGTTAAAAACATTCCCATATACTAGACTTCACATTAGACTTTTTATGGATACTAAACTATTTTATTTTCCAGATTTCTGAATAAGTATCTCTTCTTTATTGTCAGGAATTACACGCTCTAAGTTCAAGTTAGTCTTGGCAAGAATATAGACTTAACCTCCATTAATTTGATTTTATATCCCTAAATCCCCTTTCCAAAGGCATAGTCTATAATGAAAATGCTGAGAGAATTCTTTTGATAACACAATTAAGTAGAAGTAAATTTCTCAATACAGAAGACATAATTCAATGTCCTCGAGAAATAGATATGTCTCTCCTGCAAGCTTTAGAGGAAAAAATATCAAATAGAACTAGTCAGTGAGGTATTAGAGATGGTTAGGAAAACAAGACAAGTAAACTCATATTAGGTTCTTTGTCTGATGCTTTTACATTTAATATAACTTAAAAAGACAGTAGAATTTTGTATGTATGGAAGAGAGCTTTCCTATGGTTTATCCTTAAAGGATAGAGAAGTTATGGCTGGAAGACAAGGGCCCTTTGGAACTTGGAATAATATTACCAGAATAGGTAAGCAAAACAAAATAAAAATTATGTAGTCCACATAGATAGTTTAGCTGCTGAGTAATTAAAAATCATTAATTTTTGTTCACAGTTATGAAATTAAACATAGAAAAGAAGATGAATATCATGTCCACAAACCCACATATTTCTCATTTATTGTCAGGAATAGTTTACTCTTATTGGGTGTAAAGCCTTAGATCTCCTTTCTTCCAGCCAAAGATTTTCTGTGGATGACTCATTAGTGTGCTTGCTTTGGGCTAAACTTAAATGATATCACTGACAGGAAATATATACTGATTTTGTAGCACAAAGGAATTGTATTGTTACCAAATATAGCAAACATGTATCCATATGGCTGGCATCATACTTGAGGGTTTCTCCTCAGAGACCTCTAATTAAGTTGATTTGAGATTGTGACTCATACCACAGAACTGAAATTCTTCACAAATGAGGGAGTTTGTGAAGTAAAGGAGAATGCATATTCAAAGGAACAGATTCAGGTGTGGGAACTAGGAATGGAATATGTTCAGATATCTTAATAGTTTCATAGGTGATTCTGTGGCTTCAAATGCCATATTATTCAATGGATATGAATTTAATGTTGAAATAAACGTTTTAATTTTTAGTAAAAATGGTCTAGTTATAAATTTATGGGGATGTACAATGATTTATGAGGGGTATTTTACATGTTTACGATTTATAAAAATGTGTTGATAACACTAAACATCAAAAGTATAAATATTTAAGGCATGGTTTGCCATAAGCATGCTATTTGATTATATTTATTTAGTTATTTGTGTGTTCATGTGTATGTGCTTATGTTAATATATGTTTTGATATACATGTCACAGTATGCATATGAGAGACAGGTGACAACTTGCAGTGTTCAGTTCTTCCCTTGAATATTGCAGGACTGGGGGATTGCACTGTGGTCATCTTTATCTGCTGAATCATCTCACAAGCCTTTGTTAGTTTCCCTAATACTTTTTCTTAAGATATTTCTCCCAAAACAGAGTATACTTCTTTTGTATGCACACTTGCAAAGGTATGATCAGTTATATTGAAATTCTTGACTCTCAGCCAGCAAAAATCTAACTAAATACGGGAGAGTGAGAAACCCTTGTTTTTCTAATACAAACTTAATTTCCTCTATCTATTATACTCCAGAACAACATAGTGAGTATATTTTCTTCTCAGAGCACACAAAAAATGTGCACCTTATCAGTGGGAAGCATTACCATATTTCTCCTTATTTCCACAGCCTCAGAGACCTGTTCATCATGAGAAAGGTAAATGTGATCTGAACATACAAAACAAGAGAAATATATACTGAGAGTAAGAGAAAATACTATTGTATTTTCCTGAGAGTAAGAGAAAATACTATTGTGGAAATTTAGTGTTTAACCTGCTCCACAGGTAACTAATGATGAAGGAGTGATACGTTGCAGTGGATACCATAGAAAATTGAAGTGCAGGAATAAAATGTCTCCAAGATATGATAAATAAGAACATTGAAGAAGTTATGGGGCCCACTCTGAATCCAGGGTTAACCTGGCAGCATTTGGATATCTTGAAATCTGGACATTGAAGTTAAGTCATAACAAAATTTCTGGAGCGTTGAAAAAAGTAGAAGAGAACGTATCTTTTACAGAAAATCCAATGCTCAATGTTTTTGTTTTTTAGAAAAGTGACTGCCGAATTTATTCACTTAAGAACCAAACATTGTACACTTATAAGAACTTAGAACAATTTGTGGGAAGATGATTGAAAGACTGACAGTCTGGAATTAAATGATACTGGAAAATAAAAATAATCAATATGAGGCATTTTGTTGCTATTACTCAGTAGCAGCTTGAGACATCTGAAGATCATAGTAAATCATTTCAGAATTCCCATATTAAGAATAATAGAAAACAGAAGTACAACAATTCACTTTCTACAGTTTCTTTAGTAGAAGGTTGCCTTTGCATGCTAAATTCCTGCCTCTTAAGATTACAATTACCACTGAAGAAGATCCCTGGGAAAAAATAGAAAAATATTATACAGCACTAGTAAGCTGAACAGAAAGGAGATGGGATCAACCTTAGCTTGAGAGAAGCTCACTGTAGTCATGGCTGCCTGAAATGGGCAGAAGACATGAGTCTCAAGAAACAGAAGTGTTTGTTATGGCACTGTATTTCCTATGTAGTTTTCTATGAATGTATTTCTTCCCAGGCAGTGGTTTCTTTTACTCACAGTAATAATTAGGGAAAGTTTCACTCCAGGCTCTAGATAAATTATTAGATCAGGTAGGTCAAATTTGCCTTCATATTTGGTCCAAAGCTAGAAAATACGTTCTCCTCAACATTTAATCCCTCACCTATTGCCATTCAGTGCTGACTGATGTAATCTGTGCTCCTATATATCTACCACACCACACAGGCATTCTATTACACTTGCTGATGGAAATGAGGGAGATGACTTATTCATGAGTCAAACAATGCTCATCTGATTACTCATTTAAACAGCAACTCAGCAAAGCAATTTCAGTCATTATTTTAAAATAAAAGATTATTCTAGCACACTATTAATGAAGTTTAAAATAATCACATTAAAAAGTAAATCTTATGGCAGAGAGCTAATGAGTTACTTTGAATTATGCTATTTGTTTAATTTATACCAGGAGATTAAATTTCTAGATGTGGGAATAGTTGATGTCAGAAGATAATATGAATTAACATGTGGGAAGTAAAAAAATAAAACAGAAAGAGTGTGGATGGGAAGATGTAGAAGAAAGAACAGCAGTACTTGGAAACAAAAACAGGCCCAAGGGTCAAAAATATTAAAAACCTGAATTTATTATTTATGAAACATTGAAAAGAAAGCAAAAATTTCATGAGTTAATAAAACATAATCTGAAAAAATAATTACTCTAAATTAAGGCAAAAATACAACAAGAATCCAAAAAGACA
This sequence comes from Phodopus roborovskii, assembly GCF_943737965.1. Lineage (NCBI taxonomy): Eukaryota > Metazoa > Chordata > Mammalia > Rodentia > Cricetidae > Phodopus > Phodopus roborovskii. Next base: position 1,920,881 of record NW_026126408.1, on the reverse strand, counting down.
ACTATTCTTACATAGTAGCTACACTGTACATTCAACTATTTCCTCTGGCTATTTTATCAGCCATAGAAATAAAAATTCAGACTATCTAAATAAAATCACTAACTCAAAATAGGAAGTCATAACCTATTAAGAGAATTATTCTGCAGCACAATTTTGGAAGTAGGTCAACCAGTAAGCTGGCTCTAATCCTTAAACTCAAATAAGATAATGCAATTTCTACCCCATAGAATTGATGTTAAAACTAAAGTACCTGACAGGTACATCTCAACTTTCTTTATGCAGGGTTGAGGGGGTGGGGACTTTCTATGACAAATTTTGGCTAGTCTACTGTCATTGCTCATTTCATGTTTAGCCAGTCATGTTGTGAGACTTTATCAATAGAGCTCCTGATATTACTAGAAGACTGTTAGGAGCTCTTTGCCACCAGTCTGGTCCCAGAGCTGTGTCAGCCCCAAATAACACACAGAGACAGTGTATTAATTATGAAATTGTTGGGCAGTTACTGGTGTTTCTTATTGGCTCACTCTGTCTTAAACTTTAAACCATCTCTGTCAATCTAAGTGTTTCCATGAGGTCTTAATTTACCAGAGAGAGGGTCTGGACCTCTTCTCTCATTTTCTACATCTTGACTCTTCTCTACTACATCTCCCAGAATCCTCCTTGTCTTCTAATCCCACCTACCTTGCCTTCCTATTGACAACAGTGCTAATTCATTAACCAATATGAAAAACATATTTACAGAATGACATCTCTTATCAGAAGACAATCTCACAGCAAACACATAGGTCTTCTGGCTCGTATAATCTATCCCTAAACCTTAGGTGTAGGAGTTGTTTTGCAGATGTATCCATTGGAACTGGGCTCCTCCACTCTCTATTTTGATTTGATTGGTTGTGGTTTTCTATAATACTCTCCATCTATGGCAAAGAGAAGTTTCCTTGATGAAGGATGAGGAATATATTTACCTGTAAGCTTAAGGAAAAATATTAAGAGTATAGTTATGGCTTATGCTGGTTTACTAAGTGTCAGTTGTTTCTTGACCAGGATTCTTAGCTTCACTGGCCCTGGGTAGATACCTAGGTTTTTGTTTGTTTGTTTATTGGTTTTTATTTTTTTGTTTTGATTTTTTTTTCCATACACAACTTGAAGATACAGTTACCAACGAAGCCCTATTAAGGTAACTATTTCCAGGATACATGATCCCCTATTACTTATTTTTTTTTCAGAATTTTTATTTATTTACTTTTTATTTTACATGTTGATCCCAGTTACCTCTCCCTCCCTCCCTCTTACCCTCTCTCCCCCCTCACATGCACCCTGACCAACCTTCCCTCCCACCAGCCCACCCCAATTCTACATGTAGGGCAATGCCATCCAGGTGGGGTCATTTGTCAAGTCATTTGAATAGGCACTAGGACTTCTCTCCTGTCTCTAGGTTAAGAGAGTATCCCTCCATTGGGGTATGGGTCCACAATGTCCTTTTGTGTACCAGGAATACATCCTGGATCCATTGTCTAAGGTCCCTTAGACTGCTCATCCTTCTAGCTGAGACCCATATTCAGGGGGTCTGAGTCAGTCCCATGCTGAATTCCAAGCTATCAGTCTGGGGGCCCGTTAGCTCCTCCTTGTTCAGGTCAGCTGTCTCTATGTGTTTCTGCAAACTGGTCTTGTCCTCTCTCTCTACATCTGGATTCTAGTTTGACTCAGTGTTTGGTTATGGGTGTTTGCTTCTGTTTCCAACAGGTACTAGATGAGGGCTCTATGATGGTGGATAAGTTAGTTGGTGGCAGTCTTGTAGGTCTCTAGACTTTTCTTTAGTTTCAGTTTTCTCTTCAAACCATAATGGCTCCATTTTTTATGTTCATTCTCTCTCTCTCCCTCCCACCTTCCCTCCTCCTTTCTCTCTCTTCTGTCTTCTATTCCAACCATGGCAAAAATCTCCCTAGTTGCACATGCTTTCATCTCTTGCCTTTCTCTTTCCCCTACTACTCTCTCCATTAACTGCCCCCCCCACTTCCCATGTGCTCTGGGGAACTTGTCCCTTCCCCCTTCTGTGAGGAATTTGTATGTATCTCTTAGAGTACACCTTGTATCCTAGTTCCTCTGATGGTGTGAATTACAGGCTGGTGATCCTTTGCTCTAGGTCTAAAATCCATATATGAGTGAATACATATCATGTTTCTCTTTTTGTGACTGTGTTACCTCATTCAGGATGGTTTCTTCAAGTTCCATCTACTTGTGAATTTCAAGATTCCACTATTTTTTTTCCTGCAGTGTAGTATTCCATTGTGTAAATGTGACACATCTTCTTTATCCATTCTTCAGTTTAGAGGCATCTAAGTTGCTTCCAGGTTCTTGCAATTACAAATATTGCTGCTATGAGCATAGTTGAACAGATGTCTTTGTTGCATGGATGTGGATTGTTTGGGTATATGCCTAAGAGGGGGATTGCTGGGTCTTATGGTAGACTGATTCCCATTTTCCTGAGGAACCCCCATACTGATCTCCAAAACAGCTGTACAAATTTGCACTCCCACCAACAGTGGAGGAGTGTTCCCCTTTCTCCACATCCTCTCCAGCATGAGTTGTAATTGGTGTTTCTAAGTTTGAGGAGGTCCCATTTATAAATTGTTGATCTCAGTGTCTGTGCTCCTGGAGTTATATTCAGGAAGCGGTCTCCTATACCAGTTTGTTCAAGGGTACCTCCTACTTTCTCTTTTAAGAGGTTCAGTGTGGCTGGATTTATGTTAAGGTGTTTGATCCATTTGGACTTGAGTTTTGTGCATGGTGATATATATGGGTCTATCTGCAGTCTTCTACACACTATCATCCAATTTTTCCAGCACCATTTATTGAAGATGCTTTCCTCACCCAATTGTATTATTTTAGCTGTTTTGTCGAAAATCAGGTTTTCACAGGTGTTTGTGTTTATATCAGGATTTTCGATTGGACTCCATTGGTCTACCTGTCTATTTTTGTGCCAATACCAGGCTGTTATCACAACTATAGCTCTGTAGTAGAGATTAACATCAGGGATGGTGATGCCTCCTGAAGTTCTTTTATTGTACAGGGATGTTTTGGCTATCCTGGGTCTTTTGTTTTTCCATATAAAGTTGATGATTATCCTTTCAAGGTCAGTAAAGAATTGTGCTGGTATTTTAATGGGGATTGCATTGAATCTGTAAATTGCTTTTGGCAAGATTGCCATTTTTACTATATTTATCCTACCTATCCAAGGACATAGGAGATATTTCCATTTTCTGGGATCTTCTTTAATTTCTTTCTTTAAAGACACAAAGTTCTTATTATATAGGTCTTTCACTTGTTTGATAAGCATTACCCCAAGATACTTTATGTTGTTTGTGGCTATTGTAAAGGGTGATGTTACTCTGATTTCTTTCTCAGCCTCTTAGTCATCTGAATAAAGTAGGGCTACTGATTTTTTTTTCTTTTTCTTTTTAGTTTATCTTGTATTACGCTTGTTTGCTGAAGGTGTTTAACAGCTGTAGGAGTTCCCTGGTAGAGTTTATTGGGTCGCTTATGTAAACTATCATATCAGTTTTCAAGTCTTGAACCATTTCCTTCACCTGCTTAATTGTTATTGTTTTTTCTTGTTTTTTTTTTTTTTGTTTTGTTTTGTTTTGTTTTGTTTCTTTTTTTCTTTTCTTCTTTTTTTTTTTCTTTTTCTTTTTTACTTTCTTTACTTTCCTTAAGGAATTGTTCATTTCTTCCAATGTTTTGTTATTTTTTTTCCATTTCTTTAAGGAATTTTCTCACATCTTCTTTGAGGGCCTCTATCATTTTTATGATGATAATTTTTAAGTTGTTCCCTTCTGCTTCATCTGCTTTGTTGTGTTCTGGTCTAGTTGGTGTAGATTCCCTAGACTCTGGTGGTGTCGTGCTTATCTTTCTGTTGTTAGGTGTTTTCTTGTATTGCTGTCTTCCCATAGCTTCTTCCAGTAGGTGTTGGTGGGGTATCTCCCTCTCTCTACTTCCCCGGTGGGCTTAGGTGGGTCAGATGTTCGATGTCTATAGCTCTGGTGGTCCAATCTCTCTAGACAGGGGCTAGGCGATGGTGTCAGCGATCAGGCTCCAGCAGAAGACTGGCGATAGGTGTCAAAGTTCCCAAAGTCTGGGACTCAGGATGTTCCTGGTGTGTATAGGCAGATCTAGTGTGGGCCTAGCACTCTACATCTGAGGCCTCTTTAGCAGAGGCCCTGCCACGGGGGTCAAGGCTCCTGCTGGCAGGAACTCAGAGTGGTTGTGCAGAGGTAGATGGATCTGTGGGAGGGGCCCAGAGCTCTAGTAGAGGAACCAGTGGTGGGAGTCGGACAGGCAGGTAGAAATTATGGGTGGTCACTCGTGGATAGGCAGGTCTAGTGTCTTGTTTTTTTTTTGGTTTTTTTTTTTTGTTTTTGTTTTGTTTTGGTTTTTTTTTTTTTTTCTTAATTCACCATTAAGGTGTAACCAAGACCTTAAGAATTTCTGAGTAAACTGAGAAATCCCACTTCTTCTTTGTCCTTGTGTGTCTGATTAGGTAAGCTTGGAGCATGACCAATATAAGTATTTAACTAATTCAGTGTGTGAGCTATAACAAATATTCCTATTATTTTCTTCTGCTGACCCAACACCATTTTCACCACAGTAAGCCAAATTAGTGTTACTTACATCAATAATTCAGCATCAACTAAGAGGACTCTTTGTGGATTTAATGGTTATTTTTCTTTTATAACATATTTGAAACATGAATATATTGGCTTACCAGAAAGTTTGATTTATAAACAGTGAAAAGATTTTGAACAATATGACTCAATATCTGTACCTAAATGTTAATTATATCAATACTTTGTTAAAATATAGACACAATAAATCAGCAAGTTATAATGGCACACTCATATCATTATAGCACTGGGAGGTGGAGACAGGAAGATTGATAGTTCAATCCAGGAACCACTGAGTAGCCAATTCACCTTGGGCCATATGAAGCCCTTCCTCAAAAATAAGTAAATAAATAGCTCAAAGATAGTAGACTTGCAGAACATGAGCAAGGCTGGGAAATGATTCCTCAATGTTATCACCCCCAAATTTAATTATTATTTAGATGCTACTTAAAATTTCTCCAAAGGACTGTGGTTTCTGTTTAGATTTTGAAAGGTCACAGTTAAAAGTATTATGTGTAAAAAGAAGACATCAAAATTTAATTTTTCAACTTTGACAATAAATTTAAATTCAGATGAATGTATGGAACTTGAAAATTAATTTAAAATGCCAATATTTTAAAGACATTATGATACCAAATATTCATAGATTTCTGATCCCTTCAACAAAAAATGTATGTAACTAACACTTTAGCTATTTAATGTGTCTTATAATCAGATAATATTAAGAATATTCTTTGATCTATCTTATTTTAATGCAAAGTTATATATAATAACTTTTGTGAATAGATTTTGTTTTAAGGCAATTTTATATTTGTAGAAAAATTATAAAATGAATAATTCAAAAGTTGCATTTAAAAACTGGTCTGATGGAATAGCATGAACAGTAAATGCATTTATCCTGTCACCAAGCTTTATCACGTGAGTTCAATCCTTAGATGTTTCTCCTGTAAGTTGTACTCTTATGTTCACTTTCCCACCATTGCTTGAGTATACATACATACAATATAAACAAATAAATAATATTTAAGAAACAAAAGCCACAACTACATCACCATAACAGAAGACCCTCAATGCCTTAAAATTCCTTCAGTCTCAACCTGTTTATCTTCAGTATTCCTTTCTCCCTTATTTCCATACATAAAAACCAGAATTTTGATTGCTAGATTATAACATATGATTTTATTTCATTTTCTTGCCAAACTATCTTCCCAGGTGGCTGCCAGTTTTGTTCCTGCCATGGGTGAGCAGAAGCATATGTTGCTCACATTCTTGACAGGGATATGTGTTCCTGATTATTTGTAAAGTTAGCTGTCATGGTTGTGATAAGAGATGTCCCCTATAGTCTTGAGTATTTGAACATTGGTATTGGTCCCTAGTTGGCAGTGCCATTTGGGGATGCTTAGATGCTACAAAGTTGTTTTTTGTCCCATTTTATCTTTGATAAATGCTTCACTTTTTACTGTGGGAACTTCCAATTCTGCTGCTTCACACTTTAAGATTCTGGAAAAGGAATGGTTTCCATAGCACCAAATATATTTGTATAGGGCTGCTATGATCCACCATCAGAGAAATATTGAAGGCAAAATTTAACTTGGAAAGCCAATCTTGGAAAAGACCATAAGGCAAAGACTGTATCCTGGCATTTCTGACTAGGTGATAGGAAACATCTAACCTGATTCACAGGAATGAAGAACTGAGATTACTACTATACTTATATTTTTCTTCTATGAGTAAGTATGAGAATTATTTGTGTTGAGAAAACGCTCCATCCCAGAAGCAGAGACTTACACAAACTTTAAGAAATGTCTCAGTTTCAGAAAGCAATGCAGTGAGTGGGGCTGGGTGCACAGTTACATATCTTACCATCAATAACCTTGGCTATACTACTTGGTGCCTTGAACTTCTCCTCCATCCTCATTTGTAAAACAAGGCTATCTACAGTCCACTTACAGCATTTCAGAAACAATTAAATGAATCCATGCATTAAATCATCTGGTAAATATTAAGCACTCAGCATGTTTCTGCATTGTAGGTTTATATGAGGTATTTAATAGCTCCCTCTTCTACACATGAATTCCTAAATGAGGAAGCTTACCTCATCTGCAATAAGCCCTTGCAGAAGGTTCATTTACTTTCATCAGGGCAGTCTTTAACACAAAACTAAAACTGGCTTTTCCTTCTTAAACCTTTGTTTTCAACAAGATATTTTTATATCCTAAAGTCTCATAGGGTAATTCCATAAAAAATTAAGATGAGAATTCACTCATAACTCTAATGAATAAAATCCTTGAGAAGTTAAAAGCTGATTAACCATGTGGATAGAAAGTACATGAAGCTAAAAGAATTCTGAGTTATATAAGAAACTTAACCATGAAAGTTACAGTCATTTAATGGTAACAAAAAATTAAAGGAAGCTATTTATCACCAATAATACTATTTATAAAGAATTCTTCCAAATGACATTGAATACATATAGAAATATCTTCTTCTTTATAAACCATGGAGTTAAGGATTAATAGAAAGTTTTATACATATACACATATGTGGTACATTTATATTTTATATATGTTATATATAGGTGATATATGCACACATATGGCACATTTTTATATATGTACATGTACACAATGCATTAAAAATGGTATCCATGATATATACATATATAATATATATATTCCTAGCATTATATATATATATATATATATATATATATATATATATATAATTTATATGGTACAAAACCACACTGTGTTTAGAAGCTGATGATGTATTTTATTTAACTTTTCAGTTCAGGAGATTAGGTGACAATCAGGGTACATCTCAGCAGTGGAATACTTGGGTAGCATCCAAGATGTTCTGAGTTTGATCTCCACTGCATGAACAGGAATAGGAGCCAGAAAGGAAGTAAGAGGAGAAACATAAGGGAAGGAATCATGAACTTATTTCTTAATTATGAAAAAATAAATGGCAAAAAGTAGTATTTAAATTTCATTAAGAAATATACACTCTTTCCTTCCCCTTCTCTAAGACAAGGTTTTTCTGTGTAGCTTTAAGTCCTGGAACTTGTTCTGTAGACCAGGCTGGCTTTGAACGCATGGAGATCTCCTGTGCCTGCCTCATATACTACTACTTCCAAGCAAAAAAAGTACTGCTCTCTTTAGGTGACTAAACATCTACAAAGTTTAATTCAAGCAAGGTAAATAACATATAATAGTCATGCAGAAATAAACTAGGGTAGGATTTCTAGCTACCTTAGAATTATAAACTCTAGGACACTCAACTTCTAGAAGTCTACTGGGATAAAAATAGACTTTTTTAGTTTAATATTTGATTTTCTTTTCTTCTATTAGTTTAGTGTTACTCAACCTCCCCATAGCCTAAATTCTGCTTCCAAGGAATTTCCTCACATATTTCAGGAAGTACCCATTGTTCATCATCCCATGATGTCAACAAATCCCATCTTCTATCCTTCTACTGGAAAATGGTGAGATGAAAACATGAGTTCTAAAGTTTCATCTGTCCAAGACCCTGAGATTTCTTGTGTTCTCAATATTTTCTTTCCTTCAATTTGCTGAATCCCAGATCTTTAAATATCATTTATACCAATGGATATGGCACCATTCACAGCAAGCACAGTCAACTGATGCTCAAAAAAATATCTTAACCTATTGTCTCCATGTCTGTTTCTCTTTGTTTCTCCAATTTGGGTCACAGTCAAATTCCCTGAACAACAGACTAGGGCATGTACCCATGATTTTTTAATTACTAATTCTAGGTGCATAATAAAATAGTAAAAAAAAAAGTGTATGAAAGACCAAAAATTGTAGAGCAATTTCTGTAATTAATACATGTTTTTTTTAGCTTTATTACTAATCATTAAAAAACTAAACTATGACCTACTGAAATGTCAAAAAAAAAAAAATAAATAAAAACCCAGCATAGAGTCTGTCATTTATCATTATCTATCAATTATCTATCTCTACCAATTATCTTTCTGCCTGTGTGTTTATTTACATATCTTTTTATCCCTTGGAGGAAAAAAAAATACTTTTTCAGTATGACTCTGCCTTTATCTCAAAGTATCAAATTTGTTTCACATCTTTTACATATAAATTATACCCAAATCAATTCCAGGAGAGAGAACATAACATTCCACGAACTCACTCTTCCCAGTTAAGATAATGACTAAGACAAAGAGTTAAGGACCCACCATTATCCTTCACTTTCACATAAACACATTAGACACAGTGCTGTAAGCAGGGAGCATTCACCATGCTAAGATGAGCAGCACTTATTTAATTTCTCTCATCTTATCTCTGACCACTGAACTATTGGATGAAACTGTAGCATCAGTCCCTTGCTCTTGCTCTTTTGCTGTGTGAAGTACCAGATGGGGAATGCCATTTCTGAAAGATGCAGTTTGTGAATTTTATCTTTAATAAAGGGGTAGTTTTACATATCAAAACTGTTTCAAGTTTTTAACTGTCAATGATTTTGATCTGTCCTTAATGTTTATTTGGCAGCACATTTCCTGCAACAAACAAACAAGAAAATCATCACTCCATGTCTGAGTTTTTGACAAAGGCATTTTGTTAAGGTCTGTCCACAGTCCCTACTTCCCATTGTTATAGTAAACATGTCCACTCATCTTCAAAATAAATACATCACTAGGCTTTGGTTTTTCTCTCTCTCATAATAAGGCCAGGCCTATCCCTCATTCTTCTCTTTTTGTAATACCATACACTGATCTATTTTTGCTGTAACAAATTTCCAGAAACAGTGACAAAAAATAAAATGCACACATAGACACAATAGAGACACAGACATAAACACTGGAAACTTTTAGCCAATGTTTAGAGAACATCTGAATGATTTTAAAAGATTAATTATGGCCGGGCATTGGTGGCACTCGCCTTTAATTCCAGCAGTTGAAAGGCAGAGACAGTCAGATCTTTATGAGTTCAAGGCCAGCCTGGTCTACAGAGTGACTTCCAGGACAAGAAGTATTGCTCCAAAGCAATACAGAGAAACCCTGTCTTGAAAAACCAAAACAAGATTAAAAAGATGAATTGTGAATGAAGAGTTGGCTCAGAAGTTTGATTACTGCTTTTCCAAAGGACCCAAGTTTCCAAGCACACCTGTCAGTCGTGTCCCAACTGCCTGCAACTCCAATTGCAGGGATATGTTGCCTCTTCTTGCTGCCTCAGTTACTACATGTGCATAAAACACACACACACACACACACACACACACACACACACACACTTTCATAACTAAATTTTCAAAAAAATTGGTTTAGCAATCTGCCAGTATCATGGTTAAAAATAAAAAAAAAAAGCAATTCTTCCCTATTTTCCTCCACAGTTCTAATTACAAAAGCTGCCTTTGCTGTTGTCCTCTATGTCTACTTTATATGTTTTAGATTCTTCAATCTCAGTTTTCAATAGCTTTTCAGTGTTTTTAGATTTCAGAAATTTACAATATACCTTGACCTGATTAAGGCATGTTTGTGTGTGTGTGTGTGTGTGTGTGTGTGTGTGTGCATGTGTGCACACTTAAATATTACAACACTCTGGAAGATTTTTCAGTCACGGTGACCAGCTTCTGGTGCATCAGCCCTGCTCCCCAAGTCCCATCTCACTTTTACCCTTCCTCCCCAAACTTAAATACAACACCTATTTCGGTTCTGTTCATATTAACCTTTATATGTTTTCCCTCTGAATATCAATAATATCACTCTGTGTGATGTTATTGTTTTTTCTTTATTGTCATGGACTTGTTTCCTTCACTGTAAATTGAATACCTAATTTAAGTCACATTTTAAGTTCTACTGGCTAATCTAATATTTCTTTGCATCTCGTCGATATTTTTCTATTTCTTTTTTAGATGATTTTTTCCATGAAAAATTAAATCTCTCTCTCTCTCTCTCTCTCTCTCTCTCTCTCTGTGTGTGTGTGTGTGTGTGTGTGTGTGTGTGTGTGTGTGTGTGTGTGATGTGGGTGTATATGGATGCTTTCAGAGTACAGAAGAGGGCACTGGATCTCCTGGAGCTAGCGTTACAGAAAGCTATGAGCTTCTGTACATGGGATATGAGGAGCAAACTGAGATCATCTGCAAGAAAGGCCAGGACTCTTACAACTGAGCCAACTCTTCCGCTCCAGTTTGTTTCCACATTGAAATGCTTTAAACTCCTCAGAGTTGGTGCTTAGCCCAGTGGTAAGTTGCATGCATAATACGCAGGAGGTGCTGTGTTTGCTCTACTACACAAAAAGTCAATAAATAAAATCTTTCTGTGAAAATCATAGCAGTTTTCATCATCATCGTTTCATTGCCAATTATTGGTTCAGGGTTCTCACTCAGCTTTCTTGTTTTATTAATCGAGCAATGGTTCCCTCAGTCTCATTTTAGACTTATTTCAGCTTTTTATTGCTGACACTGTCCCATGAAGGAAGAATGGGACACTTCCCCATATTGCTATGGAATTTAGAAGGACATTTTCCATCTGTCAGACAGTGTGTCCTAAAGGCCAAGTGTTTCCTGCTGTTCGTGAATAGACTGGATTTATAAGATGTTCACCCTGGTAAGAGGAACAGCAAGGGCTGACTAGCTAAGATCATCTTGTGGTCTACATCGACAGGCAGTCCTTCCTACCTTGCTGTTCTGTCCATTGGTGGAAGTTTGTATTCTGTTAGCTTTAGGTACACACCTCTCCTGCCAAAACATGGACAGATATCCTGTTTGCCACCACTTAAGAGTAAAGGCTGGGGATCCATCATGTTCTCTATTGACACAGGGGAAGACAATGGTTCATCACCATTCAGCATAGCTATGACTTTAAGCCCTTGCATCAGCTTCTGTCTAGTGCTATGAAGTAAGTCTTGATCCATTTCCAAACGTCACAATCTTAAATCTTACACAAAGGTTCAAATCAATATCTGAAATAATCTCTTGGAATCTATTCTTTCTGCTGGAGCCTATTAAGAAATTTCAAGCTAGAGTAACTGTTCCTGTTGTTCTGAATTCAATTATGATCTCCCTGTTTTGACCTTTAACAGGCTTGTGAAGATGTATAAAAACAAGAAAACATTAATAAGTTATTAGAACTGTGTTCATCTGCCAGTGAGAAATGTCACTATGTTACAACACAGCCCCTGATATCATGCTTCATATAACTCTAAAGGTAATTTTATAGTACTTAAGTTTCCATGTGACTTTTCCTAGGGTTCTGCCTGAAACAGCTGCTTGTGAGCTGCTTCAACATCTGGATCCCAGCAAAGTGATGTTGACCATCCAGTGCTGTAACCCTGATTGTCCTTACACCTCTATACCTCAAATGCTCCTTTTCTTCTGGCATTTTTATTTGTTTTAAGTGGTTTCTGAATCTCAGCAAATAACTTTGTGCTATATAGTTTTATTACAACTTCCCTGACCATAATTGAGTTCCCTTGCCTTCAGTCACTCATCTCTAGAGTAATATTTAATGAGAAGCTTTCCTTTGCAACCTCTCTTATGTTTCCTAAGTCCTCCCAAGCCAAGTACAGACTTTTAATATAATACATTTTAACTCATAACCTTTTAACCTTTAAGCTAATTTTAGGCCATATTTAGATACACAGACCCATTGTGGGGATACTACAGAGGCCCTATACTTTATTATTAGTATTTAATAATGACCGTCAGTGAGCCAGTGTCTATAAATTATTATTAATCTATATTTACATCTATACATTTATGATTAAATTTAATTCTAGACTTTACTCAAATATTTTCATTATTCTGGAATGTTCCTATATTATTTTATTTCTCTAATGTCTTTTCTTAAAATGTGCTTCTCATATTCTTTTTATTACTAGCTCCGGTCCTAAATTAACCTTAGAATTTTCCATTCTTGACATTTGATGCTTCTTGAATACAAAACTAATTTGTAGAGATTATTTGAACCTCATGTCTAATGTATATAATTATCAGGGAATACAATAATTATTAGGACATTTCTCCTTCAAGACTAGAATACAGGGGCTATTGTACATGTGAAACTATAAGTTCTCGAGCATGATAGTGCATTCATGTAATCTCAATGCTTAAGAAAACAAAGGCAGGGATTCCAAGAATTAAATGCAGCTTTATCAATATTTTAAAAAGGAAATAAATGAAGAATAAAATTAAAAGAAAGGCCATAACATAACTAATTTATTGGAAGGGTCAGAATATTTTAGGAGTTTGGATAGATGGCTGAGATATTGGGGTGTTTAGTGCTCTTCAGAGGTCCTAAGTTTGGTTTCTATTGGCTCCAACTTCCTCTAGCTCCAGTTCCAGATAATCTGGTACCCTCTTGTGGTTTCTGCAGTCTCTCTCATTCTCTCTCTCTGTCTCTCTCTCTCTCTCTCTCTCTCACACACACACACATATAACAAAATAATAAAATGTCATTAAAAGTAATTTCACTTGAATCCAGATAAAGTTTTCAATAAAAAAAAACTGTAAATAAAATGTTCTCAGTATGAAAACACGAAGCACACTACATTGTAGGGGTTATAATAATTGTTATAGCGCAAAGCTGTCACTGAGTGCAGACAACTTTTGTCACTGTGCTTCAGTAGCATTATCTGTGTGTGACTGGAGGATTATGACCTTAGTGCCCATGCAAATAATACAATGCAGGCAAATGTCACTAGCCGCAAAAGCCCTCCCACTTTGTCAGTTCTTCATTCCCACCATGGTATCCTCCCCTTGAACTGGCAACAAGTAACCTATGTTAGCTACATTTTGTCCTTCCAGGATGCTGTACTTTTAGGAAACATCCTAGATATAACCTGTATAGACTGTTTTGTTTCACATAGCATTGAGTATTGTGAGTCTTCTTGTCTTGTTCTCTCTGTCTTGACCTGCCCTCCAGCACTGAGGCCACAGGCCTGTGCTGTCACTGCCAACTTCTACAGCAGCACCGGGGTTTGAATTCCAATCCTTGAGCTTTCACAGCAAGCACCTTTTCCACTGTGTTATCTCTCCTGCCCATGTCTTACATGTTTTCAGATAAATATTTTGTATAATATTCATATTCAGTAAATCATCTTGAATATGCTTAGCTCCCTGGATCCACACAGATCTTGTAAACTTATGTAGGACCAGGATAATTCTTACATTTTTGTACACCAGTCTCTCCTAGGATGTACAGTTATCAATAGAGATGTCACTTCTTTGCTTTAGATGTGCCAGCAGCAGGTATAGGCAGGGAGTGTTACATATTCCTTAGTCTTCTTAGATCCCAAGGAGTCAAAATTATCTTTCCTATTCAAGAAAATTGCTACCTTTGGAGAGATAGCAAAGGTAGAGGTGGGCTAAAAGAAAAGGAATGTGCCCAGGGAGTCATCATTTTACTGGATCTATTTTACAAAATGGCCTCTGATTATTAATTGAAGTTAGTTTGTTTGTTTGTTTACTTATTTATTTAAGCTATTTGGTGTAACTAAGACCTTTAGGAAATTGCCTAGGGAAGTGGACTGCTGCTCTAGGAAATATATTCAGAATAACTTAACAATCTTCTTAAAAGTGTTTCAATATGCCAAAGTGAGTAGATATTTATTTCTAATAGATGAATTTCTAATTTATTTACATTTGATACAAATTTGGTAATTTACTTTATTTTGTATAAAGGTTCTCATAATGTTTGGAGAGGGTTTTAACTACATTATTATAGTATAGTAAGCAATTATATTTAGCCTTTGATGGATCATTTACTATTTGAATAATTGTTTTGTCTAATTGGAATAACTCTCATCTCCACAATTTAAAATGTTTACCATATATCATTGCTACTTGGATGTAGAACACTGTAATTAGATGTTGGAATATCAAAGTCTATTTTTTCCTGTATTTTAAATATAGGTATTAAATTTCTAAGAATTATTATCAGATAGCATATATGGATATTTAAGAAATGTTCACTCGAATGCTTTATTCAAATAATGAAGATAGCATGCTATGAATTACAGGAAATAATTTTGATAATTCATCTTGTTAAAATTCCTCATAGTGGTCATGTGGTAGGAGAATGATTGCTTAATAAAGAAATTAAAATTTATCCTCACTCTTTGCCAACACATAGTTCATAGTTACATGCAAACACATTCTCAGCATAAATGACTGTATTACAATGTATGGCACTTTTCCCAACATTTGCCTAGTTCTCACAAAGTTTTCCAGTAAATTTTAAAATATCATCAACATTGTCATTTGTATTGCTGAGCAAAGTCACTCAGAAAAATGGGATTCTGGAATTCAGTAGTAAACCTCATGGACAGATAAGATCTTTAGATTTAATTATTAGACACAGAAGAAAAAAAAAGACAGATAGATGGGAGGACACAGAATGTAATTAGATCAACAAATATAATTATGATGTTAGAGGCAATTCCAAACCTATACAATTTCCCATGAAGCACAAAGTATCAACAAGAACCGTGAACAAAATATATTCTAGGTTTTTTGTTAGCAACACTTAATGGCATGTTACATTTCATGTTGTTGTCAAACTGGTGAGGTAAGCACCATTGTTAAAATGTGAAAGAATGGGGCTGGATAAATGATTCAGAACACATATGGCTCTTAAGAGGACCTTGGATCCTTTTCCAGCACCCAGCTCTAATGGATTTCTTGGCCTCTTCTGGCCACTGTGAGCACTTCTCCCACAAGCACATCTGATGGGAGATGTCATTCTGTAAATATGTTTTTCATACTGGTTAATGAATCAAGCACTGTTGGCCAATAGAAAAGCAAGATAGATGGGACTAGGAGACAAGGAGGAGATAGGAGGTAGTAGGGAGGAGTCAGCATGTAGAGACTGGGGAGAACAGGACGCTGGCCCTACTCTCTGGTAAGATGAGACCACGTGGAAACATTTAGATTAATATAAATGGGTTAATATTTAAGACAGAGGTAGCTAATAAGAAATGATAGTAACTGGCCAACAGCATTTGTATCAAATACAGAGTTTCAGTGTATTATTTGGGGCTGGCATGGCAGTGGGGTCAGTCCGGCAGGGAAAAACCTTACTCGTAATACACATCTACACAGACAAATGCATATTAAAATATTCACAATAAAATATATTTTAAAGGCTGAGAGAATGACTCTCAGGAATGGAATTGTGGCATGCCTGACTTCTTCTAAAGCTGGGAGAGATTTTCTTTCTATCAAGCACACCACAATAAGAAATTTAGCTAGCTAAAAGAATTAACATATGGTTCTCTATCTTGAAGTTGCAAATAGACATATCAACAAGTTCAGTGCTTTATTTAATGATCTCCCAAAATCTAGGGAAGAAAAACTAAATATAATAAAATATATGCGTGAATCAAACTAAAAGTTCCCCTGAAAGTTAGTTGAGACACAGAAAATGAGCAATAAACTTATCAAATTATGCCGGAAGGGGAAAAACTGTATTAGACTTACAGGTTTGTTATTTTTAAATAAACATATTCCTGAGTGCCTGTCATAAAATTGAAATAAATTATCTCTACTGTAATAAAATTACAGTTAAGTTTGGGAAATAGCTGAGTAAGACCTTTATAGATGTAGAATGTGGTTTCTAAATTAAATTACATTTTAAGAAATATCTTTTATTTTTTAAAATGTGAAATGACTATGTAGTGTTTATCTAATATAGTTATATATAGATAAAATATTATATATATGATTTATTTTAAAAAATAACATATTTAACAACCATGTATTTGTGATGGTATGTTTTGTATGTATTGTATAATATACATGTACTCTATGTGCTATATGTACTGTTTATTATATCCTTTTTTACTTCAATGTATATTACATATTATATCTTGGCCTAAACTGATGTGTGACAGTGTTACACAAATTTTTTAAGACCTAGGTTGACAGCATTCACTGATATAGGGGTGCCTTGTGTTTTTATTGATATTTGCATATCTCAATACAAGCCATCAAAATGAAATTCAAAATTCCCCTCAATATTCATCAATTATTACTTTCCCAGTGATCAAACTTCACTTTTAGAAAACAGATTATCAGATATTATGAGCCCCACCTTGAATGTTTGTGCTTGGTCAGATTAATATTTCTGATTTGTTCACCTGAAATTTGTTTGAAGATACCAAAAGAAGTCACCTTGGATTATGTATAAAGGTGATAGTCATTGAGCTATGTATGCATGAAGAGATTTAACATGGGGATATTCCTCTGGAGGTCATACAAGAGTGTGAAAGAAAAGCATGTGAGGGGTGTCAACTTGGTATTCTGTTGACATTTGCTCAAAACGGGTATTGTATCATCTAACATTTCTATTCACCGTTGGGAGTTTAGCACCATATTGAAACTATGTCCCCTAAACTTCCAGTAGAAGTCTCCCAAACCTAATAAGCAAACTTGAATGCTAAATATAATCTAATATCTCTGTAATGGAGGGCAGTATTTTCCAGATGACTTCTCCAGATGAGCATTGTGAACCCTTTGTTTAATAAAATATATAGGAGTGCATCTTTAAAAATAACAAACCATTAATTATTTTATATAAAAATTTTTACCTAATAAAAATAATTTCTCTTGGTCCCAAACTGTTTTTACCACCCCTATAACTAACTGTCTTCTAAGTGACAAATGACAAATAGTCTTTACTTAATGGACAACCCTTCTGGATGAGATATGAAGACAAGGCATAAAAGCTGGGGAAAGAGTTGTAGCCCTGGTTTTATGAGTGTCTGCAGAGATCCATCTTTCTAGACTGATTTTATAAGCTGTTATTTTAATGGTTACATTCTAGGGAGAAGATTATTTGAGAGTGTTCATGTGCATGTAAGTGTGTGTGTGTGTGTGTGTGTGTGTGTGTGTGTGTGTGTGTGTGTTTTGGGGGAGCGGTAAGAGGACAGAGAATTGCCCCATGAAAGACATATAAGTGCTGAGATGTACTTTATTGTGACCATATTACAAGTTCATAGTGCCAGCTGATTAGTTGCTTGATGCAGTTTCTCCCCTGCTTATTATAATTAATGGTTTTTTATCAGAAACTCTGGAATCCAGGAATAATGGGAATGAGTTTGGTCTAAAAACTTCATGACACACACCTAATCAAGGCCATCCCTGGGGTTTTTGTCAGATGTAGACTTAGAGAATTAAATTAATTAATGACTTTTAAATAATTAACTTTTCATGATCTTTATGGAGAGAACATTGAGATATTGCTAAGACAGCATCCAATCCCCTCTTGGTTGTGTGAGTTGGTCAGAGGTCATCATGCCCATCAGTTCAGAGGTCATAATGCTCATCCTCACAGGCAGAGAGGAGCTAACAAACTGAAAATTGATGGGTTTTTCCTAGCTCTGTCCGTGATTCCCAATGCAGGGCAAATTGCCAACCTGCTATTAAGAGTGATTCAGGTATACACAGAATTCAGCCAAGATCAGATCATGCCAAGTAGAAACTATCAGAGAAAGAAGTAGACAGGGATATTTTAGCACTATTTTGATAAGCACGAACAAGCTCCATAGCAAGAGGATCCCAGAGGCAATAGTCTTAGGAAGCTTTTTTCACTTTTAAACCTTAATTCCAGGACTAACAGTGTATTAGAAATAAAAAATATTGTAACAGAAATAAAGAATGGTTTCAAAAGCAGGCTTGATGGAAGTGTCTTTTTCATTAAGCTAGGAAGCATGAACAGGAACTGTTCAAGATGAAGAAAGAAAGGGAAATAAAGGGATAAACACTGTAAAAACTCACACTTACAGATTATTGTAATTATAATGTCAAAAAGGAAATGTAAGAGAAAAGCTGGATGGAATATGTAACTATTGATAAGAACTTTAAAACAAACCTCAAACCACAGAAACTTCAAACATAAATAATAAAATGAAATGAAAAACAAAACAAAATGAAATACAGAAATAGCAACAGCAACTAGTAATCTTACCATGCTGACAAAAGGCAAAAGCAAGGATGTGTGTGGACTAGGGTGAGGTGAGAGGAAGGGGAGGACGGGAAGGGGGAAACTGTGGTTGGTAAGTAAAATGAATAAAAAATACAACATATAAAAAGTGAAAATACAGGAAATATAAAAGGCATACACCAATAAATCCAGGGAAACCAAAATACAGTCTAGTTTTTCAGCAACTGTACCACCAAGAGTGTGGTGGGGATTCTCAACGTGATGGGGGTGTGGGTGGTACCCATGTAGAGTTTGTATCCAGGAAAAAAAATATCCCTCAAAAGTAATCTGATCAGCATGATGTAGTTCAGTAGTGAGAAGATGCTGAAATCCAAAGTCTTGAGGGACTCTGAAGTTTTATTGATTTTAATTCTAGGATTTTGTTTCTCATAAGAATGAGCAAGGAAAAACAAAGACTTTATTAGAAAGAAAACAAAAATGCCAAGGGAATTCATAACCAAGTCATATTCCCCACATAAAATGTTCAGATTTCTCCAAGGGGAAGGAAAACTATAGTGTTCACAACATTGATCTGCATAAAATGTGAAAAAAAATACACTAAATAAGTCAGACAGTAACAATAGCATTATTCTTAGGGAAAGGGAAGCAAAAGTGCATGTGTGTGGAGGAAGTTTACAGAGAAGTTAGGAAAAAGGGTGAGCATGGCTGAAGCATGGTGAAGATATTTATGGAAATTACTATAAAAGTAATATCACAAAATATGAACCCTGGAAATTATAGAAATACCATTAAAGGATGTATTAATTAATATATTTAATAATATATTGGAAATGAATTTTTAATGCATCTAATATAGAACAGTTTTTACAAGTTAATGACAGTAAATTAATTGTAGTAGATGAATAATACATTTGGATTATCTTTTCCCCCACTTGTTCTTTCATATTCTTCCCATCTCAACAAGTCACCTCTATCCCACCCTATCCCTTTCTTAAATTATTAAGTTGTGTTTTCTCCTTGTGACTCATTTAGCTCACACAGGGCCATCTATATTACTTTTGGGACGAGAGTATACTCTAGAGCCTAGAGGAGTCACCAGTGAGTACACGAATGAAAACTTTGGCCTTAGTTCTCCCTGAATCTGTCAGTGGCAAATATTAGAGCAATGAGTGGTAAGCATTTGGAGGGCCTCCTCCTGCTTACTGGTGTGTCCATGTTCTAAAGACACAATGCAGGCACCCACAACCATTCTGGGTTCAAAGGGAGATGGCTGCATCTAGCACCAGAAGTTGGATTTTTCTCAGCTTGTCTCCCTACTTTCTAGTTTTTCTCTTCTTTCTTTTTTTTAAATTTATTTTATATAACCAAGTCCATTTAAATGAAAACAAACATTTATAGTCAATATTTGGGAATTTGGTCGACGTTCTTTCCAAACTACTTCCTGCTGGTAAGGGGAGCTGTCATGGGGGATTCTAAGAACTTGCAGAAATCCTGGCTGTAGTCTGTAAGGCTGCTTTGTCCAGCTGTTTTGAATGTAGGATCACCTGGTACTCTGTTAAAGGTGGTCTGGCTTGATCAAACCTACTTTCTAGTTTTAACAATTTCTTTTTATGAAACAACTTAGCAGCTCACATTGTGGATTTTTAAATTAAACACTGTAATATAATACAATTATATTAATTTGATTATTGCATGTTAAAGAATGGCAATAGGAAAATATCAAAAGTCCTTACTTTCTGCAATTGCTTCTACAAGCACAAAACTCTATGCAAACAGTAAAACTATTGGAATTCATAACATATGCTATCCCAGTCTGAACCCAGGCACTCAGGCCATTTGATGTCATGTGTATCAGCAAGCGCTGTGCAAAGTGGTTATTTGTTCAGAGCCAAAGCTGCAGTGAAGTTTCTGATGCAGCATAGTTGAGGGCCACCAGAAATGCCTTTCACTTCACATTTGATTTTAAATTAATTTTTGGACCTGTGTGTTCAGAAACCTTTTACAGCTGCCATGCTTTAACAATCTCTGTTAGGTTGTGCAACCTCAGATGGCATTGCTGGACACAGTTTGAGAATCTGGGAAGGGTGTGTGTGTGTGTGTGTGTGTGTGTGTGTGTGTGTATACAATATAATGTTACTATATCCAAATCAGTACAGTAGTTCATGTCTGAAACCAAGGGATAATATTTTGAAGGCTTGGTCCCCATTGAAACTGTTGAGGGGTTCAGAGGTAGTGTTTGGGAATGTGATTAGATTGATTACTCTAACTTGGGCTCACAATTAAATGGGCTACTGAGAAGGGATGGGAATCAGATGCTCTTTGAAGGGAGTCAGTCCTTGGAAGTGTTCCCTTGATAGTTACATCTCTGTCTTGTTGGCTCTCTCGCCCCCCTTCTCCCTGACCTCTGTCTTTCTCCCTCTCTGTTCCCTATGTCTTCTCTTGTTCTTCTGTTTCTCCCCTGTATCACTCTGTGTGTCTTCTCTCTGTTTTCCTCTTTCCCCTTTCCCTTTATTATCTCTCTCTTTTCTCTTCCTACACTCTACCACCCATCGCCATTTTTCTCTCTTCCTCTCTCTTGGCTGCCATAAGGTGAGTAGCCATTTGTGCTACCATGATTTTTTTTAAATCTTAGGTCCAGTGTCATCATGGAATAGGGACATATAGTTTGGGCTCACCTCTGAAACTAAGAAGTAAAATAAAATCTGCTACTTTTTTGAGTCATTTCAGGTATTTTGTCACAGCTACACAAAATGGAGGAACACCAACATACTTAAACAAATGAATAGATAATATTATACTGTATAATACCACAAGTTTTGTCATTAGGAAGATATAGACTTGTAGCATGAATTATAAAAACTCATCTCATTGCTTTCTTTACATTCAATTAATAAGTAGCTCATGTCAAAGAATATCCATACATATTGTATAGGTGGTATAATTTTGAAGGCTAAACAAATCTGTTTATTTTGTTTACCTACCATTTATGTTCTTTGAAGGCAGTAGGTCCACAGATGTGTTCCCCTCATGATTGCATCTCTGTCTGGTTGGTTTTTTCCATTCTCTCTTTTTGATTTTCCATAAAATGAATTTATACCGTTTATATAAGTGGGGAACATGCCAAGGACTTGGGCTTGCTTAGTAAGCATTCAAAGAAGATTAAGACCCAGTGTTTCTTTGAATATATGTACTGAATTTGGAAATAGTTGGCTCTAGTAATTGAATAGCTAGAAGAAATCTTTTCATATTCTACTAGTTCAATAATTTGTCAGTTAAGTTTGCATTACTAAAGGAAATTAATTTTGGTTTGATGGTGCCTTTTAATCTGTCTAGTTCATATTTATTCATTTAGTGTGTGTATGTGATATATATATATGTATATATATATACATGTATATATATATATATATATATATATATGTGTGTGTGTGTGTGTGTGTGTGTGTGTATGTGTGTGTGTGTGTGTCCATCCATGGGGAGTCAGAAGAGTGAGTCATATCCCTTGTATCCCTTGGAACTGAAGTTACAGACAGTTGTAAACCATCCTATTAAGAGGTGAGAATTAAACTTGAGTCTTATGCAAGAAGTGCTCTTAAGTACTGGGCCATCCTTCCAATCTTTTACTTTTTAAACTATTAAATACATTTTCATCCAAACTTGGTATTTAATAACAGGTTGATCATTTAAGGATATATTCGTAAAGCAAATAACAGCCTCAACCAGTTATATCAGTCAAACTTCAGCTAATCTCAGGTTGATGAAAGATTGTACTATGTTTATCTAAAGCAAATATATCATCAGAAACACCATGCCATGATAAATTAGTTGAGCAGTTAGAATAAAATCAAGATCTCTACATTATTATAAATAAAAAAATTGATGGCTCATTTTGTCCCTGCCTAGGCCCATCAACAACTTAATAGAAAACAGTAGACCCCTGCAAAAGCCTGACATTCTAGCTCCTTCCCCCACTCAAATATAGTTAAGCTATTCACCCTCAGACTAGAAATTTAGAGTGGAAATTTACTGACAGCCATCCTTCCAGGCAAGGTCATTTAATAAGCTTTAAAATAAACATTCCATTAAGATAAAATTGAAGCCATTCATAAATATTTTGAAAAAAAGGGGGGGGGGCAAAGGTGAGTGGCAAAGAGAAAGATGAGGGTTTGGATGCTATGGAGGATGTCCCCTCCTGGTTACTCAGGAAAAAAGGAAATGGAGGAAGAAAGCTACATTATGACTATAAAAACTGTCCTCTGTGCCCAGTCAACATGCCTGGCCTTCCAGCCTAAAGCCTTATCTTGCAAGGTTAAAACAAAGTGCATTGTTTTTGCTACCCAGATTTGCTCTCTAGTAGTTCTTTTATTATGAAAGGAAGGTCTATGTTCCTCACATACATCTCATTTCCATTTTTAACTCAGAAGTGCTTCCTTTCCATGTCCTTGGGTAGAGCTCTCTGAACTTCTTTTGGATCTCTCTGAACTTCTTTTGGATCTGAAGCCTGCCCTATGCATGGATAGTCCTTTGCCAATGTAAACCCTATTAAGTGTGGGGATTTTTCTTTAAAAAGATTCAGGTAAATAACTAAGAATTGTTTATTAAGACCGGCAGTGAACCAGGTGGTAAAATCATCTTGGCAGCTGGTAGACAGAACAATGGAGTGGCATAAATACACAAATACAAGACTTATGATCTGGAGGGGGAACAGAGAATAAAAAAGAATAGGATCTGTACAGAGACCCCAGGCATAAGACAACACAAGACAGAAAGAGAGTTAAGTGCAAAGAAGGGGGAAATGGCCATCATTCCAGAATCCATTAGAGCAGCCAGAGTCATCAAGGATGAAATCTGTTTTTCTATAGGACAAGGAGGAATAGCACTGATGCTTTCCCCCTAAGTGAATCTGATGCATCCTGGAGTAGAAACTGTAATTTACATATGAAATTCATCCCCCACCCCCAAAATCTCATATACTGAAGGTTAGAACCCAGATGACTGTGTAATTGAAAGCTGCTTTGAGGTTAGGTCAGTTGAGTATATTTGTTATTTGTTCTTACTGTGGCCGAAAACACCTGAGAAAACAACCAAAGAAGGATGGGACTGTTTCCACTGTCAGAGTAGTGATACAGTTGATCTTGCCAAGAAAGGTATGATGGCAAGTGCTTGAGCTTGAGATGGCTGATCACACTAGAGTCACATATAGGATGCATCTTCCCACCTCACTTAACCAAAGCTAGAAAAGCACCTCTGGAGCTTGGTCTCCTAGGTTCTAAATCCTGTTAAGTTGACAGTATTAACTGTCACAATGAAGCAAAATGGGCAACTGGTTAGGGTATTTGTAGGAAATGGGTCATTAGAGGCATGCTATGTTGGTTCTGAATGAGAAATGTATGCTGAGATACATTTCATGGAACACTTAATCCCCAGTTGGTGGTGCTGTTCATGGCCTTGTTGTGCTTCAAGTTTGCCCTCTGCTTCATGCTTTTGTTTAAAGACATGTACTCTCTTAGCTTCCTGCTCTGGGTACTTTGATGTCATGCTGTCCCTACCACTAAAGTCTCTAATCCTCTGGGAAGTGCAATCCAAAATAAAATCTCTTGTAAGTTGCCTTGGTCATGGTGTTTTATCATAACAACAGATAACTAAAATACATCATATGGAAGATTATATCTCATCCAATCTCTCCCTGCCTGCAGTCTTCATGTCACTGACTGTAGTACCAGAATGACAAACATGGCTATCACACCACAGCTTAATGTAAGTCTCTGAGTCTTAATGTTTATATCTGAAGAACATACCCTAACTACTCCTAGAGAAATCTTCCAAAGGAAGCCTGCCTTTCTATTGAGAGAACATTTCACTTTGTAGCAAGGAATTAGATGTATCATGTGCATCAAGTTCTTCCAATTTTATCATGAACAGTGTCAATTTTCTATGTAATAATGTGTCTAAATTACAAAGTTGTCTCTGTCAAAATTGCATAGTTAACACCCACATGCACACATATGCCAAAAGAGCCAAATATCATAAACTAAGCAAGAATTTCCAGTTTCAAAAGTGTGTGAATGGAAATTGACATAATCCATTTCTTAAAAGAAGCTAATTTTCCCAAGAACTAAAAATTAACTAGGAGCCTGAGCTTTTGTGGGATTATGCCTAATTTTCTACTGTGGACCATGTGATATAACTACCAGGTAAGGTGCTTAGGTCTATAATAAAAAAGATACCCACATTTTACACTTTAAAATCAAGAAACAATTAAGCTGTGAATTTTATGTTACTATTACCTCTAGCATAATTGCCAGACAATTTTCAGGCCATAAATAACCCTGCAATTACTTAATGCTTTTTTATGGTCTGCAGTCTACATGGCAACAATTACAATATTACAGAATAATTATATGAATTACCCTATTTGTAATTGCCATAAAAAGCATTATTCTACCACTTTGTTCAGAGCACAAAGACTGGGTTGGATACATGCAATGCCATGTAGTTGAGCTATTATTAGGGAATTAAGCCTCCACTCTTATCATAGATTTGAAGAAGTACATGTAGGAGTCTCAGTGGGTCATTTGTCAAACGTTCTTTTTTTGTGGTTTAAAACATACTTGGTAAAGCAAGATAAAGAAAACTCCTTAATTCATTTCATTACAAGTTTCTTCTACATGTCTGGGTGTCAGAAGGTGTTATAAAACCATTAAATGCTGTGAGTGTGGTTTTAGATAAACATTAATTTTGCACTTTGTATTGTAGTAAATAGATTCCACATTGCTAGATGTAACTATAATATGTTAATTTTCCTGGGACCCAAAGATATTCAAATGGCCTAAAATTTAAAGTATAATTCTCCCAGAATAATGGTTTTGATTAATTTTAATAAATTTAAAACCAATTGCTTCATTTAAATTAGACATTCAAGCAATCAGATGAGAAAGAGCCATGGAGGTGAAGACACTGTTATTTTCTTTTTGCTTTGTAGTCATGTTCCTGTTATAACCATAATTTGCTAAAGATGAGTTTCATTTGGAGGTTATGGGAATTTTTCTCTGTATGAGGAAGGCTCCCTCTGCCTCTCTCTGGCAAAACAAAAGAGAACATGGTGTCTAGTCCAGATGTTGACAGATAGCAGAGGTTCATTAGGAGAGTGAAAGCCTGTGCAGCAATCCAAGTTACTATTAAATTATTATCCATGAGATTAGGAAGAATTCTAGGGAAACCAAGCACATCCATGCATATGTGTGTCATTTTGTGGGTGGACATTTGTGCATGTGTTGGACACATTTATGTATATGTGCACACACATATAAGTATAATAGTATATATAATATAGGTATATGTACACACATATATAAGTATAGTATATATAATATAGGTATATGTGCATACATATATGAGTACACTATATATATAATACAGGTATATGTATGTATACACATATAAGTATAGTATATGTAATATATGTATATGTGCACATATATAAGTATAGTATATATAATATATGTATATGTGCACACATGTATAAGTATATGTAATATATGTGTATGTGCACACATATATAAGTATATGTAATATATGTGTATGTGCACACATATATAAGTATAATATATGTAACATATGTATATGTATAGACATATATAAGTATGATATATATATGTATATGCTCAGAAGATTATGTACAACATATGTATATGTACACACATATATAAGTTTAATGTATATAATAACATTTGTTCTATTCAGATTTTCTAAAGATTTACTAAGGCTAAAATATTGATTGGATGAAGATTATTCACAATATGCATGCCTTGCAGCCATGGTACACTAAGTAATTTCAATATATGAAATTACCACCACAGAACTTTAATTTATAAAAATACATAAATGGGCACAATGAAAGTAAATTTTTTTTTTTTTTTTTTTTTTTGAGGCCTGGT
The DNA here is from genome assembly GCF_943737965.1 of Phodopus roborovskii. Lineage (NCBI taxonomy): Eukaryota > Metazoa > Chordata > Mammalia > Rodentia > Cricetidae > Phodopus > Phodopus roborovskii. The sequence continues at coordinate 1,894,368 of NW_026126408.1, read as the reverse complement.
TCTTGTGTATCTTTGGATCATGTCCTAGATTTCACTCTGTAGACCAGGCTGGCCTCAAAATCACAGAGATCCACCTGCCTCTGCCTCCCGAGTGCTGGGATTAGAGGTGTGCACCACCACTGCATGGCATGGGAGATAAATATTTTACAGGGAGTAAAATATTTATGTAAAACATATGCTTTCAAATAGCTTTTGCCTTGGAAACCGCCACACACTTGCATACAGACATCTAACAATAACAGTGTTTTCAGAAATTTAGAAATGGGAGAGATGGTAAGAATGCCTATGTATAGACCTTCATCTAGAATTGGAGATTAAACATAATGGCTACCACAAGTGATTTTGAAGCTAAAAACAAAACAAACAAAAAACAAGAACTTAGACATTGGACCTGCAATAACAAACTTTAAATAGACATTAAATATTCATCATTTTAAAAATATGTTTATTATACATCACAAATTTAGAATACATTTTCTAAGATTCTGAAAACAAACACAGAATTCCCTAGGTGTCTGGATACTTTCATGTGTTTTAAGAGCCACATCTCATGTTACATTCAGAATGCCATGTCCTGCCCTCCATTCTTCAGCATGCTTCTCCCTCCTGGAATCTCTGGCTCTACATAGGTTACAACAGAAATATGTGGCAGAACTGCTTATGAGAGTAAGGAATGTGGCCAGGTCAGAGCATCTGATACCAGATCTCTATACCACCCACTGAGTCCCTGCACTGTTTATTTTTGTGTGTCAAACTGACACAGCCAGTGGCATCCCAGTATACATTGATTTGATGGTACTGGTCTGTAATCCCAGCTCTTAGCATATTGTAGAAAAAAATAAAAAAAAATTTAAAAAGGCACAAGTTTGAGGCAAGCCTGAACTATATAGCCAGTTGGGTATACAGTAAGGCTCCATCTTAAAAATAGTATAAGTAAATGAGATATATGGTTTTGACTTAATTAGATTATGATTACTAAAAAAAAAGGCAACATGATATCTTCAGGACTCACACTCAGAAAATCAGGCAGACATGTAGGTACAGGGTACATGTTAGAGTCAAGTGAGCAACAGTGAAAATGGGCTAAAAGTTCCAGGTGGTGGAAAACAGCAGCAGGAAATCTGTGCTGGAGAAGAGTAAGACACCTTCACACTAGGTCTTGATAGAGGATGACTTCAGAAATTTGAGAGTTCCGATTGAGCTTCACTTCTATACTCAATATCTCACCCCAGAGAAGTCTTGAAACTCAGTTGAATCCTCTCTAATTCCGGGTTGATAATATACTACACAAGTCTTATGTATTTTTTCTCAAATAAAGTTATAGATGTGCCTCACATAAATAATCACAATTGTGTGTGAGCTGAGTGATGAGGGAAGAAGGGTACAGAGAATGAGGCAGGGTGGACAAACCACATTTCCAGTCTGTGAGACTTGGGAAGAATGGAACCAAATAAACACACAAAACCTCTCTATGTAACCATTCTTTATCTCACATGCCAAGGTCTGCCTCTACCTGAGACACTTGCCCCCTTGTTAATGGGCCATGTACCCAGACATGATGATTTTCTATATGGTGCTCTAAATGGAATGCACCTTCAGATAATTCTCTTGGGTAGTTTTAGTAATCATGACCAATTCTGAAGTCCCACATCACATAGAGACTCTGCATTAATTATTAGTCATCATCACATCCTTCAACAGCCCAGTCATACTTATTTAAGGCACAGAGAGTATGAGGTCTCCTAGGGGTTAAGCACTTGATCTGTCTCAGATAGATATTGAAAGGTAGGACTTCATTCAGTGTAACCACAAACATTATGCCAATTTTAATTCCCAATAACATTCCTTAGTGATTAAATTTGACAAACAATTCTCAGAAAGGATTGTAAAGTTAGAAGGAATGAGAAGCAGAAATGCTGCTGTTCCAATAAATACAGGGAATTGATTATTAATGATCTGATTCAAAGTTTTCAGATGAGATGTTAATTTATATCCACAGATGTTTCCTTTTTATAAACCACATAAAAGAGCCTACAGATAATGTATGCAAATATCTGTAGCCCCTTCTCTCATAATTCCTAAGGATGCATTGCTGATAGAATTTTAAGCCTACTTGTATTTTAAGTATATGGTTTGAGAAATTTCTTTCACAATATATATCTGTATAAACTACACCTTATTATTTGTGTTTTAGGAATTTAGAAATTACTTATTTCTGAAAATGCTCAAAATGCTTGTAACTGACTATTTTATGCCTTTTTTTTTAATGAAGCTGGTAATATAAAGCACATAGTGATTAATGCTTTACTAAAAGATATGAGAATGTTTCATTATCCTTGTCTGTCATTTGATATGCAACTGAATTTCCAATATTCACATTTTAAGACAATACTATATTCCATGGTTCACGTCTATTAATTTTCTTTTAAACTGTAGAAGATGGCTAATTTTCTAAATTCCTATAGTGTCTTCATTCATTTTCATCAGCAAAAAATTGTCAGATGATAAAGTATATTGTGTCTCTGTCACTCTAGATGGGACTCTTTCCTTTTGAGCACTCTTCTCAGTCTTCCCAATGCGGTGGCAGTTTAACACAGTTCCTCATTATGTGGTGACCCACAACAATATAATTCTTTGCATTGCTACTTCATAACTGTAATCTTGCTACTGTTATGAATTTTAACATATATATATATATTTGTATTTTAGGTAACCCCTGTGAAAGAATGGTTTGACCCCTAAAGGGGTTATAACCTACAGGTTGAGAACCACTGCTTTAGAGACTGGCAGATTAACATTTCCATTTCATCTCAGCCTCTGGGGATCCCAAGGTCCCTGATCCCTATTTCTAGACTTTTTGAAAAATTTAAGGATTATAGGCTTAAAGATGAACATTCACCCTGACATGCTAGTACCAATAAAATCATTTCCATTTTTTAAAAGGTTTGTTCCTTTTATTTGTAACATTGTAGCCTTGGAATTTATTCTCTTTCCTTGAAAATTCATCCATGTAGTAAAGAAGTTTTTTGTTTCTGTCTGCTTTTGAACAATATTGCTGTAGAAATGTTTATAGACTATTCAGCCAGTCATCATCTGAAAATAGAGTCCCCCTGCACTCCATGTTCCTCAATGGGCAGTGAACTCCATCGAGGCAATATCTACCCCATGCACATTTATGTTTTATTTCCGTATGTTTTATGACATTTCAAAGGGTAGCTGTAAAACACATATTAGCACGGAGGCAATGGGCCACAGTGGGAATGTCATCAACTCGGTGATAAATAGGGTGTTTTTATGTTTGTATGGAATAAATCCAACTTTTTCTGAATTGTTGGGGTAACCAGTAACTGTATTTGCTTTAATTTTCAAATTATTTAAATTGGGTGATAAAGTAGGGCAACTGTGCTTGCTAATAGAGGGAATCAATGCCTTTTATAATAATCACATTTGATCAATGCAGCCAAAGACCTTTAAGCAAAAACTTAAATAGCTTGGTAGCCTCACTGAGGTCAACCTGTAGCACTATGGTCCCGTGACTTGGCTTTTTTATGAAAAAGAAGTAATGATCATTTAGTGGGTGAACCAGTTGTTAATAGTTACAAAAAAAAATCATTCTAGAATAAAAATTCAGTTACACTTCATGCTCTGTGACAAAATAGAATAAATACTTAAAGCATAGACTTGTGTACATTTGCAACCAAGTTAATCTTCATTCTCTCTTAAATAATAGTTATATAAGTTTTGCATTATTTTAACAATCACAAGGCAAATTTCATAATCTATACCCAGCATTGGTAATCTGGATGCAGCTGAATCTTCACTGGGAAAGATACAGTCTTTTGAAACTAGAGTGCTCATAATTTTACAGATGAGCTATATCAAGGTCAATAAAGGAAAGGTATGTTGATTCCCTACATCAAATGGAAAATAATTTATCCAGTACATCACATTGACACAGGCCATCACAGGTCAAGAGAGGTGTCTTCTGAAGAGAATTTGATGGGTAAAAATTCTTTATGCTTAAATGACCTTATTTTTCATGGCATCATGATGGGAGATGTCATCCTGTAAATATGTTTCTCATACTGGTTAATTAATAAAGCACTGTTGACCAATAGGAAAGCAAGATAGGCAGGACTAGGAGACAAGGAGGATTTGAGGAAGTAGTGAGGAGGAGTCAACATGGAGAGACTCTCTCAGGTAAGATAAGACCACATAGAAGTACTTAGATTAATAGAAATGGGTTAATAATTAAGACAGAGCTAGCCGATAAGAAACTGCTGAATACAATTAGTGCACATGAGCATGGAATCATTGTTCATCTTACTTTTTAAAAAATATTTTTTATTTATGAAATTCAAATAATTACACCATTGTCATCTTTCTTCCAACTACTCTATCACTTCCATTTACCATTTACTAACTCCCCTTGTTCTCTTTTAAATCTGTGACCTATATTTCTTTAGTTTTTTTTACATACTCACACACACACAGACACATACACACACACACAGAGGGAGGGAGGGAAGAAGGCAGGGGAAGGGAGAGAGAGAGAGAGAGAGAGAGAGAGAGAGAGAGAGAGGGAGGGTAGTGGGATATTCACTTTATCTCCTTCTCTGGCTCTGACCACACCCATTGGGGGGTGGAGCCAGGGGTGGAAGTGACCTGGGGAACTAGGTCTGAGGAGGTGCAGGAGAGCACTCTCTTGCCAGCTGCTTGGGGACAGGAGGACATCCAGAGGAATGCTTGGAAGCAGGAACCTGTTGGTGTTCACCTGTCTATGTTGTGAGTTATTTCTCCCTAAATAAACATCTGTTCGGCATAATTGTTTATCCTGATCCTTATTAAACTGTGATATCTGGTGTCAGAAGCAGGATCCAGCTTTTCTCCGGACCTGGTTTTCACCCAGGCGGCAGAAGCTGCTCACCTCCCACACCATCCCCAAACAGGCAGGGTCCTTTGTCTAACCAGGTGGACATGCCACAGCTCTGGGACATTAGCCTCAGCCCTACAACTACTTTGCCTCCACAGCAACCCTGAGAAAGCACTCACTGCTTTTCATTTTTGCCTGTTTCCCCACTTTGCATTTATGCATAGCCACATGGCGCCCGCCCTGCTAGTGGGTTTCCCACCATTAGCCCTGTGGTCCCAGCAATTCCACAAGCCTCCTTTTACTCATTTGTCTAACAAAATTTTGCTTGCCATAGTTTGTTAAGAGCTATTCTACAGGGACCAAGATCAGAAGGATCATCTGCTGCCAGAAGCTATTTGGTGGGACACCTGCAGGGGTAACTACCACAACTAAAACCATCAAAGTTCCAGGACAGCAGAATTACACCTAAGGTAATTGCAACATTCTTCACAATTTAAGTTGATATAATACCTGAGATAAATTGTCCCATGACTATGGCAGATAATCTTACAATGCAGGACTTTAGGAATTCTTTTAATTCTTGTATAGAAGGAATGTTAACAGAAGAAAATCATGACTTAACCAATATATACATTTTTTTGGTAATAGCAATGGGTTCATCATTATTATGATATTTTTAAAGAAATGGTTTGAGATTATAGCAGATGATAAGGAACTTGTACATACCATAAGAGAGTTAGTAATAAGGATTCAAAATATGGAAAATGACAATGGACAGTTTAAAATTAGAACTCAAAACATAGAATGTTTACAAAAAAGGTTCAGAATATTGAAAATGACAATGGAGAGCTTAAAATTAGAATGAAAAACATAAAAAGCTTAGAGGAAAAGGTTCAGAATATTGAAGATGGCAATAGAGAGCTGACAGATAGAATGAAAGACATGGAACATAAAAAATGACCAACTAGAAAACAGAATTTGTTCCGTATCTAATGCCTCAATAACCAAAATGGAAACAATGCAATGCATTAGCATGCTAGCAGAAACAGCTCATTCCTGGTTGGATGAATCTACTAATAAGGTTAAAAAACTGGAACATCAGATGGAAAGACTAGCAGACAGAATATGTTCCATGTTTGAGGATAATGGCAAGCTAGCAGATAGAACATTGTTTCTGGAAGTCAGTTTATATGACATTCAGATAATATCTAAGGATGAGAATGTTAAAAATATGGAATCATTTGCAGTTGGAGAAATTAAGAGACTGACTGATTCAATGAAGTCTCTAGAAAGTTATATGGTTCAAGAAGTTCAGACACTCAAAGAAACAATGGTGAATAGATTTCAGGCCTTAGAAGATCTTCATTCTGATACATCAGAAGAAAAACTACAGAGAACAGGGAATGAAAGAGACTTAACATTTTCTACACCATTTAGGGTCAGGAGAATTTTCCCTGTATCTATTAGTGAAAAACCAGCAACGAAAAAACACCCAAAAGGTGACATTGCATATCACTGGGAACCAATACATATGAAAGATTTAAAAGTTACAAAGGAAGCAGTAGTCTCTTATGACATGCACTCACCATATGTGAAGCAATTAATAGAGTCATGGGCAAGGAATAACAAGGTCCTAAGGATTGGGATCAATTAATATCAGCTGTCCTTGAAAACTCCTCTCAATTAAAATGGAGGGCTTTATGGAGAGAGGAAGCAAAAGTTCTTGAAATACAAGGCTTAAAGAAAGGTCCCCATGATAAAATTATTGGTGAGAGTCTTTATGCTGACCCAGAAACTCAAACTGCCTATGATGACCACACCTTGTCTCTATGCAGTACAGCAGCTTTGAATGCTTGGGAAAAGGTTCATGAACTAGGGGAGAGGATAGAATCCTATACCAAGATAAGGCAAGGACCAAGAGAATGCTTTAGTGTATTCCTAGAAACGTTGTCTAGGGCAATGCAATTAGAGGTAGCTGACACAGATTCTAGGCAAATACTCATAGAATCATTCGCTTATGAGAATGCAAATCCACAGTGCAAACAGGTGCTTTGGCCTTTAAAACTCAAATCAGCACCCTTAGACGAATGGGTCCTATAATAGCCAACATTGAATGTAATGACAATAACACTGAAGCTTGGGTAGGAGAAGCCATATCTAAAGGTCTGAGAAGGCATCAAGTTACCAGAGGTCTTAACTATAGTGACACTGAAGCTTGGGTAGGAGAAGCCATATCTAAAAGTCGGAGAAGACATCAAGATAACAGAGGTCTGAACTATGGTGACATAGAAGCTTGGGCAGGAGAAGCCATCTCCAAAGGTTTGAAAAATATCAAAATGTCAGATGTTTTAACTGTGGTAAGATAGGACATCTAAAAAGAAATTGTAGGCCAATCATTTCTAGAAATAACATTCCCAGGAATGAATCGAACAGAAGGCCTCAGTTTCCTGGGTTAAGTAGGTGTGTCAAAGGCTGACACTGGACCAATGAATGTAGATTGACCAGAGACAAGCAAGGAAACCTTTTACCATTGGGAAACTCCTTGTGGGGGACCTCTTGAATTCTCCCATGTCAAAGATGGTCCGAACATTCCCAGTTACAGTGGAGGACAATCTCCCACAGAACAATTAGAAAATTGTGTGCCTATTGTAAAAACTCATACCGCTCTGGATAATAAACTAGTGAAGGAAGTTGACTCAAACATGAAAGAAGGAAACAAAAAAAACGTATATTTTGGCAAACCTCTATAAATAGTCATAGGCCTAGATTGATAGTTAAAATGAATAACAGACTGTTTAAAGAAATACTGAACACAAGGGCGGATGTAACTATCACAACTAATAAATCCTGGCCTCCAAAATGGCCCCTGCAAGAGGTAAATGTTCAATTCTTAGGAATTGGAACCCTGTCTCAGGTAAAACAGAGCATGAGATGGATTGAATGTATAGGACTGGAAGGACAGAGAGGAAGGTTGAGACCATATGTGGCTGATATAGCAATAAACAAATGGGGTCATGATCTATTACAGCAATGGAATGCACAGATTAACATTCCTCCAGGTTTAGATATGAACCATAAACAACCTCATGAATGTGGAAAAAATATTCTAAAGTACTATACAAGACAGACACCAAATATCCAGGCTGTACAAAAACAGAATACAAGTACTGAACAAACAGAGGAACCTAAAGCCCTACCCTTAAAATGGCTAACAGATGAACCTATCTCGGTAGGACAATGGCCGATGGCCTCTGAGAAGTTAGAGGCTTTAGAAAACCTGGTTCAGGAACAGCTAAATGCTGGACATATCAAGGAACCAACCAGCCCTTGGAATTCTCCTGTATTTGTTATAAAAAAGAAATAGGGTAAGTGGAGAATGCTTACAGACCTGAGAGCCATCAATAAAGTTATCCAGCCAATGGGCTCTCTACAGCCTGGAATGCTTTTGCCTTCTTTGATACCCAAAGAATGGCCTATTATAGTTATTGATTTAAAGGATTGCTTCTTCACTATACCTTTACAAGAACAAGATAAAAAGAAATTTGCCTTCACAGTACCTAATTACAATAATTCTCAACTGGTGAAGAGATATCAATGGAAGGTTTTGCCACAGGGAATGTTAAATAGCCCCACCCTGTGCCAATATTTTGCACAAAAACTGCTAGAAATAATTTGTAAACAGTTCCCACAAACCATAATCTATCATTACATGGATGATATATTGTTAACTGACTCTAAAGGAGAAATATTAGAAAACAATGTTTGCGAAATTAAAGGAAGTTTTACCTCACTGGGGATTACAAATTGCACCTGAAAAAATAAAAAAAGGAGAGTCTATCAACTACTTAGGATATAAAATAGGTCTACAGAAAATTAGACCACAAAAAGTACAGATCAGGAGAGATTGCTACCAGACTCTTAATGATCTTCAAAAATTACTAGGAGAGATTTCTCAACTGCAAACCATTATTGGAGTAGAAGGGCATGATTTAAAAAACTTGAAAATGGCCCTAAAAGATACAAGTACTTGAACAGTCCACAGATACTATCAGCTGCATCTGAAAAGGAATTAGAATGGTTAGAAAAGAGGATACTAGAGGCACATGTGGACCATGTGGATCCCAACCTAGACTGTATTCTGGTTATATTACCATCTAAAGAATATCCTTCAGGGATTTTGATGCAGACAGAAGATATCATATTAGAATGGATATTCCTACCACATAAACAGAATAAAAAACTAAAAACATATATAGAAAAGATCTCTGACTTGATCATAAAAGGTAAATTAAGACTTCGTCAGCTAACAGGAAGGGACCCAGCAGAAATTATAGTACCTTTAACTAATGAGTAAATTTCCTCCTTATGGAAAGATAATGAATATTGGCAGAGAGCATGCAATAATTTTTTTTGGGAATGATTAGCAACAATTATCCCAAAAGTGAAAGAATCAAATATATAAAGAAAACGATTTGGATCCTTCCATACATTGTAAGAAAAACACCTATTTCTGGAGTTCATACATTGTACACTGAGGCAAACAAATCAGGTAAGGCAGGATATAAATCAGGAAAAATAAGTAGAGTGGTTCAAATCCCTTACAATTCTGTACAAAAGGCAGAATTGTATGCAATTCTCATGGTACTTATGGATTTTGCAGAACCCCTCAATATAGTTACTGACTCTCAATACTCAGAGAGAATCGTCTTACACATTGAGACTGCAGAATTTATTCCTGAAGATACAGAATTAACTTCACTGTTTATACAGTTACAAGATACTATCAGAAAGAGAACTCATCATATATATATATATATATATATATATATATATATATATATATATATATATATATCACACATCAGATCCCATACGGGTCTGCCAGGTCCTCTAGCACAAGGCAATGATGAAATTGATCGGTTATTGATAGGAAGTGTGCTAGAAGCCTCGGAATTTCATAAGAAACACCATGTGAACAGCAAAGGTTTAAAAAAGGATTTTTCTATCACTTGGAAACAAGCTAAGGAATGTCCTACTTGCTCATTCTATAACCAAACTCCTTTACCAAAAGGCAGTAACCCTAAAGGTATAAATAGAAATGAAATATGGCAAATGGATGTGTTTCACTTTGCAGAATTTGGAAAACTAAAATATGTGCATCATACTATAAATAGTTTCAGGGTTTCAATGGGTGACTGCTCTGAGCTCTGAAAAGGCTGATTCTGTTATCATACACCTATTAGAGTTAATGGCCATTATGAGCATACCTGCACAAATAAAAACTGATAATGCTCCAGCATATGTCCCAGCAAATTGAAACAGTTTTTTGAGTATTATAACATAAAGCTCATAAGGGGTATACCACACAATCCTACAGGACAAGCAGTAGTTGAGAGATCCAATCGTACTTTAAAAGAAATGCTCCATAAACAGGCAGGAGGAACCAAGACACCCAAACACAGGTTACATAATGCTCTGTTAACATTAAACTTTCTTAATGCTGATGAAAAAGGAAAAACAGCTGCAGAAAGACACTGGACAATAGAAAAAACTTCTGAACTAAACAGCCAGTGGACTTCAAGGATGTATTTACCTCAGAATGGAAACCAGGATATGTGTTACGTTGGGGTAGGGGTTTTGAATTTGTATCTACAGGAGAAGAAAAACTATGGATACCATCTAAGTTAATCAAGATCCGAGTTGAACAAGAGAAACATCTCAATGAAGAGAAATGACAAGTCATCCAACAAATTAGGTCCCACGAGATGTGCGGAGACCTCTCAAAGTTAGGGGAAGTGTTATGTTCTTGTTCTTACAGGAAAACAGAGAAAACCTATCTTTAAACAGCCAAAAGACACTGAACATGTAGTTACCTACAGAAAAGAAGACAGCTCCCCAGAAACAATCACTTATTGAAGAGGAATATGATTTATGGTAAAAATATTTAATTGTAGTATAGTATTTCTATACAGAAATCTATTTCTCTTTACTGTCTACTATTCCTGTAGTCCCAATTCATGTAAACCAATGCTGGCTTTGGAGTTGGATTTGGCTTTCCTTCTCTAAATGCAAGCATGTTGTTAAGAGTAAATTCACAGAAGCCAATTGGTGTAAGGCAGAAGAAAACAAAATCTGGGGACTTGTTTGCTCATATGCAATTTTCTCTATGAAATCCTAATTTTCTCATATACATTTTAATGTTTATTGTTGCCTTTCCCTAATGCATACCTTAAAAACTTACAAATTTTACTGTAATATTGATGTTTAAGTTTTCCACAAGGAATACTACCAATTCCTAACAGTAATCTTTGAACTCTCTGGAAAGAAGATGGGGCCCCAAGTCGTCATTTCCACTTGACTCAACCTGATGCATTTGGACTACAAACATCACCCTAAAACTGGTTTAAGACTGTTTTGCTTGAGACATCTCATGACTAGCTGGATGTAATGGTTCACCTTCTTATTACACCCTGGCCAGAGTTTCAAACTGAACTCCAGTCAAGCATTTTCTGCCACACAGTGACTAGCTACATATGTCACAGCCAGTTCTGTTGAGAAATTTGGTTGTTAAAAACTTTCTTCCCACATCCCATGGAGCAATCATTGTCCCATTTCAGCAGGAAGTAACCTTAAGATAATGACGCCCCCTTTCCCTACTCTTGGAATTTGGTTATAATATTCATTTTCTTTGGGTTGGTTTTAGTTACTTAGGGCTGGGTATGGAAGGTGATGCTTAGACTCTGGTTTATCTTTTAGACAGGAATAGGGTATGGTTGGGAAAGGTATGGTTTAGATGGGATATAGGTAGATTGGCCTGTCTTCTTGTGAATTATTGAGTAAGAGTGAGATAATAGTATTGTACATCTTACATTGTTATACATTCTTATTTGTGGTAAGCTATGTAAAATTAAGTTTATATGCCTTTCCCGGAAGAATTGATTATTATATTGCGTTATATTGTGTAAAATCTTTCCACTTACAATGTTTTATGCACATTATTCTTACCATATTCTATGTATGTATACTTTTACTTATGTTCAAGACATTTCATATATTGATACAATTTATGTACATATATTTTTTCCATATTCTATGTTTGTATACTTTTCTTGTATTCAAGACATTTTGTATAGTGATACAATTTGGGATATTTATCATGCTGTCCTTTATAGTTCTACCTCTTGTCTAGACATTTCTACTCTACCTCTATTTTAGGGATTTACATGTATGTATATGTACATAGTTATATTGTTTAGGTATTTGTCCCTGCCTTACTCAAGGAAGTTTCATTCAGATTTTTAGCTAAGTTCCTGATTCATACAGATTATCTTCACTGATGTTTCCTTTACCTATGAGATTAGTCAGTTATAGATGCTTAATCTTCAGTCACTTCATGGACATGCAGAACATGGCATTTAAATGTTTTAATATTAGTACTCTGTTGACATGAGACACTACTGCTCCTGACAGCACCATGTACTTTCCCGAAAATATGTTGGACATTGTTGTTGCTCCTTCTGGAGTTCATCCTCACTTTGGCTAATGGCTAATGGCAAAGAACTACCCCCACCTTGACCACTGATTTGGACATGCAGTCCTATGTGCTTGCAGGAGACAAATATAGAAGACTGCTGGACCTTGCCAAGTCAGGGTAAGACAGCCTTTCTATCTCCCTGCTGTTGTTGTGGTCTGTCAAGTACTCTTGGTCTTAGCCAAAACTGAACCAGCATTGCTGTGAGAACTTGGTTGACTGTCCAGGTAGCCTGCTGTTTCTGTCCTCGCTGCACCATTTGGAAGTTGCCTAGCCGCCCTTCCTGTCTACCCTAGTATAGTTATTTTCCTTCTCAGGTCTTGATGAGGTTGGAGATTAAATTATCACAACTATTATTCTCTTTTTCTAGTTAGATATATTAGGTACTAGACCTAAGTTTTCCAGTTTAGGACAAATCTATTGTAAACTCCATTTTGCCTTCACCCTAGGACTAGATATGTAGGTTGTTTTGTTCTTGATTTTCCTTTTCTTAGAGCAACCTTGTTATTCACAGTTTTGTATAGTTTTGTATAAAGCCTAAATCTTTTCTTTAGACTAAAAGGGGAATTGTAGTGGGATATTCACTTTGTCTCCTTCTGTGGCACTGACCACACCCATTGGGGGGTGGAGCCAGGAGAGGAAGTAACCTGGGGAACTAGGTAGGAGGAGGCACAGGAGAGTGCTCTCTTGCCAGCTGCATGTGGACAGGAGGACATCCAGAGGAATTCTTGGAAGCAGGAACCTGTTGGTGTTCATCTGTCTATGTTGTGAGTTATTTCTCCTTAAATAAACATCTGTTCGACCTAATTGTTTATCCTGATCCTTATTAAACAATGATAAGAGAGAGAGAGAGAGAGAGAAAGAGAGAGAGAGAGAGAGAGAGAGAGAGAGAGAGAAGAGGGGGAAGGAAAGATTGTAAGAGCCAGAGGAACAGGAAGTCAGGAAGTTTCCTGGTGAGATTTTGTTTCCTAGAAATGTCAGAGGAACTAAACTAAATAAGGATATCATCATTTTATTTGATTTTTGATAAAGAGCCTATTCACTGAAACCTAGAATTCAGTGTTTTGGGTATGCTGACTAGGCACTGACCACAATGAACACATCTATCCCCACTAACCAGTTCTGGTGTTACAACCATAAGCAGCCATGCACAGAAACTTTTAAGTAAGGACTGGGGATTCTACCTCATACCTTCCTGCTTCCATAGCAATATCTTTTTACTTATTAAGCCTTTCTTCCATACCATTATCTGCCACATTATTAATAGCAGTATGTTGAGGTCAAAGTGGTATTGAACAGGAACCATGTCCTTCACTTATGCAGAAATGACTTCATACAATTAATAAATCTAGTTTGGTTCCATTTAGGATTTTCCCTGATTTATGAATTGGTTTTATGGAGTCTATTCCCTAAGGTGGAATGCCTTTCTCAGCCTTGATGCAGAGGGACTTGGTTCTGCCTCAACTTTATGTGCCAAGGTTTTATGATTCCCCACTGGAGGCCTTACCCTTTCTAGGGAGAGGATGGGGGAACTGGGAGGGAGGGTGTGAAGAGGTCAGGGAAGGGAAACTGTGGTTGGTATGTAAAATGAATAAAAAAAAAAAGAAAGAAACAAAACACTGAGATGCAACTAATAAGCAAAACTACTTATATTCTCAAAGATTTTATTCTTTGATTCACCTTATATCTGCTTGCTCTTACCATATGAATGATATATGAATAATATGTAGTTATTTCACACATTTGGTAACATTATATTTTAATTCTCTGCTTAGGTTTACAGGTAGATTTTGCAATTGACTAATAACTCTTTTATATCCAATCAATGGAAGTTTAAAGAGCCCCTAATAACTGGAAGTCCACAGAGCATGAGCTTACTGTTGCTCTTCTTTTCCCACTAAATACAATAGCACACATAGTGAACATGCCAACAGTTAGGGAGACACACAGCTGACCATTGCAAACACTAGCTTCCCCTGAGGCATGGGATTCCTTTGTAAGATGTTACCATGACTACAAGTGAATTGGAATTAAGCCAAGTTCTTAAACTGTTCCTTTGCTTTTGTCTGTGAATGATATGCAAATCTTTGTTTGGCTTGTTTTGGTGTTTCTTTGTTCTGGCTTTATTTTGCTGATTGATTGGTTTATTGGTTGATAGTAAAATGAGACCTTTTTGTCTTTCCTCTTTCCTCTCTTTCTTGCTATCTTCTTTCCTTCCATCTTCCACTGTACATCATGTCTCCCTGTGTACCTTACCTACTGTTGCTCTGGGCTCCTTTCTCCTGCGTAATAAGGGCCACTGAAAAGAACAGAAAGAAGATGGCAAGGCAGCTAAGGCAAAGTTCCTCAGTGTGATTTCACTGGCACACCTCAGTAACTGGTCCATGAACTATTCCCCTTCTGAAATGGTTCCAATGGGACATATTAAGTCATTATTTCAATTATGGGCCATTTTGGTGTGGATTTTCTTTTATTTGTTGCTAAAAGAGTATCCTAAGTCATGCCTCCTCACTGCCTCTGAGAAAGAAGACATAGTCCTCAGATTTGACAGTGGAGCTACAATGACCGATGAGAGTTAATGATCGGTCTTGCTGTATATACTTGGATGAATACCCTGCTCAATAGCAGAGATGATGAAGTGACTTTCCTTTAAGCCAAAACCTGGCATCAAAGTTATTATTACTTTTTTTCATGTCCTTCATCTTTCTCAACAGTAAGTGGTGAAAATCTTTCCCAAAAGGAAGGCAATCATGGTCCAAATGGATTGCAATACCAAGGATGGAGCTGTCTGTTGATTTGTACAGAGTTTCTGCAAAGTGATGCTACTCCCTGGTTGTTTAAGGACATCTGAGCTTCCACTCAGATTTGATGCATATTTGAATTGAGATACCCTGAGGAAAAAAATAATTTCAGTCAAATGTTTAGATTAAGTCATAACTAGGTCTGAAATACCTTCTTTATAGGAAGATATTTTGACCTCACTTTTCTATTCTAGGATTTCCACTTCACAATGAGTTGCTATCACTATGAACATCAATTTGTTTTGATACAACAGGAGTTATTTTCTAATCCATATAAAAAATTTCCCTTCATGCCTTTCCCAAAGGGTTGTATCATTGACAATTATACTACCAATCCTTCTGATGAACTATTGCAGTTATATTTATTTTAGAAACATTCAAAATATCATTATATTCATTTACTTTGTACTTTACTATGTTATCCAAAATATCAACCATGTACTTTTCCTACCTTTGTAAAGGCTTTATGGCTATAAAGATTTTAAAACAAACAAGAATATCTTTAGTTTGTGATAGAATATTTACCCTTGCAGATTTTTTCTTAATGTACATTGGCCTTCATTATCCCCCCCCTCTAATATTACCCATCCACTTGTCATTTGCTATTAGTTTTGATTGTTTATTTCTTTTCAACTATATTAATGTTTCCTACTTCTCAAATTTATGGAACAAAATTAATAAAGTAACTGGTTATAACAGA
Organism: Phodopus roborovskii; assembly: GCF_943737965.1. Lineage (NCBI taxonomy): Eukaryota > Metazoa > Chordata > Mammalia > Rodentia > Cricetidae > Phodopus > Phodopus roborovskii. The sequence goes on along the minus strand of NW_026126408.1, from coordinate 1,878,463 downwards.
AATAACATAAAGTAACAGAATTGGAGGGGGACATTTATGAAGCAAATATAACTTATGATATAGGTAGGCTCTTTGTGGACCTAACTGGTAAAAAAGCTGCTTGATGCTATTCTTGGACATGAATGTGATTTCTATGCCAATTTTTGCAACTTTCTCTTACTAGATAATAAGAGCTTTTGCTTCTTGGTTCAAAAGTATTCCTGAGACATACTACAGTAATATTCAGGATACATTTGTTTTTACTATTGTAGAAAAATGGCTTTTTTAAACTATCCAGTGTAGCAGTAGTGGCAATGGTAAACATGTAAGCATTGTGCAATTGTACTCTTGCATTTTTTCTTGTGGCAAAAAATTGGTAAGAGCTGAAAAATAACTTACAATCTGCCCTCTCCAGTCTTTTGCAACCACTGTTCTACTCTGCACTTCTGTAAACTTGGATTTTCCATGAAGTTGTATATTGTGTATCTTGTAGGTAATCTATTTCAATTGTTATGATGGTGTCAACACACATATCTATGTAGATATGAGAAAAAGCATCTTAGTATAATACAGGTATTTTAATGTCATATAAGTCATTCTATGAACATTATATGTGTCTTCATTTATGCACCTAACCTTTGATTTATTTCAGAAATTTATAATATATAAGATACAGATCCATTGCTCTTTTATAAGTATCATTCTGAATTGTTTATTCTTTTTGATACCATTGTTAATAAAAGTGTTTAAAATATCCTTTTAGAATAGTGTCTTGTTAATAATTTTTAAGGTCAAAATTGCAGATGTTCTGGGTTCCTTTTCTACTTGTAGGAGTTTTTGTATGAAATGTCAGAATTTTCCACATATACAATCATTTTTTGCTTCTTTTCCAACTCGTAAAGTTTTGGTTAATTTTCTCCTCCAGTTTCTTTACCCAAGGCTCCACACACAGTTTTTTTGTAAAAACAATGGAACTAAACATGTTGCCAGGTTTCCTTGTCAGCAGTTCACTTCTGTTCCTCTCATATGTGTCCTTTGCTGTGGTCTTGTGTTTCTTCATGTTGGTAGGCTTCTCCTAGGCATTCAGAGAGCTCTGCTCCTCATCAGTGCTAGGGTTAGAACATGAAGAAGCCTGTGACTGTGGACCTTCAGAAATGCATGTTATTTACTGGATGTTGTCTTAGTCATTTTTCAATGGTTACAACAGAAGACCATGACCAAAGCAACATTGGGGTTCACAATTCCATAATGTTAGAGTTCATGACCGCCATGTTGGGGATCATTCAGCAGACAGGCTAGCAAAGCTCTAAGGCAGTAAGTGAGAGCTCACATCTCAACAGAAAAGCTGGAGCTGGAGGCAGAGAGAGCTACTTGGGCATTGTGAGGGCTTTTGAAACTGACAATCTCCCTAAGTGACACACCTCATTCACCAAGGCCACACTTCCTAACCCTCCCCCAAATAGTTCCACTAACTGGAACCAAGTATCCTAATACATGAGCATATTTGGGGAGGGCAATATCATCCAAACCACCACAAATACTGGCAGCTTTTTTTTTTTTTTCTCATGGCAATAAGGTAAGCTTGGGCATTTTCTCCTGGTAGCTCTTAAGCTGGTTTAGGCCATTTCAGATGAGTGCAGTGGATCCTTGTCCAGCTATTGTGACTCTGGTATGTGCTTTCAACTTTACTGTGACACTGTGGCTTCAGCAGTTCTTGTACAAACTGTTTAGAGTACACACATCATTAAGTCAATGTATTTGTAGGAAAATGAAATCGAGAGCTTCCTAATCCTCCATCCTCAGGAATCATTCAGTCCTTATGTTATCATTAACATAAGGCTTCGGGAGTCAATTGGGCAGTTATATTTGTTGTTGTTGTTACTTAAACTCAGAATCTCAATCCACAGTGGAGTCAAGCAGAATGGAGCACAACCTTATAATTTCTGTCATTATGGGATTTTTAATCCTTTACTCCTGAACTGACTTGCACAGATGGGTTATAGAAGTTCCCTCAAAAGAAAGAGGCAACACTAAAATCATTTTTCAAATCTGGAAAACAAAAGACTACTTAGGGAAACAAAACATATTTAAAAATTTACCTTTATTGTGCTTGCTGTGTTCTTGGGTATATATAGCAATTCTATTCATGAGCTATTCTAAAAAATTTTAAAGATAAATGCATAGAGTCAGGCTACTTAAAAAGTCTAGTAAATATGAAAGAAGAGAAAGTAAAATCAGGTTTTGCTGTACACAAACTGTCAATATCCTAGGTTGGTTTTAATATCATATATCATTCACATGTTTCTTTAGTAGAAAATAGCATTAACATGATGTAATAATATGAGACTATTACACTCCATTGTTTTTGCATAACTTTTGCAGTTCCCTAGAGCTGTATTAATAATTAGCAGATATTGAATTTTATGATGCTTTCAATTGCCTGCCTAAAATAGTTTTAATTTAAAGCCTAATTATCTCTGCTCAGAGATGCCTGAAAACACTAGAACAAATTTTACTAAATGTTGACTAGTCTGTCTTTTAATTGTATTTGTGAGGATTTCTCATAAATAATTTAGGCTAAATTGGTGCATAGGTAAAGAATTTCTGTGCCTGATCTACTTTTTTGCAAGAGTTAACTGATGAAGTCATAACACTCATACATGCAATGAAACAAAATGGCAGGCCTTGTTAATTTGATCTCTTTATTATTCAAAATACATATTTATTCAATTAAAATGGAAGATCACCCTACTCTCCTATCCAAGTTACAATACTCTAAATCCTGGTTATATAAGCTCAAGGTACTCACATTTTCATCAGTGACTGAGTGGTACTCTCTTCCTATTTTCTACTCAGTCTTTTCTTTGGTAAAGAAAAATCTTAGAGATCTCAGGTTTGTAATCAATGTTCTCAGTGTTACAATTTGTGTGTGTGTGTGTGTTTCAATTTATTAGGTCCTTTAAGTTAAGCCTCATAACAGACACTGGAGACAATATAGAGAGAATGTACAAGACTTCCTTACAGTTAGCCATTGGAAATCATTTAGACAAATTTAAAAATGATTTTTTCAAAAGCATGTATTTTTTCAGAAATTCAATTGAATTTGAAAACTACTTTCTCCTGTGCTGATATTATCATTTGTAATTGTTTTCTGTGTGCTCATGTAGGGCACCTTGACATTATCTTTATTGCAGCACTTTATAATTCAGTTATCCCTAACTTTTGTAAATGTGCACGAGAGACAGAGAGAACGATTTGATCATTGTATCATATACACATGTATAAATGTATGTGAACACACATATATTTATCTTCCATGTGCATATTATAACATGCATGTATGTATTCATGTTAGCCTATGTATATGCACATCTATGTGAGTTGGCTTACACATACAGGTTTTTAGGGGGTCAAAGTGATGTTAGCTATTGGGATCTTTTGCTGAACACAAAGCCCATGGATTCTGGCCAGTATGGCTAGCTAGCTAACTGAGGGATCCCCTGTCTCTGATGCTATAGTTACTGATTCTTATATAGATTTTAAAGATTCTAACTCTGCTCCTCACTTGTGTGTAGCAAGCACTGTATCCTCTGAGCCATTTCTCCAGCCCTGCAACATACAGTTTCATTCACAGTTTGATATAGCACACCTCACTAGGGTAGAGTTATGAACTTTATGCAGATCACAAGCAAATAATAATAAATGAAATGGGATAGTTAGTTAACTAAGAATATTGTTTTTTTTTTTTTTTTGAGAAATGCTGATACATGTTTTTTAGAAAATTATACACAAAATCTGGTTCCACTTAAAATGGCTGTCAGCAAAAACATTTGCTTTGACAAAATCAACCTAGGCTACAGGGTAGTTGAGTTTTGAAGAATAGAAATGTGAAAAATAATTTCCGATGTAAAACAGGTACTAATGTGAAGAATTACCTATCATCCTTCAGAACCATTGCAGAGAAACACAGAGAAGCACAGAGAAGAGGAGCCTGAGGTTATTAAAACTTTGGGTCCTACAGGAAAATTAACACAAGTGAGGGAAAAGGTATGTTGGTCAGAAGGTAGAAATCATCTAGAAAAATAAATCAGCCTTAGTAAAGGGGAGGTGTATTGATTAAGTTTTTTTGTTTTGTTTTTTGTTTTTTGTTCACTTTAAACAAGATAGAGTCCCCTCAGAAGAGAGAACTTCAATAGTTCAAATTTGTACAGCCATTTTGGTGATCAGTATGGAAGTTCCCCAGGAAAAGGGAAATCAGTCTACCACAGAACCCAGCAATTTCACTCAGGCATATTCCCAAAAGATCCACATCCATGCAATGAAGGCATCTGTGCAACTATGTTCGTAGCAGTAGTTTTGTAATAGCAAGAACCTGGAAGCAACCTAGATATCCCACAACTGAAGAATGGATAAAGAAGATGAGGTACATTTATACAATGGAATAGTACTCAGCAGAAAAAAAAAAACAAAAAACAAAAAACAAACAACAAAACAAAAAAAAAAAAAAACAATGGAATCTTGAAATTCATAGGCAAATGGATGGAACTTGAAGAAAACATCCTGAGCGAGGTAACCCAGTCACAAAAAGAGGAACATGGTATGCACTCACTCATATATGTATTATAGATATAGAGCAAAAGATCACCAGCCTACAATTCACACCGCCAGAGAAGCTAGGATACAACGAGGACCCTAAGAGAGTCATACAAGATTGCCCTCAGAAAAGGAAAGGGACAATATCTCCTGAGCATATTGGGAGCAGTGGGGGTAGGGTGGGCAGTGAGTAGAGAAGGAGTTAGGAGAAAGAGATGGGGAGAAAAGGAGAGAGGAGAACATGAGGGACCAGGAACATTGAGTCATGGTACAAATAGACAGAACAAGAAAATATGTACCATAATAAAGGGATCTATTATAGGTTTCAAGAGAAAACTGACACTAGAGAAATGTACAGAGTCCTACAAATATGACCCCAACTAACAATCTGAGCAAATAGTGTAGAGGCTACCTTAAATGCCCTTCCCTGATAATGAGATTGATAACCAAATTATATGACATCCTGGAGCCCTCGTCTAGTAGCTGATGGAAACACAAGCAGACACCCACAGTTAAACACCAACCTAAGTCCTGGAATTCAGTTGCAGAGATGGAGAAATAACGAGCAAAGGAATCAAGACCAGGCTACAGAAACCCAGAGACAGCTTACCTGAACAAGAGGGAGCTCATGGACCCTAGATTGATAGCTAGGAAACCAGTATTGGACTGACCCAGACCCCCTGAACATGGGTTTCAGGTAGAAGGCCTAGGTAGTATACAGGAGCTCTGACAGTGGAACCAGGATGTATCCCTGGTACATGAAAGGACTTTAGGAACACATTCTCCATGGAGGTATATTTCCTTAACCTAGGCAGGAGGGAAAGCCTAGACCCTACTCCAAATGACTTGACAGATTTTGATGATCCCTCCTGGAAGGGTTCTCCATCCCTGGTGAGTAGGTGAGTAGGTGGGGAATGGGAGAGAAGGCGGGGGGCATAGAAGGATGGAAGAAAGAGGTAACTTGGATCAATATGTAAAATAAGGAAAAAAAACATGGTAAAGTCAGCCCCCCCCCAAAAAAAAAGAAAAAGAAATCACTTCCCTTGAGTTGACTTGGGTGTTACCTATAGGGTGTTTTCTTGAATGGTGATTGATGAGACAGGGCCTCATCACCTAGAGGGGAGTCACCTTTGGTCTGATGGAATTCTGTTGTCCACTTCTGTTCATCCCTAGCATTTCCAGGAATGTCATGAAAGGAACTGCAAAAGCCTCCAAGAGTTCTTGCTAATATGCATTGGTTTGTTCCCATTCTATTGTAAAAATAATTTTATGAGAAAAATAATGTTCAGCATAGATTCTAGGTTGAAAAGGATTCCAGGTACAGAATGATAAGCTGGGGTTATCTGGGCAATGTTAGTATATGCCCACTATACTCACAGAGTTTACATAAAGAAGAGAAAGGGGTTTCACATTTCTCATGATTATAGAGTTTCCAAGGAATAGCTCATGATCCAAACACTCATGTCACCATTCACCCATTCCTACCTGTGGCCACTGCATACATTGCCTTAGTGTCTCGGGGAAAACTACTGGTAAGTGAAGTTTTTCTACATGAAAATATGAGAAATAGAAAACAGATTTTCCTGCTCTTATTTTATGCTGGGAATATTAGTTTTTCTGTCTATACAGAAAGAAATTACAATGGTAGAGTGTTTTCATTATGTACATACCCTAAATCCCTTCAAGGTGAAAAAATCAAGATTAAGCATTGTAAACAACAGCAGTACAAATAAGAAGTCCTGAGAATACTTTGTCATCTGATACATGTCCCTATCAAGTTTTCTTTAAGCAATTTACTTTTCTTAAAAATGTATAGCACATTATACATATGCATACAATTAGTGTGGCAATAGATACCATAAAGTAATATCTGAAAGATAAACATTTTTTCTATGTGATCACTGGGCAAAACATTATTATTTCCTTTCTCTGACATTAGTGTTTCCCTAGTGATAGTGATCAGGTAAATAATACTTCCTGAAGCCCAAGAAAGTTTGTGATATAAATATGAAATTATAACAGTTGGCTTTTATGACCCCTGAACACCCTCCCATCCCATTCCCCTCCACTACTCCACAGGAAGGGTGGTACCTTCCAGGAGGGATCAACAAAATCTGTCAAGTCATTTGGAGTAGGGACTAGGCCCTCCCTTCTACCTCTAGGTTAAGGGAGTATCCCTCCATGGGGAATGTCCTCCCAAAGTCCTTTTGTGCACCAGGAATACATCCTGGTTCCACTGTCAGAGGTCCCTTGGACTGCCCAGGCCTTCTAACTGAGACCCATGTTCAGGGGGTCTGAGTCAGTCCAATGCTGGTTTCCCAGATATCAGTCTGGGGGTCCATTAGCTCCTGCTTGTTCAAGTCAGCTGTCTCTGTGGGTTTGGGGAAGAGGGAAAAGAGGGAGGGAGGGAGGGATGGGGATTATATGTAAAATAAGAAAAATAAATAAAAAATAAAAACAGTTGGCTTTTAATTAGAATAATGTAAGCATAGGAAAGTCTATGAGGATTTGCTTCATTTCTGAACATTCATGAGACTTCCTATTCACTGTGTCAGAGTGAGGGAAAGGGAGACACAGTCATGACCTTTAATCTTCTGTTAACTTCTATTCTGATAAAATCAAATCCTTGGCTTCTAGGCAGAAAAGAATCTCAAGAGACAGCTAGTATGAAACTGAGTTTTGGTTTTTTGAAAACACATTTGTAACATAGGCTTAAGTGAAGGGGTCACGATAAGCCAAACCTGAATGCCTAGGCAACGGATAATCTGAGAGAAGCACATTGTGTTTATAGCAATTGTACATAGGGCGTGGGCTGAGAAATCTAGAAATCAAGAGAATTCCTCAAGGACTCAATCAATTAGACAAATCTTTTGAACATAAAAACATAGGATATCATTAGTGTAAACAAAACAAATGGTCTTATTTAAGAATCTCAGAAAACATTGGAGGAAAAGAACAAAGAAATAGGTCCTTCCAAGGTCATATATTCAGGCCTTAAGTCTGGATCATTGTTGTAACCGTAAATACTGTTGTATGAAAGAAGGATTCTCTCTGTGCTGTCGAACTTCCCTGCTCAGAGAGGATTCACTTAAAATCCTTTTATTTCCCATATCCCCATGTTTTTCTACTGCATTATATTTTAGGCTATTGCTTTCTTAAAACATTGTTTTGATAACCTATTGAAATATCTGAAGTTGAACTGTGGAAGAAGGTTGCTTCTGTTTATTGGCTTTTCTGTGACCAGCCTGTTTCTCTGTAGAACTGTCCAGCTTCTGAAGTTATTCATTATGAAAATCAGTGATCCTGGTGCCTGGGAACATGGGTGGGAAGCTCAAGGAATGGGAAACACATGATGACCTTGACCACTGACATATTCGCTCATGCCAACAGACATTCATCCAAAAGAAGAACAAAGTTGAAGCAATCTGGCCTGTGTATATATCTCTCTATGACTGACTGACCCTTGAGTGCCATGTGTGGAGTGGTTAGAAGAACTTAAATCTCAATAGGGATCAAAACTTCATGAGCTAGTACCTATGCGTTATAAGCTACAATTCTCTCTTCCTTCTCTCCTCTTTCTTTCTACCTTCCTTCCTTATCTCTCTGTCTTTCTTTTCTTCTTCCCTCTCATTATTCTTTCTTTTTCTTTTTAATTTATCCTTGAAAAAAGAAGGGAGAAACATCTCTGTTAGAAATTTCTTTCACATTCTTATTATGAGGAGCGCAAAGAAACAATTTCACATTATGTGCAGTTCAGTCACCTGCAGGCACAAAGCTCATGAACAGTGATGATGAGGCACCTAATAATAATCGCCATCAATAGTCCAAAGTCCAGGTGGTGAAAAGCCTCTCCAGGAAGCCACAGGCACAGAGCACACTGACATTCAAATTGTTGGTAATAGAAAGAATGCAGGCTATGACCCCCATTACATTCACCTCTTAAAGAGTTCTGTACGTCACTGTTGAATGCGGAAGCCCACTCTTTAAAATACAGGGGTACTAACATTATCTAGTTCTAGAAACCTTGGAGACAGAAAAGAGGGAGGCATTTCATTGCCTTTTTGTCACAGTCTAATTGTTAATGCCCCTGGCAAAGTAAACTTCAAATGTCACAGTGCTTTTAACACGAAAACTCCAAAAGGGATATTATTGAGTTGTTTTTTTCCATTTCTTTTTTTATAACCCAAAGGGAAATAACTTATTCTCTTTAGAACAAGTAGGGGAAAAGTAGACATACTTGTGTATGCTTTATCCAATTTATGTGGGGATGATTTGAACATAAAATATCACAAAGGATGGAGAGTGGTATGACAGCTAGTTAGTAGGTATAGTGAGTGGACAGTATATTTGAAGTTAGAAGGTCGGGTAATAAGGTCCAGTTTGGGCAATCATCAATAAGTAACATTCAACAACCTTGAGAATATATACCTGTGAGAACATTGTGCCATGAGCATTGCCATGTACATCTACAGTCAGTGTAGTGTTGAACATATATGTACTTCACACATCGAGCTTGATATTTCTCACACAGTTTATGTCTCTTATCCCCCTCCATATGATATATTTTTATGATATTTCTTTCTATTATACTGTCTTGCTTCAGATGCATAAAGTTACATTTTATGTGCAGGTAAAATGGGAAAAAAGCAAGCATCCCCAAATGAGAAACACAATTTTTAACTTCCATTAGTGTGATTTTCAGTGGCAAGGGAGATCATGATCAATGGCCACCAAAGCCTCCCTAGACCAATGACTTCTCTGTCCCTCATCTACAAATGCAAGGAATGAATTTCACAGAGAGTAGGTTTTAGAAAGGAGTTTTATTATAGAGGGAAAGCATGCAGAACTTCTGAGTTGCAAGAGAGGTCCCAGAAATTCATTTTCATCTCTAAGCAACAAGGGGCTTGAATTTGCCTACTGAAGATAAAAATTTCTACATCGTCTTCACTGACATAGTCTATTACTGTTAGAATTCAAATTTTCGATTATTGGAAAATTGTCCTTTGATAAATGCTTTTCTCAAGGAGATGCATACAACCCAAGCTGACCAAAATAATCAGTTAACTATTTCAGATCAGTGAGTGACAGATTTTCAAGTGCCTCTTGATTTGTTCATATACATGTTTGTTTGTTCCATTGTTTTAGTCTTTTGCTTTAATTTTGTTAAAATAACCCTAATTTACAAAATCATTCATTGAATGTATAGAGGTTTTCTTAAAAGAATGAGGCACAGAATATAACCTAAAAGAATGTTTCCTTTTCTTTGTGAACACATTAACTCTAATTTCTTTCTCTCTCTGCCTGTCTCTCTCTATATGATTATATACATATAACATATAATATTGTTATAATACTGTGTTATTATAACATGCTATTATTTATATTTAATATATTTAATATATTTAATATATTTAATATCACATGATAATATACTGTTATATTATAAATGTATATTATAATTACATTATATTATAATTATATATAACTATATATATAATAGCCAAACATAAATATATGACAAATATGGCATATTGCATAAATATGTTATACATGCCATTATATATGTGATATATCATATATGTACATTAAAGATGTGTATATAACAATGGCATAAATTTGTAAGTTTTTCTCTAAAATTCTTGATCATAGATAACCTGAGAGTAGAAAATCAGTTAACTAATGAAATTGCTCAACATTCTTTGGTAACAGGGAAATTAAAATAAAAATGACTCTGATATACCACCTTACACCAGTTAGAGTGGCTAAGATAAAAAACACCAATGATAATTTATGCAGGGGATGATGTAAAGGAATGGGAACACTCCTCTATTTCTGGTGGGAGAGCAAGCTTGTACAACAGCTTTGGAAATCAGTATGGCAGTTTCTCAGAGAACTGGGAATCAATCTACCTCAAGACTCATTAATTCCACTCTTTGACATATACCCAAAGGATGCATACTCATAACACAAGGATATTTGTTCAACTATGTTCATAGCAGCATTATTCATAATAGCCAGAATACAGAAACAACCTAGATGTCTCTCAGCCAAAGAATGGATCAAGAAAATGTGGTACATTTACACAATGAACTACTACTTAGTGTTAAACAACTACAAAAACAATGACATTTTGAAATTTGCAGGCACATGGATGGATCTAGAAAAAAAATCCTGAATGAGGTAACCCAGACCCAGAAAGACAAACACAGTATGTACTCATGCATAAGTAGATATTAGACATAAAGCAAAGGATAACCAGCTTATATTCCATGACCCCAGAGAAACTAGCTAACAAAGAGGACCCTAAGAGAGACATACACAGCTTCCCCCTGGGAAGGGGAAATAGTCAGCCTTCTGAGAAAGGAGAGCAGAAGGGGAAGGGAAGAATGGGAAGGGGGAGACTGTGAGGGGGGGATAGCTGAGATGGTGGAAGGAGAGAGAGAGGGAGAGCAAGGGAAGAGATCTTGGTTGAGGGAGCCATTAGGGGCTAGTGAGATATCTGGCACTAGGGAAACTCCCAAAGTCCACCAGGACTACATATCAAAATAAATTTAAAATCATTGCAATACATTCATTCTTTCATTCCATAAGACTTCATGAGACTCTGTCTCAATATGACTTGATTAATGAGTAAAGCCCTGTTACTCTCATGGTTTGTGAGATAAATTTTGAATATCAGCTTTCATCTTAATACATTTTATCATTCAATTTCTGTTCCTTTCTCATTTTTGCTTTTTGTTAGTCTCATCTACATTTTCCCTCTTTCTCACTGCTATTACCTATGAAAACTATATTACTATTTATATTTGGTAAAAGGTGATATTGTTCCATGCAATACTTAAGAATTGATAGTTCTGAGCCTTCATCAGTCATCTAAACATACAAAAGACATTTTAGTTTTTACACATTGTTGTATACTGAGATACCAGAAAACAATAAATAATTAAAATATATAAAAATATAAATATTATGCATTAAATAGTATATTATGAACCTCTGTTAGAATACATACATATTAAATGGTACAAGTGCTTGGGTCCCATATACTAGTATAAAGAGACTTAAACAGGCCATCTTTATGCTCTTCTATTATTATTATTATTATTATTATTATTATTATTATTATTATGCCCTTCTATTGCCCTCATCCACATCTTTATAGTTTGTTTATGATTAGGTCTTATCTGCATGGAGAATATTGCATTGCCAGGAAGTCCAACTTATTTCTGGTGGCATCCTTCTAGAGGTCCCTGCAGAGATGCTACATACAAAATTCACTGTGTTCCTTTGGAACTTGCTCCCATTTTGCTGACTTTCTTTCATCAATGCAATTTTGTCTTTGAATAGATGCTCAGAGTAATGCCTTTATTGAGCTGATAGGTTTATGTTAAGTACCCCCAAGAGTCTTCATTTCTTGGAGTTTTGGAAACTAGAGTTTATTTTTCCCTCAGCACTTTTTGAAATCAGTAGTATTTATGTTAAGGTTATTTAAGTGTCAGATGAAGTGAATAGAACTCAGAGATGATAAAAATGTGTTCAAACTATCATGAGTTCTGGCACTAGGTACAGGCTAGATGTGACTTCTCACCATCCAGTTTTGTGTGGGGTGTTATATCCTCTCATCTTTGGTGAATAACATCATAAACAGATAAATATGGTACTGAGTTGAAAATTCAATGACAGAATTTACTCTTCGATGTTGTTGAATTGCTCCATTGGAGAGCCTACTTCTTGATTTATTATTTCTCCATTTTGTTCAATGGTCCCCAGTCCTATTTTCAAGTACATTACAGAGGTTATGGAGGATTTATGTCCATTGATTGGCTGTTTTCCCTCTTAGTGATATGTTCCAGGTAATAGTATTACCTCTCTGAGATGAGCCTGGGTGTATTAACCCATTGTTCACAGCCATAATGTAACCTGTACTTCCTTAATGATTTTTCACTTTCCATTATATTCAACACATAAATGGTTATCCTTGACTTAAACTTCACTTTTTAATTTCTATCCTCCTTTAAAACAAACCAAATAAATCATGCACCAGAAGATAATAAAGATTTGGAAATAATTGGATGCTTTCTTTTACTAGTTGTCATCATCTTTCCATTAAATACAAACTTTATGGGCCACAAGAAGGCTCTAAGGAAAGAGATGATACAGGAAGATAATTTTCTAACAAAATATATGTTGAATAAAAATATGAATAAATGTCTTTTCTTTATTACTATACACCAGGGCTACAGTTAAAAAATAAAAAATAGAATCTATTTTTCTCTATAAATTTAACTAGAATCATTGTATTACCCACACAAATACATTCATTTTTCTATTCCAACTCAATTATTTCCACTGAAATTCAAATCTCAGCTTCTATTGATTTATTTTTATTTTTATGTGTGTATATATGGTGGCATAATGGGAAGAGAAGATGTTACTACCTGTGTCCCTGGAGGCTAGAATAACTACCTCAGGAGCTGCAGCTGCAGAAGGCTGGGAGCTACCTGATATGGAATCTTGAAACATCATTCTGGTCTCCAGAAGAGAAGCAAGCAGTCTGCACTGCTAAGCCATATCTCAACCCAATTTATTTAATTTTTTATTAAGTGTTCCATTGATGGTTTTATGCAGATATATAATCCATTCTAATTATTCTATCTTCATATGCTTTTTTTCCTTCTTTATTGCTTTTTAATCACTTTTTAATATTAAAACAATCTTTTATCATTTTACATACAAATCCCAGTTCCTACTCCCTTTTATCATCCTTCTCCCCCCAACTTCTCCTCCCTTCTCCACTCTTCAGAGAGGGTAGGGTTTTCCATGGGGAGACAGCAAAGTCTGGCACATCACTTTGAGACGAGACCAAGCCCCCCAATATCTAGGCCTCTTTTAATATTTTTAAATATTTATTTATTATGTATACAGTCTTCTGCCTACATGTCTGCCTGCAGGCTATAATAGGGTACCAGTTCTCATTTAAGATGGTTGCAAGTCAACATATGGTTGCTGGGAATTGAACTCAGAACGTCTGGAATATCAGCTAGTGTTCTTAACCACTGAGCCACCTCTCCAGTCCCATACTCTTTCTTATACTCCTCCCATTCATACAGGCCATGCTTATATTAAATGTATTACAAATAATTTGATTCCTAACTTTTTAAGGATTGCTACACATGGCCTGCAGAAAATTGAGTGTTAATTGTCTAAAATTACAAGCACACATTAGGAGGTTTTATGGAGAATAGAGCTCACAATTATTTGAGCCTCTTTCTTGTGTGAAAGCTGTATAAACTTCCCTAACAAAGCCTGTTCAATGACTGTCTTTCTCTTCTGATGTGTGTAGACTCAGGAAGAAGTTGCATGTGTATGTGTGCAGAGAACCTAGATCTCTTCTGTGCTGAGCATACCCAAGTTTCAATAGGAGATAAAGACTTGAAATGAGCATCAAAGGTGACACCATTTTCCATTCATGGTTAGTGAGTTCTCAAAATTTCCTTGACTCTTTAGATATCAATACATGTCCACCATGAAGTTGTCACTCTCCTTCCAAAGGGCTCTACAAAGCTTCTAGGAAACTACAGTTGATTTTACTATCAACAGAAGATATGACTTCCAAAAAAGTTCAGAGGTACCAAAATCCTTGGTTGTTCAAATCACTTCTATAAAGTGATGTAGTAGCTACATCTAACTTAGACATCCTTTAGTAAACCTGAAATCACATGCAAATCACTTCTCAGGCACTCCAATTTAAATGTGCTTAACTAAAACTTCAAAGATAGAACCCAGATGTAAGAGAGCAGGTGAGGAATTTAATCTTCCTGGGTTTAGCTTACCTCACTAAGAATGGTTATTCCCAGCCCCCACCCACTAACTTGTGAGAATCATAATTTTATTTTTTAAGCTGAAAAAATTCCATTATGTAAATATACCATATTTTCATCACCCATCCATCAGTTGATGGATATTCAGGCTCTTTCCATTCCCTGGTTATTGTGACTGGAATAGCAATTGACATGTGTCTCCGTAGTTGAATATGGCGGTCCTTTGGGAATATGCCCAGCAGTTGTATAACTGGGTCATAAGGTATACCTATTTCCAGCTTTTTGATGAATGTCCACATTGAATATATGAAAGTCCTATTTGAGCGGGTGTCACATTATATCATTTAGGAGATAATGGTAAGGGGAAATTTTGTAAATGTTTAGGACAGAGGCAGTTTCTAAAATATGTGTTTCAGTGGGTTATTTGAATCCAAGGATGGAAAAATATAGGGGTATAATGGGCAGATTATGACTACATGTTCCTGTTTGTGATGATTTTTTCTGCCATTTAATAGAAATTCTCCCTTACACATTTAACTTTTCCAAAGTAGTTAGCTGCCACAAACTTTGTTTGTAGGACTTCTAGAAAAATAGGCCTGCCATTATTCTGACTCATGGTGATATTTTTGGATTGTTTGTTATTAAAAAAAAAAAAAAGATTTTTTTTTTCTGATTGATGTAAGAACACCGTGAAAATACAGCATAGTTTGTATAAAAAAATGCTTAGGTTTGTATTGTGATCAGCTTGATTTCAACTTTCTGTCCTGCCTCTGCCTCTGGCACTCATTTCTTAACCCCCTAGAGTGTGCATTGGCCATATGTAGACCACAATAATTTAAATGTAAGTATCACTTTAGGGTATTTCAGCATGGATAAGGAAAAACAAATGGAAAAATAAAGCTAAACATAATATCCCCAGTGATTTTTCTTTAGTGCTAATAACAATACAATTGTGTTTGTCTATCTCTTTCATACTTGGGTAATAGTTCTATAGGAATAATATGGCTGTAATTGGCTATTTTCATGTTAAGAGTTAAGTGTTCTGCTTGTGTTATTCCTAACACAAAAACTCTAGCAAGGAGACAGTACTGCCATGGTTTTCTAGATGAGCAATCAAAGGATCTCTTAGTAAAATATGTGCAAATCAAGTCTGGGTTTTCCTGACTGCAAATGGCTTGGCCTTCTTATTATGTATTATTCACTTTGCTATGAGTCATCCCTTACTTTTCATTTATATTCTCTTCACAAATGCACAATATAGGATAGATATTGTAGACTTAAGTCTACAATATTTCCAGATACTCTCTTATCCTTGGGAAGGAATTAGTTCTAGTTTCATTACTACAAAAGAGGAAAACTGTGGCTTAAATGCACTAAATGATATTCTAGTGCCATCCAACTCCAAAGAGTAGGAAGTAAAGAATGTGTCTATGATTTATCGATGGAAGTTCATCTCTTACATCACCTTAATCTTTGTATTTCAATTTTTCTCTGCTTACACACACTCATCATTTTCTTTCTCATTCCCAACTGCCCAACTGTGTGTTCTTTGTCTTTGGTTCCTTTGTTCCCTTAGTAATTTCTTTCAATGTTTCTCTTTGGGGACCATGAGGGTTTAGTGAGTTAGAGCTGAGCAGGGATGAGCTGCCACTGTCGGGCAGGCAGCTGCTGAGCACCAAATCACCAATGATCACTCATCAGACTGCTCTCAGCAGTCTCCACTTGAGTCTGCCTTATAGATCCATTAAAAGCAAGCAGCAATATAAATTCTACTCCCTGGGAAGGAGTGGGTTGTTTCATGCACTGTTTAGAACAGCCTTGTGCATGTATCATATAAGGAACTGAGTCCATGGGACTCTGTATGAAAATCAGATCTGATTATGAACCAAAGAAAAGTAATACAGTTTTAATAGTAGACACCTAGAAGTACAAAGGTGGGCATACAGAGTGTGCTTGCTGCTGAATCAGGCCAGAAAAATACTATAAAATCCCCAAAATATTACTTATTTCAGTCTGACATTTCCTATTAAGCATCAAGATCTATAATGTGATTGTGGTTAAGTCTTTCACATACATGATTATAGTCCTTCCCCACTATGATGTGTCTTTGCATACATAAGATGAAATTGATAATTCAGTTGGACATAGTAGCTACTCTTAGTAGTGTTGGGGTTCTGTGGAGTGTTGACATCTCATTCTGTGGAAGAGAGGAAGAATTGCATGTGTGATTGAAAGAGACCAGCAGATTCTTCCAGGTGGCACCCTTTCCTATTGCTCACACACTAGACTCTGTCTCTCCTAAGCCTATCTCTACTCTGCAAAAGTTTGATGGATTTTATGGCAGTCTGCTCATTTCCCATCTTTAGCAGCAAATGTTCATCTTATTACTACTAGAGTAAAAGTTATATGGCTACATAGTCAACTCTTCTAAAATGGGCTGAGCTTCTTGGATATACTGTCCTCACTGCTCAATGTTATCAGACAGGGGATTTTGCTAGTGAAATAGAGCTAGTACTTTCCCACTAGGAAATAGGTGCTCTGTTTTATTTTGCCTGTGGACTTTAAGTGAGGAGAGAGGAACAGTAGGATGCACAGGCAGGCTGAATCTGAATGAGCACACTGGGTTAGCCACTCTCACTTCTACATGCCACTATAGTCATGGTGCTGTTTTGTAAGTGTCTGCTTCAGCATACTAGAGCAGTATCTATGTTGGCCAGAAAAAGATCCTGATGGAAATGTATCGTGAATGAGCCAAAACCCCTTCTTTCATTTCCCTTTTCCTATAGGGAATGGAGTATATAAAGAGTCCACAGACAAGTAGAATTTATGTTTCTCACATTTCATTGACTATAGACTTTCTTATTGAATTGTATATTTACTCCCTATGTCTGACAGTGACAGGTGAAGAATAAATAAGCCAAAACCAATACATACGCTTCTAAAACAATTTTCCTCCTGTTAAAAAACTATACTCAACATGAATTTCAAGAATTAGAAAGCAAACAGTAAGCTCTGTCTGCATCCAACAGATGGCTGGACTGTTTACACTAAGGCAAGCTGGGATAAGTTTGGAGCTGGCACAGTCACTTAATACAAGTAACTCATGGTGAGTTAACATACAGTACACAGAGGGTATTCCGATGTGTTTAGCTGTGCAAGAAACAAAGAACTATATAACCAAGAGCAACTACACCCATAAGTCTACCCAATTTCCTCCTATGCAGATATAAGACATTTCTCCTCATCCTTCTCCTCCTCCTCCTCATCTTTCCCCTTTATCTCCTATTGTTGAAGGTCTTAAGGTACTATAAAACCAATGGCATTTCCTTCCCCCTGTATCTAACTACCACTGTTTTGGGCTATATGTCATTAAAAGGACAGGATGGAATGTGGGTATGCATTTGGCATTTTGAATGAGATCATAAGAGTGAATTTGATATTATAAAGGCTATCCATGTTTAAGATGTGAAAGATCATTTTAAATTGAAAAAAGGGTATGTTTTCTGAGTTTTGATTATTGAATTTTCAATATAATGATCTTTAGTTCCATTCATTTTTCTAAAATGCTGATTTTTTTATTTCAAACTTTATAGTATGGCTTTTGTCATAATTGACATAAGCTAAAAAATAAACTATTTTTTAATCTGCTAAGGAATAATAAACCATGTGGAATAGAACAAAAAGCTCCAGCCGTGGTAGCCCATACCTTTTATTCCAACACTCAGGTGGATCTTTGTGAGTTCTAAGCCAGCCTGGTCTGCAAAGTTGAGTTCCAGAACAGTGAATGCTGTTACACAGAGTAACCCTGTTTCAAAAAAACAAACAAAAACCCAAAACAGCAATGAAAAAAAAAAAAAAAAAAAAAAAAAAACGAGCAATGAAATTAGTGCTCTATGCTAAATAAAAGAAGCTAGACTCAAAAGCTTTAGAAGATCTAACATTCATCTGTGACAGCCACAAAGGGGTTCTGTTCTGGAGCTACCACATGGCTAAAACATAGTGCTGTGGTTTGAGTATTAAATGTTGACCATAGGTTCATGTATTTGATCATATGTCCCCAGATAGTGCCTAGGAAGTTTATGGAACTCAGGTAAAATAAATATTCACTGGATATATTTGTCACATCATTATTATCAGTGCATCTGCTGGTGGCCATTTAAACTGGTTCAATTTTGTAATTACTATGAATAGTAAGGGAATGGAGGAAGGTGCAATATCTCTGTTGCATGTTGACTCAAAAGGCTTCTGGGTACATATCAGAGATTTAACCTGCATAGATGATAGATAGATAGATAGATAGATAGATAGATAGATGATAGACAGACAGATAGATGATACATAATACATAAAGAGATGTTAGATGATATCAGACAGACAGTTTGATAGGCCTGTGTGTGTTTGTCTTTGGATTTGTGCTATAGTCATATATGTGTGTGGCTTTATATTTGTGGCTGTGTGTGTATGTAGGTTATGAGACTGAATTTTTATAAAAAGTTCCCTTGTTCTATATACAATAGGTAAAATCTTAATACAAATTTTGATTCTGAATCCACTCATCACCTATTCCTTTACACTTTTCTTGTAGATGCCACATTCTTGTTGCTTAAGTGAATTTTAAACATTTCCTCCTTGTTTTTTTTTCCAGAAATTTCATAATTTTCATTTTTCATTAAAGGAGGAAGGAATACGTGAACATTTTAATGTTTACATGTATTCTATCAATACCTTCATGAAAACAGTTATACATTTTAATTTACTTCCCTCTGAAACCACTCAACTATAAACTGGCCATGGATTTTAAAAGATTGTTTTAGTTTTGGCTTTCCATTTTCATCTGTTATTTAATCTTAATATATGTTAAGTAGTGTGTGTGTGTGTGTGTGTGTGTGTGTGTGTGAATAATACACCTCTCAAACAGCAAACACCTCTTCTGTTTATTAAGCACTGTCCTAGTTGTTTAAGGCTAGAAGGTCAGGTTGGCTTTTACTCATGTGTTACAAACCTAGTCTCTTGCCTGTTCTACTTTGTCTCTCTTTGCATCTGCCTTCAAATAGCCAATCCAAGCTTCAGTAGCAAAAGAAACTAAACTTTATTGCCCATGTACTTGCCATACTTCTTTTTGATTAATATTTACTAATACCCCACTAATCAAAATAGTTTGGATGGCCCTGCTGAGAATCATGTTATAGGACAGAGAGAAAGACTACACTAAATATTTTCTGATATAGTTGCAAAATAAAAAAATATACCTATATTGATGAGAAAAAATTTAAAAAAATATGCCTATTTTGTCTAGTACATCACAATCCAGATAGCACCCACTCTGTTGGGTAATTTTAAACACTTCTTGCTCTCTTACTAGCAGTAACAGATATATCTGTGGCATTTCTGTTTTCTGTGGTTCCTCTATCAGTGAGTTCTTTAGAAGGCACACAAGCACATAAATAAGAGTAAAATCTTTGCATATTCTCAAACTATCCTTGGGAGGAAAACACATTCATGTTTTATTTGCTTTTAGAGTAATTACGATAATGGATTTCCATAGTAATATCCCTATTAATTGACTATCTGTGTCAATATGTTCCCTAGTATCCCTAAGAACTGCCAATTAACAGCATTTACCTGCAGCATTTCTTTGAATTGGATATTTTCAAGGAATTGGAATTTATGAATTTCATGAGACAGAACCACAGGGAAAAAAAAGAAACTAACTTCATTCCCTACAGAGGTATATTCTCTCAACCTAGATACATGGGGGGAAGGCCTAGGTCCTGCCCCAAATGATGTAACAGACTGTAATGATCCCCCATGAAAAGCCTCACCCTCTCTGAGGAAAAAGAAACTATTGAAAAAAAGTACTTGATATAGTGCTATTGCCCAAGCTAGAACAGTAGCAGGGCTGCCAGACCTAGCTAAGGTGGGTTTTACAGATCCGATGTCCAATCCTCTTGCTTGTATGGCAATTACTTTAACCACAGAGCCATCTCCCCAATTTTAGTTGCCATATTTTCAATAATTTACTTTATTCTGTTATTTGTTCTTGAGACATGCATGGCCTCCTGTGTTGCAGGCAGTCCTGGAAATAGCTATGTAAGTGAGGATGTCCTTGAACTTCTGACCCTCCTTATCCTACATTCCAAGTAGTAGCATTACAGATTATATGTTACTTCACCCAGTATGTGGTTGCCTGACCTATAGCCACAACCTTTGTAGAAATTATATCCGGTAATCCACAAATTCAGAGGAGAAGTCACACTGCTGTTAGCTTTGCATTTACCGAAAACAAAAAAGAAACCCCCCAAAATCCAAAACAACAACAAAAAAATCCCAACCAACCAAACCAAACCAAAACAGCAAAACAAACAAACAAAAAAAAAACAAAAACAAACAAAACAAAACAAAACAACAACAACAAAAACAATGCATTCTGAAGAATTTACCAAGAACAAGGGGTGGGGGGGGGGAGAGAAGAGAGGGAGACAGGGATGGAGAGATGAAGGAAGGGAGAGAGAAAGTTTTCCTACATGCCATAGAGACTTGACACAAAAGGCAGGCTTAAGGATCAGTAATTTGGCTGTCAATCAATACACACAGTCTTTTCCTCATCATGGGTAATGCTGTACATTAATTCCCTGTGTGATCTTCTTTCCTGCTTGACGAAAAGATAAAGTTTAACTGAATTCAACCTGATTAAATGAAAATTAACTCATACTGCCATATAATGTTAAAAATGAATTATTGCTCTTACTTTTCAGAATATGAAGATATTTGCCAAAACAGTTATCTTCAAAATTGCATGCAAGATGAGATATGAACTTCATGATGAGAATTGTAGTTAAATAAATTTTCATAAATTGCCCATTTTATAAAGTATAGCCCCTATTATTCTCTATTTTTTAATGTCTTTGCATCATTGCCGGGTCCTTGGCAGAGCACACTTCAATTCAGGACCTTTTTATAAAGCAGAATAGAACCTTTGTTACTGAGGGAGTATTTCTGCCAAGCTTGGCACTGTGCGTGGTCTGAGATCAATTCTTAAAATGCTAGGCTAAGGTTAACCATCCTTGTCACAGAAAAGATCCTTGAATCTGCTAAAAATTCCTCTCTTTGTCTTGCTTTTGGAAAGCCACTTTAAATCCGTAGACTTCCTCAAAAGGTATTAGATAACACCTCGTTAAAAACCCAATCAGTACTAATAATCTGTAAAATTGTCTTAAAGATCATTTGCTTTTAATTCAGAGAGATGCCTGATGTGTCTTGAGTGCTAAGTTTGTGCAAATAGGATTCTAGGTACTTTTCATTTGCTTTCTCATTTGATTTCTTTATGCTGCAAAGGTTTATACAGATGAGAAAATAGAAGCTCAGGGAGCTGAAATAGCTATCAAGCCATCCCACACTCCTTCCTTTTCCATACTGGGGAGAATCAACACTTTCCCCATAGCAACTTGCAGATCAGATTACATAATGGAGCTGTGTGTGGATGATGGCAAATGCCTCAAAATTATTATAATTAGCACCATTTACAGATGAAAATTCCTGTCACAAGTGATATTCTATTGGATATTAGTCTGAATTATATTGCTGAAGTGTAAAAAGCTGTGCTTGAATTCACTGAGCCCTGAATGAAACCCATAGATATACAGTTCACCAAGCCTATAATTTGCTCAAAATGTTGATGTCTTGAGGGAAACTCTGATTTCAAGGTGTTTCCATTGCAATATTTTATAATGGTGAATTTTTGCTTGTTTGATATTTGGGTTTTTATTTAACTACATAACTAATACATTTTATACATTTAGAAGAAAAATATTACATGTGTGATGGACTTAAATAAACTGCATCTTCAATGAGTCATTTAAACATGTGTGGAGTTTTTGTTGTTGTTGTTATATTTGGGTCACTTGCATGGGCTATTTAAAGGTTTAGGCTCTTATGGAACCAGAAAAAGGCCCTGGAAAGCCCAAACAAACGGCCAATCAACAAATGGGAAAATGAACTGAAGAAAAAGTTTTCAAAAATAAAAGACAAAATTAACCAAAACTATTTTTTAAAAAATGTTTAATATCCCTAGGCATCAGGAAAAATGCATATTAAAACTAATATGAATATGACCTCACCCCACCATCAAAAAAAAAAAAAAATCTGACAACAAATGTTGGAGAGCATTTGGAGAGAGAGGGACCCTTATTTGTTTGGTGGAGTACAAAGTAATATGGTTATTGTGGATATTAATTTGGAGGTTTCTCAAAAAATTAAAAGTAGGGCTACCATTTGGCACAGCTACTTTGTTCTTAGGCGTATGCCCAGAGAGCTCCATAGCCAACATATTCACACCCCAAGTTCATTTCTGCTTCATTCGCTCTAGCAAAGAACTGGAATCAGCCAAATTGTCCACCAACAGGTGAATGAAGAATGAAAATTGGTTAAATAGTAGGAATACTACCTGGTTCTGAAAAAATTAAAAATTTCAAGAAAGTGAACAGACTTAGAATATATAGTATTGAGTGGGGCCACATAACCTTGGAAGAAACTAACTTGCTATCTCTCTTCTGGGGAACCTAGTCAATAATATATGTCTCTATGTAAGGAAATGTATATGTGGATACAGTATATCATAAAGTAATGAGAATAAGAAATAATATATATTATGAATGAGGAAGAACTGAGTGCACACAAATTATGAAATAAAATATGAAAGAGAATATAAAGCTGTTTCCCTTGTTCTTATTCTGTCATGGATTTTCTTAGGTGTGTAAGAGATAAGTACATAGCTCTCTGCGGGTCCACTTGGAGTTCCTGCAGGCAAGATCCTTGACCCCCAAATCCGGGCCCCTGCCAAAGAAGGAGGTCTCAGCTGGAGAGCGCCAGTTTCCAGTGAGATCCCACTACCCTGCAAAACCTTCTCAAGTTCCAGCCCAGCCCTCGTCCCCTTTTGCCGGCTATTGGCCAGAGGTGAGTCTGGGCCCAATTGGGGCTGCCTGTCCCCTTCAACCTCTTTTCCCCCCTCCCCCGCCTGAACTTCCTGGATTGGCCCCTGATCCTGCTGCTCCTGTCTCAGGTCCCCATTGAGAGCACCCTTGGAGCTCTGATACACCCCCACCCATCCCAACCTCCAGCCTACCCCCCCACCCTGTGCCCTACCCCACCTACTGTCCTGCCACTCTGGTTGAGCACTGGGACAGAGGGTGGAGCCAACAGTCCACCCTACTTCAGAGACCTCTCGGAGCAACTCCGAACAAAGGAGACCTGACTATCCTGTAATTTCCACCAGCTTGATCTCTGACCCCGCCTCCAGTCCTCTGCTGGAGTCCCAGGCCCCTCCCAGAGATCCGCCTATCTCTGCGGGTCCACTCGGAGTTCCTGCAGGCAAGATCCTTGACCCCCAAATCAGGGCCCCTGCCAAAGAACGAGGTCTCAGCTGGAGAGCGCCAGTTTCCAGTGAGATCCCACTACCCTGCAAAACCTTCTCAAGTTCAAGCTCAGCCCTTGTCCTCTTCTGCCGGTCATTGGCCAGAGCTATTGGCCAGAGCTATTGGCCAGAGGACCACTGTGAGTACCTGCTGGCATCTTCTTCTGGATCCTCATCCTTGACCCCATCCCTGGATCCCTGTCTGCAGAGAAACCTCCTAGAGAACTTGGACCACACAGAGCTACAGATATTGAATCTTTGATCCACATAATCCCATCAGGGAAGGACCATAGAGAGAGGGAAGAGACACCACCAACACCTACTGGAAGAAACTATGGGAAGAAGGCAATACAAGAGAACACCTAACAACAGAAAGACAAACATGACACCACCAGAATCTAGGGAATCTACACCAACTAGAATGGAACACAACAACAAAGCAGAGGAAGCAGAAGGGTACGACTTAAAAATCACCATCATAAAAATGATAGAGGCCCTCAAAGAAGATATGAGAAAATCCCTTAAAGAAATGGAGGAAAAAACAAACAAAAAAGTGGAAGAAATGAACAAATTCCTTAAGGAAAGTACAGAAAGCCAAGAAAAAACAATTAACCAGGTGAAGGAAACGGTTCAAGACTTAAAAACCGAAATTGAGAAAATAAAGGCATCACAAATGGAAGGAAAGCTGGAAATTGAAAAGCTGGGCAAAAAATCGAAAACCACGGACACAAGCATAACCAATAGAATTCAAGAGATGGAAGAGAGAATCTCAGGCACAGAAGATAAACTAGAAGAAATAGATTCATCGACCAAAGAAAACCATAAATCCAACAAATCCTTAACACAAAACATCCAGGAAATGTGGGACACCATGAAAAGGCCAAACCTAAGAATAATAGGCATAGAGGAAGGTGAGGAAGCCCAGCTCAAAGGTGCTGAAAACATATTCAACAAAATCATCGAGGAAAACTTTCCAAATCTGAAGAAGGACATGCACATGAAAGTACAAGAAGCATACCGAACCCCAAATGGGCTGTACCAAAGAAAAAAGACCCCTCGACATATAATAATCAAAACACTTAGCATACAGAATAAAGAAAGAATATTAAGAGCAGCGAAGGAAAAAGGACAGGTAACATGTAAAGGCAGACCTATCAAAATTACACCTGACTTCTCCATGGAAACCCTCAAGGCCAGAAGGTCCTGGATAGATGTTCTAAAAGTATTAAGAGAACACGGATGCCAGCCTAGGCTCCTATATCCAGCAAAACTCCCAGTCAATATAGATGGAGAGAACAAGATATTCAATGACAAAACCAGATTTTCCCAATATGTATCTACAAATCCAGCCCTACAGAAAGTATTGGAAGGAAAATTCCAACCCAAGGAAGGTAACTACACCCACAAAAATGTAGGCAACAGATAATCCAACTACACCAGAAACCTAGGGTGAAGCAGAACAAATATATTCACAATACCGCTGCCTACAACAAACCTAAATCAAACAAGCATCATCAATGGACCTTACTCACCCTCAACATTAATGGTCTTAACTCACCTATAAAAAGACACAGGCTAACAGAATGGATACGAAGACAGAATCCATCCTTCTGCTGCATACAAGAAACACATCTTAGCTTCAAAGATAGACATTACCTCAGGGTAAAGGGTTGGGAAAAGATTTTCCAATCAAATGGAAATAAGAAGCAAGCAGGCTTAGCTATCCTAATATCTAACAAGTTAGACTTCAAACCAAAACTAGTCAAAAGGGATGAAGACGGTCATTTCATATTCATCTCAGGAGAAATCCATCAACACAAAGTCTCAATTCTGAACATCTATGCCCCTAATACAAAGTCACCCATATTCGTAAAAGAAACACTACTAAAACTCAAAGCTCATATAAAACCTCACACACTTATAGTGGGAGACTTCAATACACCACTCTCAACACTAGACAGGACCACAAATCAGAAACTCAACAAAGAAACAAAAGAATTAACAGAAGTTATGTCTCAACTGGGGCTAACAGACATCTATAGAACATTCCATCCAAAGACAAAAGAATATACCTTCTTCTCTGCTCCACATGGAACCTTCTCTAAAATCGACCACATACTAGGAGACATAACAAACCTCAACAGATACAAGAGAATAGGAATAGTCCCCTGTATCTTATCGTACCACCATGCTTTAAAATTGGAATTCAACAACAACACAAATGGCAGAAAACCTGCAAACTCATGGAAACTTAACAATGTGCAATTGCACCACTCCTGGGTCAAAGAAGAAATAAATAAAGAAATTAAAGACTTTCTAATATTCAACGAGAATGAGGATACAACATACCCGAACTTATGGGACACCTTGAAAGCAGTGCTACGAGGGAAGTTCATTGCACTAAGTGCCCATATGAAGAAAACAGAGGATAGTCACATAAAAGAATTAACAGCCCAACTGAAAACCTTAGAACAGAGAGAAGCGAATTCACCCCGCAGGAGCAGACACCAGGAAATAATCAACTTGAGGGCTGAAATCAACAAAATAGAAACCAGGAAAACAATACAAAATATCAATGCAACAAAGAGTTGGTTTTTTGAGAAAATCAACAAGATAGACAAACCTTTATCCAAATTAACGAAAAAGCAGAGACAGAACATACAAATTAACAAAATCAGAAACGAAATGGGGAACATAACAACAGACACAGAGGAAATCCAGTCAATTTTCAGGTCATACTTTGAAAATCTGTATTCCACAAAAATTGAAAATTCAAAGGAAATGGACAACTTTCTGGATAACTATCACTTACCAAAATTAAATCAAGAACAGACAAACAACTTAAATAGACCTATAACCCGCAATGAAATAGAAGCAGTCATTGAAAGCCTTCCAACAAAAAAAAGTCCAGGGCCAGATGGATTCAGTGCAGAATTCTACCAGACATTCAAGGAAGAATTAATACCACTACTCCTCAAACTGTTCCACAAGATAGAAACAGAAGGTTTATTGCCAAACTCTTTTTATGAGGCCACAATAACTTTGGTACCCAAACCTCACAAAGACACAACTAAGAAAGAAAACTACAGACCAATATCCCTGATGAACATCGATGCAAAAATAATAAAATAATGGCAAACAAAATTCAAAAATACATCAGAGAAATCATCCACCATGATCAAGTAGGCTTCATACCTGGAATGCAGGGATGGTTTAACATACGAAAATCTATCAACGTGATCCACCATATAAACAAACTGAAAAAGAAAAACCATATGATTATCTCCCTAGATGCGGAAAAAGCGTTCGATAAAATTCAACACCCTTTCATGATAAAGGTATTAGAGAGGTCAGGGATAACAGGAACATACCTAAACATAATAAGAGCAATATACAGCAAACCAACTGCCAACACCAAACTGAATGGAGAGTAACTTAAGCCAATTCCTCTAAAATCAGGAAAAAGGCAAGGCTGTCCTCTCTCTCCATATCTCTTCAATATCGTACTCGAAGTTCTAGCTAATGCTATAAGACAACAAAAGGAGATCAAGGGCATCCAAATTGGAAAGGAAGAAGTCAAACTGTCTCTATTTGCAGATGATATGATAGTTTACATAAGCGACCCAATAAACTCTACCAGGGAACTCCTACAGCTGATAAACACCTTCAGCAAACTAGCAGGATACAAGATAAACTCAAAAAAATCAGTAGCCCTATTTTTTTCAGACGACAAAGAGGCAGAGAAAGAAATCAGAGAAACATCACCCTTTACAATAGCCACAAGCTATTGGTAACGCTTACCAAACAAGTAAAAGATCTATACAATAAGAACTTTGTGACTCTAAAGAAAGAAATTAAAGAAGATACCAGAAAATGGAAAGACCTCCCATGCTGTTGGTTAGCTAGGATAGACATAGTAAAAATGGCAATCTTACCAAAAGCAATCTACAGATTCAATGCAATCCCCATTAAAATCCCACCACAATTCTTCACCGACCTTGAAAGGATAATAATCAACTTTATATGGAAAAACAAAAGACCCAGGATAGCCAAAACAACCCTATACAATAAAAGAACTTCAGGAGGCATCACCATTCCTGACTTTAAGCTCTACTACAGAGCTATAGTTCTGAAAACAGCCTGGTATTGGCATAAAAATAGACAGGTAGATCAATGGAATTGATTGAAAATCCTGATATTAATCCACGCACCTATGAACACCTGATTTTCGACAAAACAGCTAAAATTATACAATGGGGCAAAGACAGCATCTTCAACAAATGGTGCTGGCACAATTGGATGAGGGTGTGTAGAAGACTGCAGATAGACCCATGTCTGTTGCCATGCACAAAACTCAAGTCCAAATGGATCAAAGACCTCAACATCAATCCAGCCACATTGAACCTCTTAGAAGAGAAAGTAGGAGGTACCCTTGAACAAATTGGTATAGGAGACCACTTCTTGAACATAACTCCAGGGGCACAGACACTGAAAGAAACAATTAATAAATGGGACCTCTTCAAACTTAGAAGCTTCTGTAAGGCAAAGGACACAGTTGACAAGACCAAACGGCAGCCCACTGACTGGGAAAAGATTTCCCTAATCCTATATCCGACAAAGGGCTGATCTCCAAAATATACAAAGAACTCAAAAAACAAGTCAACAAAACACCAAATAACCCTATTAAAAAATGGGGTACAGGACTGAAGAAAGAATTCTCAATGGAGGAAATCACAAAGGCTGAAAGACACTTAAGAATTTGTTCCACATCCTTAGCTATCAGGGAAATGCAAATCAAAACAACTTTGAGATACCATCTTACCCCTGCCAGAATGGCTAAAATTAGAAACACCAGTGATGACTTATGTTGGAGAGGATGTGGAGAAAGTGGAACACTCCTCCACTGCTGGTGGGAGTGCAAACTCATACAGCCATTTTGGAGATCAGTATGGCGGTTCCTCAGGAAAATGGGAATTAGTTTACCACAGGACCCGGCAATCCCCCTCTTAGGCATATACCCAAAGGATTCACATCAATGCAACAAAGACATCTGTTCAACTATGTTCATAGCAGCACTATTTGTAATAGCAAGAACCTTGAAGCAACCTAGATGCCCCTCAATTGAAGAATGGTTAATGAAGATGTGGCACATCTACACAATGGAATACTACTCTGCAGAAAAAAATAATGGTATCTTGAAATTCGCAGGCAAGTGCATGGCACTTGAAGAAACCATCCTGAATGAGGTAACCCAGTCACAAAAATAGAAACACAGTATGTACTCACTCATATAAGGATTTTAGAACTAGATCAAATGATCACCAGCCTATAATTCACATCACCAGAGGAACTAGGATACAAGGTGTATTCTAAGAGATTCATATAAAATCCCTCACAGAACTGTGAAGGGACAATTCGCCTAGACCTCAGGTAAAGTGGGGGAGGACAGCGAATGGAGAGAGAAGTAGGAGAAAATGAGGGGGAGGAGAGGAAGGCATGTGCGACCAGGAGGATTGAGCCTGGTTAGGAATGGAAAATAGGAAAGAGAGAGAGAGAGAGAAAGAGAGAGAGAGAGAGAGACAGAGACAGAGAGAGAGAACATAAAAGAGGGAGCCAATATTGGTTTGAAGATAAAGTTGAACACAAAGAAAGGTTGAGGGAACTACAAGACTGCTCCCAACTAACAATCTCAGCTCCCGTGGAAAGGCTATCATAAATGCTCTTCCTGGAGAGTGAGATCAACAGCTAACTTCTCCATGGAGTCCTCAACTAATGCCTGTTGAAAATAGGAGCAAACACCTATACATAAACACTGAGTCGAACTAGAACCCAGAAGCAGATGGAGAGGACAAGACCATGCGGTAGAAGTACATAGAGACAGCTTACCTGAACAAGGAGGAGCTAAGGGCCACTAGACTGATAGCTGGGAAGCCAAAGGGGTCTGACTCGGACCCCCCTGAATATGGGTCTCAGCCAGAAGGTCTGAGCAGTCTAAGAGACCTCAGACAGTGGAGCCAGGATGTATCCCTGGTGCACAAAAGGACTTTGCAAACATATGCCCCATGAGGGATAACTGCCTTATTCTTGAGATAGGAGAGAAGCCCTAGTCCCTACTTCACAGGATTATTCAGATCTACATGACCCCAACTGGATGGCATTCCCCTACATATGGTATTGTGGTGGGGGGTTGGGAGGGGAGGGGGTTTAGAGTGCATGTGAGAGGGCAGAGAGGGCAAAAGGGAGGGAAGGAGGGAGGGAGGGGAGGGAGGGAGGGAGGGAGAGGGAACTGGGATCGACATGTAAAATAATAAATTAAAAAAAAAAAAAACCGCTTTGACTCCAACATTTAAGTTGAAGAACAAGTTACTGGGGAAATGATTTCTATTTTTGTTTCCACAGAAAATGAAAAGATGTGGATTCCTTCCAGACTAATGTGGTTTGATCACGTCAGACCGCCTGAAACAGAGTACAAGCTGATCCTACATTCCAAACATCTGGACAAAACAGCCCTACAGACTACAGCTAGAATATCTGAATCTTCTTCGAATCCCCCAAGACAGTGACCCTTACCAGCAGGAAGTAGTTTGGAAAGAACGACGCCCAAATTCCCAAATATTGTGTATAAACGTTTGTTTTCATTTAATTGGACTTTGTTATATAAAATTAAATAAAAAAATAAAAGAAAAGAAAAAAGAGATAAGTACATAAAATATATTTAACTATTTAACATTTACAGTATAAAATTTAGTATGAAGCCTCACAGCTTTATTGTAAATTGTTTAGCCATTTACTTAGTTCTATTAGTCTGATTAGTTTTGGTGTTTTTTGTTTGTATTCACTTGCAAGAATTTTTCAAAATGAAGTCTAAAAATTAAAATTATAAGAATAAAAATAAAAGCTCAGGCATCCAGGGAGCTGGTCATGGGTAAATAAGAGGGAATGTCAAAATTGTGGTCAATTTGTTTACTTAGTTTTGATAATGGGAATACAATATGCTTCCTTTTCCATGTCACCTGAGCTTTTTACCTATGTGTGTGCGTTCTTCTTTATGTTTTTGGAAAGCTGGCCATTATTGAAGAGATGTTC
This sequence comes from Phodopus roborovskii, assembly GCF_943737965.1. Lineage (NCBI taxonomy): Eukaryota > Metazoa > Chordata > Mammalia > Rodentia > Cricetidae > Phodopus > Phodopus roborovskii. The sequence goes on along the minus strand of NW_026126408.1, from coordinate 1,847,575 downwards.
CTCTGAAACAATGAGTTTTGATTTAGGTGAATAATAATCATGCTTGCTACATATATGTGCACACACTGCTGGTCACAATCTGAACCAAGTATTTCCAGGCTTTGGCATGTTATTCAAATAATTAGAAATGAGTTCACAAATAATAAGTCAGCAAAGCATTTCATTTAAATAGATAGGACAGGATACATTGTAAGGTAGGCTTGGGTTACTTAGGCTGGAGTGCCCAAGCACACAGGTTATATGGAATCCAGGAAGAAAAGCAATTGATTGCTAAGGGACAGGCCATGTGTCTATCTTTGCTTTCATTGACAACCTCACATTACACAGATTTTGTTTATCTTGGCATCATCTTTCCAGTGATGCATCTGTTTTTAATAATAATGTGTACCTAATAATGTATAAACATAGGATGGTAAATATGGGTATACACTGAAAGTTCACACAGCACAGTTTGTCAGACTGTACATGTCACCCCACACTGGTTTAAACTGCATGAGACCCATGTTGCCCATTCCCAAATGTGTTCTGTGACATACTTGAATGGAAACTGACCATGAAAGAGGAGTTGCTTAAAGATCACTAGAGCATGGTTAACAGGCAGCTCCATGCAGCTGGGGCCTAGGGTTGCTAGTATATTATTGGAAGAGGGGTGTTTATGTGATGCCCAAGCCAATGAAGAGTTAGACTTGCTGAGCTATTATGCTTGCCTGCCTCACTTTTGAAGCACACTTTCATTTAAGAAGAATTACAGAGGAGACTGTTTTTCTTTTATTATGCAAACGTATTCTAGATAGATAAAAGAATTGCTTGCAAATGATTTTGCTACCTGGAGAATATTGCCTTGGCTCAAATCTCTGGGACAATACTGTAGAGTAGAATCACTTCCTTCAGAAGCCTAGGGATCTCTAGAGCAGAATCTAGAACCCATTAATTTTATCTTGAGAATGTAAGTTAGAGGAAGAGGCTCCATTAATAAGGTAACCTTGGAATTGAACTTAAGGGTACAAAAAACAAACAAACAAACAAATGACAAGAGGTCTAAATTACCCCGAGCCCCAAACAAAACTTCAGTAAGAGTTAAAATTAATGAAAAGTATCTGGGTAGACTGCAGTTAGACAATAGGCTTAGTGTGGTGTTTGCAAAAACTACTTAAGTGATTTATGCAGACTTAAGTGAAAACCCCCGAGAGCACCTGGGCCCCAGGAGGAGGATAGGTATGTGAAAGATGGAATATGTCACAAACTTTATAGAAGTATGCAAATGACACCCAGTGGGCACAGCCAAAGCAGTTATAGTAATGAGGTAACTTAATATTTTATTGGGAAAGATAAAACACCATTGGTCATGGGAAGTGGGTGCTTTGGTATAAAATTGTAAAGTCTTAAGTGATGTGGGAAGCACATGCATTTTAAGGAGGTGGAGGCTCTTCAGTGATTGGCATTAGCATGATGTGAAGGCATGAACTCAAAACAGATGTAGCTGCCATCAGGTTAGATTAAGATCATCACTTTAAGCTGCAATCCTTGCTGGCAAGATTGTTCATAAAGGAAAAGCTTGGATTCTCTATTCCTGGACCACCTGAATCTGAAGAAGCCAATCAATGACACAAATTTGTACTCTCACCTCCATATATTTCCCATGACACATGCACCCAAATTGATTGACGAGATCTACAAGGAAAACCTCAACTAATAATCTAAGCAATAGTGGAGAGGCTACCTTAAATGCCGTTTCCAGATAATGAGATTGATGACTACCTTATATGCCACCCTAGAGCCTTCATCTAGTAGCTGATGGAAGCAGAAACAGACACCCACAGCTAAACACTGAGCCAAAATCCTGGAATCGAGTTGCAGAGATGGTGGAGTGTTGAGCAAAGGGGTCAAGAACAGGCTGGAGAAAACCACAGAAACAGCTGACTGAACAAGGGGGAGTTAATGGACTCCAGTCTGATAGCTGGGTGTCAGTTAGGAGGCCTGGGCAATCTATGGGGCCTCTGGTAGTGGATCAGTATTTATCTCTACTATAAGAATCAACTTTGGGAGCCCATTCCACATAAAGGGATACTATCTCAGTCTAGACACATGGGGTAGGGCTTAGGCTCTGCTCCAAGTGATGTAATAGACTTTGAAGATTCTCCATGGAAGACCTCATCCTCCCTGGAGAGCAAAAGGGGATAGGATAGGGAGATGGTGGGGCAAAGGGGAGGAGGGGAGGGAGAGTGAACTGGGATTGACATTTAAAACAAGTTCATTTCTAATGGAAAATTAATGTTTGTTTTTGTACCATTGATGGGAGTCTCTGGGAATAGAGGCCCTTGGGAGAAGCATCTTGGGATGGGTATTGATTGCATTGTTCACCTCTGTATCCAACAGCACAAGAAATCTCAGTGCACCTTGTCTCTATGCTTAGGAGACTCACTTCTCCATGAATACCTATGCAAGATCAGAGAGAGAGAAATAAAAAGGCTGTAGGAAAAAAATCTATGGACTATAGAAAACAAAAAAGATCCCACCTGCTCTGTATGATGGACAGCCTTGATGGACTGCAGATGCTTAGAAGTTAGGCACAGGATTTCAATAGAAAGCTAGGCTTTCTATTTTTCCTTTTGAGACCCAAAGAAAGAGCAGTGTTCTGCACTATATTCTGTGAAAGGAAATGATTTCCTACGTACAAAATAAATGTTTATGTGGCAAAAGGAATATATCATGCACATATAACAATTTTTGGGTGGAGAAGCCAAGAGCTTAGGTTCTACAGAAAACGTTTCTTTGCATATGGCAATTATTTTTCCTTGAAAAGTAAACTGCTTTATAAAAATGAGGCTATAAATTTTTAGTGGCATTTTAAGTAGAGTATTATAGCCTTTAAAATGTCTTAGGATCACATGCAAAGCCAGGCTGCTCAGTAGTTTTTAATTTCACTTTGCTGAAATTGGTTTCTATTATTACTGGACATTGAAAGGAAACTCCCCCAAACTGCTCCCTTTGGGAAGAGAGTCAATCATCTCTGCTGCCTAGCTAGTTATCTTGTGAATATTCGACCTTTCTTCATGTTAAATATTTATTCTGGTGATAGAATGGGATTTTCACTCAGTATCAAGAATAACTCTGAGTCCCGTGTAAGGAATGGAAGTCTTCTTGTTCATGTTTTTAGCTTTTACTGACTGCAATAGCAAAGTGAGTGATGGCGCTCTGCCTTTCTTTATTTCTGATCAGCACTGTACCAGGCCTGTGGGTTTCAAGAAGCCTTAACAATACTAGAGGTAGATGTAATAAACCACAAAAAAAAAAAAAAAAAAAAAAAAAAAAAAAAAAAAAAAAGAAAGAAAAAAAAAAAAGCAAGCCTCTGCCATCATGCAGTATCTTATTTAAACATTACTCCATTTTAACTATTTCTCTTTTGTCATAAAAGTTAAATAAAATTTTTGTCAACTGTTCCAAATCTAAATTAATAAGTGTCTTCTATAAAATTATGGGTTAAAAAAGATAAGATGCAGATTTCTAGAGCATTTAAAATGCACATAAAATCATGGTCACTGGCTTTAGTGGGCATTAGTAAAAGCATGTATTAAGGTATAAAACATCAATCTGCAAAGTTGCTTCCATCAATTATACATCAAAGAGCTAAGAATGCTTGAGGTATTTTTAATGCCTTGTTTTGTGTCCACCAATATTGACTGTGAAAACAATTTGATTTCCAATATGTAAAGGAGGAGGAAGTATCATTCAAAAAATACTTGAAATTATCTGCACGTCCCACTGTACCTGAAATGTGTAGATAAATAACATGTGTATCAACAAATATCATTAAGAAGAATAAGCATATCCATTTAGATGGCTTAGGTGATGTGATTGCACTGGAATTTTTTAAAATTTGAGATACTTATAAAGTTGTTGTAAACTATCTTCCAACTCAATAGTGGATGTTTAGTTTATTTAAAATGATTAAAGAAAAATGAATCTGAATTCTGTATCTTAAAAATACTAAATTTTAGAAAATTAAATTTTCTGTAACTCTGTTTTGTCATGAATCTTAGAACATGAGAGGAGAATCAAAGGATATAAATAGACAAAAAAGCCAAATTACCTCTACTTGTAGATGATCTGATATTATACATAACAGATCTCTCAAATTCCAACAGAATACTCCTGGAAATGATCAACATATTCAGCAAAGGAGAAGGCTACAAAGTCTCCCCTTACAAAGTTCAGTAGTCTTTCTCTATGCCAACATCAAACATGCTGAGAACAAGATCACAAAACACCCCCATTCACAATAGCTGTACAAAACAATATTTCTAAGAATAAACCTAGCCACATGGGTGAATGCCCTTTACATTGAAAACTTTAAATATCTGAGGAAAAATAGAAGACAACACTGGAAAATACAAACCACTCCCATACTGATGGGTTGGTAGAATTAAAATTGTGGAAACCACCATCCTATCAAAAGCAATTTACAGATTTAAAACAATCCTAGTTAAAAATCTCCCTGTCACTCATCACAGAAACAGGATTCCTAGAGAACAAAAAAGAGCTAGATAATGAAAACTCTCAGAGTAAAATTATACTATAATATCTATAAACCAAATTATGATTAAATATAAATTTATTTTCCATCATAGGAATTGTTACACAAATATGTAGAAGAGGCAATGAGGAGAAGAAGAAAGGGAGGGAGAAAGAGAGAGGCTGACAAAGCCATAAATAACTAGGGTGCAATATTAAGAGACTGTGTAAGAAATGTATTGCTTACTAGCAGTTGCTATAGCAACTCCATCTCATTTTAGACAATGTAATGGCAATAAGGGGAGGATTCTGTAGATGAATAGTGAGTCAATCTATAATGGAATTTGAAATCTTTCTTGATGTCTGGTTTTCTGATTCAACCCAAATCTCAAAATGACAATGAATTGGTCTGTGCTTGCTCATCTCAGTAGCCTTCAGATAATAAGAGGTAGGAAGAGAGAAAGCACCCACTCCATTGCTCACTAGAATACTGTCTGAAACTATACTGCTATTCTTGCACTAGAATTCTTACTATGGTTGAACAAGGGCTTGCTTTGTTCTAAGGAGATAATTGAATGAAGGTTTGATGCTGTTTGATGACCTATGATTATAGAGAATTTAAGCAGCAGCAGAAGAAACATGGTTTAGAAAGGAGTTCAGGGGTCAGAGTCATGAGCTGCAGAGGCAAATGGTCTTCAAAAACTAGTCTTGTCTGGCTGGTTTGAACAAGTATCAAACCCAGGAGCAACCTCTACTACTGTACCAATTGTAGAAAGTATTTGTTTTCTAAGAGCCTTGGGAGCTTTTCCCATAGAAGTCTATCTATTCAGAACTCTGATCTGTCTCCCTCACTTTATTATTTCATCTATTGGTCCTGGCCAAGTAAGTCACTACATGCCTAGAGTCAGAAAGAAAGAAAATCACCTTGACAACTCTGCTGTCTTGAGGATCAATTAGTAAACAAAATGGTCATTCCCTACAGCATCAGTTTTTATTATCTATAGAACTTCAGAAAAGTTGAATGCTTTCTTAACTTCAGTATATTGCTCTGATTCAGAGAACTTTGTCTAATGCTCACACACTGGCTGATCTGAACAACCTTAGAGGATTATGAAGGAGATGGGTCAAACAAATATGTGAATACAGAAATTGCCAGTTTGAGCACCCTCTTTTCTTCTAATATGCATAAGTAAGATGATAGGCAAATGTAGATGATTCTCAGACTTTTCCTTCTACCTATCAGGCACATGATAAAGAAGGTCATGCTTGTGAACTTGAACCATGTTCAGATTTATGAATTTATGAAAATCCATAGCTCGAAATAGTAATGTTATGAAACTTAACTTTTTTGTGGTTAGGGCACAATGTAATTGAAGTCCTACATGAAGTATTACATGACCCTTCTTGTAATACACGTTAGTGGTAAAATAACACCTTTAAAAACTTACTTTTAAATTTCATTTGTTAACTTCTTTAATGAAACCTAGACATGTTGTTCTAACCAAGCATGATGATCAATCCATGTCAACTTGATTGGATTTTGAACTCACCTAGGAGATCACTTTTAGTGCAGCTGGGAAGAGCCTGTGGAAGCATTTAACCAAGTAGAAAAGATCTATCCTAAATGTGGGTGGTACCACCCAATGGAATAAGGTCTAGAATGACTGAACAGAAAAAAAAAAAAAATGAGCTGACCACTACCAAAATAAATTTGTTTTTCTTTAAGGGACCTTTGTCATTGATTTGTTCATAACAACAAGAACAATCATATATCAAGACTATATTTTGACATCTTCCAATTAGAATTTGGGTTTAATGTTGTATATATCTATAAACTGTACCTGAGTTCCTCAGTGTTTTACAATAATTCCATTCACCTATGTTTTTCTGTTAATGATAGTTATTGTAGGTATAATTTATTAATCTTAATATTTTGAGAAATGAAAACAAATTAAAACATTACCAAGTAAAGGTTAAGTGCTACAGTTTAATTAAATTTGAGAGAGCCAAATAAACTTTTGTTTTCTCTTTTAAAAACAAAACAAAATCTTAACAGCTAAGACCTTATTTTAGGCACCCTAGTGTACATTCTCCTATGAAATTTCAAAACATCTAATTAAGTAAAAAGTTAATATTCCAAGCTGTAACAATGCCTTGGTATATTTCTGTTACTATGATGACCACAATGATCAAAGGTAACTTGGGGAAGAAAGGGTTTATTTCCACATACAACTCAAAAATCACAATCTATAACTGAAGGAAGCCAGTATAAGAATTCAAGGCAGGATATAAAGTGCAGGCAATGGAGGAGTGTTGCTTACCTTGCTTGCTCCCCTCCCCATGGCTTGATCATTCCCTCTCCCTAGATGACCCTAGTGTGTGCCAGTTGACAAAAAACAAACAACTAAAGAACAAGCATGACCAATGACTAGAATTCGAACATGTATGATCCTCTTATCTATGACACATCTGGAAAAGCTAAATTTCAACCATAATTCAGAATTTTCTGAGGACCCTAGATGAAGTGTATTTCTAGGGCTGATCACTAGACTCTTCCAGGGTAAGTAAGGTTCTTTAGACTTCCAAGACTCAGCCCCTTAACAGTTCATTTTGATACTAATATTGTGCTTTGACCTGTCCTTGTTTCTCAACTTCAGTGTTCCTAATATGTGTCCTCCCTCCAAAATGTCTTAAATACTCTGGACTCTAAACTATGCCCATTCTTTCCCTTCTTAGTGGCCAGTATTCTCCATTAGCCTTCCTGAACCTTCCCTTGGGAGAGACTTCTGAATGGCATGGATGAAGTCAGCTGTGCTCAATCTGTAGCATCACAGATTCTCTGCTGAAGCTTTCAACACATTTCATTAGGGTTTAATGTTTTTGTTTCTTGGTATTTTACTAGATTTTGAACAAATGACAATAGCATTTAATACTATTTTAAATTCATACAGTTTACCACAGCATATGGCAATTAAGAACTTTTAAAGTAAAATTTATAGACCGAATAAAGGAAAAATTTAATAAAACAATATGCAAATGTATGTTGACTGGAGGGTAGTTAATAGGTAATTATGTTTATAAACCATTGTTCAACATTGCTTAGATTTTATTTCTAGCTACATGCTGTAAAAAGTTGAATATATTTAAGTTAATAAAATTTTAGGTTTTTAAATAATACAAAAACTAATAAAACTGATAAAAATGAATTCATATGAAGCATGATACTCTGAAACAGTATTAATATTGACTTTTGTATTTTGATAGACTAGGAACTCATTACTCAGAATCTTATGATGAGAAAGGAAAAGATTCAAATCTGACTCCATTTCATTCTCTGAACTTACTAAGAAAAGGGAATGCCCATGTAACATAACAATGAGATTAAAGAACAAAGAGGGAGTACCTGTTATTCAGTGATCAAAGTAAGTCAACAGATTATAATAAAACATGAAAAAGTGATGTAACAACACTATTCTGTTAATTACCTTTGGCATGTTTGTGACTTCCTTGTTTTAACATTTGTAAAATTACTTAGTTGAATTAGATACACTTTAGTGAATCCAATAGTTCTAGTATTTGCAAATATTTCATTGGAGGGGTGTTATAATGATGTCACATATAAACTTATTCAAAGAGGCAGAAAACCACCTTTAACAATATCTATGTAAATGTTTAAGTCTACTTTTCCAAAACTAAAGTTTTCTCTGGAAAACATGATGAAAGATTCTAAAGGGATACCTTAAGTCATTAAAAAAACAAAGATAATGGAATCTTGAAATTTGCAGGCAAGTGGATGGAACTTGAAGAAACCATCCTGAATAAGGTAACCCAGTCACAAACAGAGGAACATGGTATGTACTCACTCATATATGGATTTTAGACCTAGAGCAAAGGATCACCAGCCTATAATTCAAACCACTAGAGGAACTAGGATACAAGATGTATTCTAAGAGATTCATATAAGGTTCCTCACAAAAGGGGGAAGGGACAAGTCCCCCCAGAGCACATGGGAAGTGGGGGGGGTGAATGGAGAGAGAACTAGGAGAAAGAGAAGGGGAGGAGAGGAAAGCATGTGCAACAAGGAAGATTGAGTCAGGGTAGGAATAGAAGACAGAAAAGAGAGAGAGAGAGAGAGAGAGAGAGAGAGAGAGAGAGAGAGAGAGCATAAAAGAGGGAGCCATTAATGGTTTGAAGAAAAAACTAAAACTAAAGAAAGGTCTAGAGACCTACAAGACTGACTCCAACTAACAATTTGAGCAACTGTGGAAAGGCTACAACAAATGCCCTTCGCTGATAGTGAGATCAACAACTAACTTATCCACCATCATGGAGCCCTCATCTAGTACCTGTTGGAAACAGAAGCTAACACCCATACCTAAACACTGAGTCGAACTAGAATCCTGATGCAGACGGAGAGGATAAGACCAGGTTGCAGAAACACATAGAGACAGCTGATCTGAACAAGGTGGAGCTAATGGGCCCCCCACACTGAAAGCTGGGAATCCAGCATGGGACTGTCTCAGACCCCCTGAATATGGGTCTCAGCTAGAAGGACTGAGCAGTCTAAAGGATCTCAGACAGCGGAACCAGGATATATTCCTGGTGCACAAAAGGACTTTGTGGATACATCCCCCATGGAGGGATGGATACTGCCTTAACCTAGAGACAGGAGAGAAGTCCTAGTCCCTACTTCAAATGACTTGACAGATCTACATGACCCCACCTGGATAGCATAGCCCTACATGTGGAATGGGGGTGGAGGGATGGGAGGGGAGGGTGGTCAGTGTGCATGTGAGGGGGGAGAGAGGGTAAGAGGGAAGGAGGGAGAGGGAACTGGAATCGACATGTAAAATAAAAAAAATAATTAAATAAAAAAGAAAGAAAAAAAAAAAACAAAGATAAGGCTATGGGATATCATTTAGAAATGGAATCAGCAGCTTGAGATATTTTGGTTTCAACGTCAAAACTCCACTGTGTATCTTACAAGGGCAAAGTATGAAGCTGGGATTTCATTGGTTGTTAACAACAGCAAAGTTTAACAATAGCAAAGTAGTGAAATAAGACAGAAAAAAATCACTGAGGAATTTAAAGTGAGAGTTGTAATATTTAGGTAATAAATGTGATTATTAAAATTAAATACTTTTCTCTCATTTAACATACATTATGTCTTCCAGTTTGTAGGGATTTAGATTTTTAATCTTTAATAAACACACTGAACAGCTTGAAACATTTTGGGGCCATAACTGTATTATGGAAGCAAATAACTCATATGCAAAGAAAACCACACTGCTGTCATGACTCAATTGAAATGGATAACAATGTTTATCAAAATGATGTTCAATGAAACTTCCACTTTACCAATGAAAGTACTATTTCAATCTATGTGTGTGAGTGCCTATGTGTGTACTTGTGTGTGCATGCAGGCATACGTGTACATGTGTGTCTGTGTATGTGCATGATAGTAATGCCTGTCTATACAGCATGTATGTGGAAGTTAGAGGACAACCTTGGGTGTTGAATCTTCCCATTCTTTTGAGTCAAGCTCTCTACTTTGCCAATATATATGTATTATCTGGCTCAGGAACATCTGCACACCCATTCTCATATTCTATCATTTCACAACCACTGGAGTTGCAGATACATCAAGTCAGGCATTTTACTTTGAGACATTTCCCTAGCCTCATTTGTTTTTCCTACTTTTTCTTAGGTCATGAGAGGTGACAGCTTTCTATATGTACTTTGCTTATATGGTTGGCACAAAAATAGACCGATCCTTATTCTCAAATCCCTTTTTTACTAAATACATATTTCTACGGAAAGGTTAAACAGAAAAGAAGTACCAGCTGCTAAACAATTCCCATAATTACAGAAATTAAATGTGACCTCCATTCTCTTGTTGAGCTGCCAATGGGCCCAGCTGGTGAAAACTATCATGCAGCCTGGGTGGACTTGGAAAGGAAGCCTTTTGATGTGCAGAAAAGAGTATTTTAACACATGTGTTTCATTGTATGGTTGCCTGTAAATTCTAGAAGCATCAGAACCTCTATAGAATAGCAGAGACATAAGGATTAGGCTTTAAACAATTGATAGTATCAGTCTTCACATTGTTACATTCCCATTCTTAATGTCTTGTACAATACCCTCATCTTTCACTTCCTTTCCCTAATGGTATCTAAAAAATATAATTAAGTTACATTAAATATAAAATTATTGATTACCTATTCCTTACCATAAACATTTATAACATAACTGTACAATCTGTACACATAGAAACCAGTTACATTTTGACATGTTGACTTAAAATCATTGAGCTATTTTTATAGTTGACACTACAATGTTTCTCATGAAATGTCACTGATAACCAACACACTATCAGAGTGGAATGCAGTTCACATTAAAGATAGAGGTATTAGTTTATCTTCAAAGCAGATAACAAAACTGAAAAAAAAATAACTTAAAAGTAAAAGAGACAATGGGTTTGGTGATAATTATGGAAAATATCTAGAACATCTTCAAATTTTAGGGTGGAATAGACTTATTTTATGCATGTTTTTAAAACATAGAGTGAGATAAATCTCAATCTTGCACTCAAAGACCTCACATTCAAGAAGAATTTTATTAGTATACAATCTTTTAGTAAAGACATTTCTTTTAGTAAAGACATTTTTTGCATGCTGGGATTAAAAGGCCCCATTTAGAACAGTGAAAGAGCACCTTGCTTAGGAAAGGCCTAGTGAATGTCTACACAAAAGACTGTGGGGCAGGAGTCACTTACTTCACTGTTCTCTAATACTTGCAGCCAAGCTTACAGACACTTCCAGTTGGCTCTAGGCCAACTTAAACCTATTTAAAACACCTTAACATAGCAATATCCAAGAAGGTTCCATAATTGTTTCCAAGTTCATATTTCACTTAATGTCACAGAGCATTGAAGAGGACTTAGAGATAATCATTTCCATATGGCACTCAAATACAGAAAATACACCTATGTTCAACTATGTGATAAAGGGAAAGTAGCAAAATAAACATTAAAAGACAACTGTAACCTGGTTATGATGATGCACACCCAAGCTCATGAGGCTGAGGCATGAGAAACTTGAGTTGAAGGCAAACATGGGTTATATAACAGATTCAAGATCATCCTGAACTTCATAGCAAGATTGTCTCTCAAACAAACAAGTAACAAATGAAAACTATTGAAAGGTGTATTGCAGGGCTGGAAAGTGTCTCAGTTGATAAAGCACTTGTCACATAACTGTGAAAACCAGAATTGGGATCCACTGCATCAATATAAATGATTGGAGGAAGCTTGGGAGCCTGCCTGCAATCCGTGTAGTGATACTGAGATGGAAACAGGATTTCTAGAGCAAGCTGGCTGGCTAGACTAGAATCACTGAGCTCTGAGTTAAAGTGATAGACTCTGTCTCTTGTCTTAGTATATTAGATGGTGATAGAGCCAGGAATTTAACCCACATCAACCTGTAACTCCACATGGAAATACACACATGTGCATATACCCTGACACATGTGAGAATATATACAAATGCACATCTACCACATACACATATGCACCAACAAAATATAATTAAATTGTAAGACTTCAGGAACAATTTTATTATTTTCACATATGTATATAATTTAGTCTATGAAAAATACAAAAACTTGGGGATAACAAGAATTATTCGATATGATAGAAAGGAATTTGTGGAGCATTTACATTTTTTATTTGCTTGTTTATTACACTTTCTGTTTCAAACAAGATCTCCTTGTGTCAATCATTCTGGCTTTGGATTCACTACATAATCCATGCTGTCATTAAAGTGGAATCTTTTAAGTTTCCAGTGTTGTGATCACACATGTTTGTCTGGCCTTTGTGGCTATTTAAAATTAAAAAGTGGGAATGTGTATTTGCAAAAATTCTGCAGTTGAAGTTGTAGAAATTCTCTGAGTGGTGCCACAAAATTAGAACAAAGTGGTCACTTAAAATGAAAATAAACCAATTAGGGAATCTTCTTAGCAAATAAAGTTGAAAATGGTAGGACAGTAAAAGAGGAGGGAATGGTCTGCCCCTCAACAAAGTTATCTAAGACCATTTTTCATAGTGACCACAATGTTATTCTTTCCTCTGAATTGAATCATTCTGTCCAGAAGGAGAGCCCAGACCTTCAAGTCTTAAGAAGTTGAAAGAATTGAGACTGTAGCTCTGATGGTAGCCAGATTGCCTAGTATAAAGAACCCTGAGCCGTTGTTTTCAGCACCATATACACCAGGAACGGTGTTGCACGCATACAATCCAGCATTTCACAAACAGGCAAGTGATCAGAACCTCAAGTCTTCCCCCAGCTACACTAGGAGGTTAAAGCCAGCTTCAGATGCCAGTAGTACTTATTTTTAAAACATAAAGGAAGGAAATAGAAAGAAATACCGTTAATGAAACTTACAAGATGCGGGAAGCTCACAATGTGAAAAGATTCCTTACTCCTTTCTCTGAGGCTCTAGAAGCAATAAACAATGACTGGGTAAAAGACAATGTCCTGTTGATGGCACTGCCTGCAAGTCATGCAGGAAGCTCCAGGGATACAGATTTTGTTTTCACTCGCTCTAGAGTGTCCTTATTTTTATTGATGCCACTGCCTTTGAGTCACATACCTCCTGTGAGTATATCCAAAAAACTCATTGTTCCACTGAACTTGACATCAGTAGAGCTGTTTTGTAGGTCTGTTATTAGTGCCCTCACCAAATGAATTGAGGTTGTCTCCATCTAATTAGTTAAGTTTCCACAAGGTAGTAGTATATGAAATCCTTAAGCAACAGTTATAAAGCCCAATGACAAATGTAAGGAATACTAATACAAGAACACAATCTTGCCAACAATAAACACAATTCCACAATCTCAGAAATTCTTCCACAGGGTAAAAAGACAAGGGAAGAACTCCAGTACATCTAGAAGATAGAAATAAACCATCACTTACTAATAAAAGTCACAATCCTGCCTAGGTTTTCCATTCATGCACAATGATCTCAATAATTAATGATAGCTTTAATTCTCATGGCTGTAAAGGCAAATTCACTCTTCACAGGCTTGAAAACATAGAAGCCCTTGGATGATGACCACTTTAAAATACCAAGTTAAAAACCACGTTAAAAAACAAAGAAAGAAGAAAGCATGCTACTGTCTGCCACAACTCTGGGTTTCAAACTGGAGTGTTCACTGACATAGTCAAGTCAGAACTTTGTGGAAGATAATTTGCTTATTTAAATAGTCTGCATAGCCTGAGATTGATTTGTACAACACAAGGTTAGTGATGGCACAGATGGGGCCAAATACTTCTGAGGACATTAAATGAAAGTCCTACTGTGGTTGCTACTCATCGCAAGGCATCCTGCTGCACAGAACTGGACACCCGAGGCTGCCATATGTCCTGAAACTCCATGTTTCCACATGCAGCTGCCATCCCATATTATTCTCATACACTAACAAATCTTTGCAGGGTGCAACTTACTACATGAATCTTGGTTCTATCCATGAAACTCAATGGAGTATAGAAAATGCAGATTTTTTTTTATTCTCCTTTAGAAGGAATACTAACACAACTGGGCATGAGAGCTGAAGAGAGGCTTATTAAACTTTGGAGATCAGCTGTTTGGTTCTGACTGTATAGCACAATTATGCAGGTATAATATAGGCAGCCTAACATAGGAGGGAAGCAATAAGAACACGCAGACAAGGAGAAGAATGAAAGTCCCTGGAAATGACAATGAACTGAATATTTAGAACAACCAGGTATGATTATAGAGGGCAGTGGCTTCAAGAGAGATGTCTCCTAAGCAAACTAATAATCCTGATAGAGTTTTGGAAGCATTTGAATATACTATAAGAAGATTCTCAGTCACTATAGAAACAAAAGTATAAGTGATGTGGCTATTTGCATAGATTGATATGGCACACCCTGAAGATTCACTGTCTTGAATCTACTTCTTCATTGAAATTACCCATTGTCATGTGACTTGCTTTGACCTATAGACTACTAGCAAAATCATCAGAAGCAAAGACTTGAGAAGTACTAATTTGAACACTAAGATTTGTGTCTCTTAAGCTAACTCCTTGAGCTTGATGAAAGAGCTAGCTTACAAGAGGGGAATGCTCAAAGAGCAGCCAACACTCAATGATCAATATGTCAGTAGGAAAATTTGGACTTTCTATGTCAAAGGAACTGTCAGGATTCACAGGAAAGAAATGACTCAGATGTGACTGACTACTGAAGCTAGTCACAAACCCAGTATAAACTTCTAGCCAAAAAATTCATAGCAAATCCAGTGCTATACACACAATAAGTAATACTTTATATTTTTAAAAATAGTAGGTAGGTTCACTGCATAAATATGTTCAGTTCATTTGTTTATGTATTGTTATGCTAAGAAATAAACTGCTGCTTATACATGGTGACCACTCTTAAAATCTAAAATATATTCAGGGAGATACAAAATTGGGGGATCTGAAAGACCGGAAGGAAGATATGCCTACAAATACTAAGTGGTTTTACATCAACTGTTCAAAACCAAAATATATATTGATAGTTTAGACTGTAAGTTTTATTTTTCCACTATGAAACAAACTCATGACTTTAGACCTAATTCATGGGGACCAGCAGAAAAGTTCTTTTGATTAGACCAGTCAAAATTTATGAATCACAAAATTATGAGAAAATTAAATTACTGGTTTTTATACCTCACAAAATTTGGGAATAATTTTGTACAACAACAGATAAAAGAAAGGAACATTTATGTACTTTGAAATCACCACTTAAAAAAAAAAAAGGAAGGTATTGGTAGCTGTGGGAGAACAATGCTTTCGGGGACGCAATTGCCTATGGTGTGGATCTCAGTCAGAACAGTCCTTAAGGCAGTATCAGGCATGAGTAAGCAACAGAGAAGGAACTAGCTTGGAACATTTGAAGGAGAGAGAAGCAGTTAAGTATTTGGAGTTTCCATTACTCAAATCCGCACACAAAGAGAAAATCAAGAATAATAAAGGATTTAGCATTGGGCAGAGCACGGCTGTGAGATGAGACGCTAATGAACTTGGCCCTTGACAGTTTAAGATGCCTTTGTCTCTGATGAGGAAAGAAGCAACTGCAGAACATGTCATTCCTGAGAATGGTGGGTGAAGAGAGTCTGGGAGACAAGGCAGATGGGAGAGGAACCAGAGTCAATGAGAAAGAGAGCAACACAGAACACAAGGAAAGGAGGGGTGAGGGAGAGAGGGATGACAGGAACAGGGACAGTCCTCTCAAGTACCCACTTGAGTATGGTGGAAACAAGCACTTGAGGAAATGACCCAAATCCCAGGCGAAACCAGCCTAAGTTAGTAATAATGTTTAGAGTTCTCCGAGGCTCAGGAACGTCTCCCCCACTGTCCATCAAGGAATACTTCTTGATCCTATGACAATGCACAGAGCACAAAAAAAGAGATTTTTACCTTCGCAAAAGGAAATAATTAACTTTAACACAAACTGTGTTCTGATCTTGCCTAATCAGGCTTATATTCAGAACACAGATAAACTAAATATTTTTTTCAAATGAATTATTTATATCCCTAAACAAAGCTCTAACATATACCAATGTAAATATCAAGCATTACATCTGATATCCAGTTAAAAATCACCAGACCTAAAGAGAAGAGAAAATATGATTTTAATGAGAAAATAAATTGAAATAAACAAAAATATGGTTTATGTTTAGGTGATTTTTGAAGGGGGAGCCACCATCATAAAGTAGAGTTCTTAAAAGGGATAGAAAATTTCGCTCATTGTCTCTTTCATAGGAGGTCAGAGCTAGAAGGTGTCATGTGTAGAAAAAGACAGGAGCCCTTACACCAGTCACACCTATGTGGGACACTGACCTAGGACTCCCTGCTCTGTGAGGAGTGAATGTCTGTACTTAAGACATACAGTCTGTAGTGTTTCATGATTTAGCCCTGAGTGACTAAGACACTGGCATGTGGACATATTTTCATTTATCTTGCAAATCTCTGAGAAATATATTGACTGGGCTATTGGCTTTCATAAGAGCACATAGGCTATGTAGTAAAATCTATTTCCTAAATCATTATAATCGCTTACTTCTATTCCTGATATGTGTGCCAATGTGTATCTGTGCTAAGTGCTCCACTGTAGAAAAAATTCTTTTATTTTCACATAATCATAAAAAAATAATTATGCTGGGCATTGGTAATCCACACCTTTAATCCCAGCACTTGGGAGGCAGTGGCAGGTGGATCTCTGTGAGTTCGAGGCCAGCCTAGTCTACAGAGCGAGTTATAGGACAGGCTCCAAAACAATACAGAGAAACTCTGTTGAAAAACAAAACAAATAATAATTATATAATTATAAAGTAATAATATCATATAACATGACTATATAATGTATACTATATAAAATAATTATAAAAATAAATTTGAAAAGTATATTGAATATCTATGCAATGTCACCTAGATTCTTCCAGAAACATTTTTATCATGTTTTTTCTTCCTAACACCCATCTTCCAATTTACTGAATGCATTTAACTTTACTTTGAGATAAAAGCATATTATAATAATAACAATGGATTTATTGACACATGGTCCTCAGTACTTCATTCTAATAAATAAAATTCAGCATTTTAAGTGATTTCAATTTTGAAGTAAAATTTTATGTAACTAGACACAAATTTATCTGCACTGTTGTGCAGTTTGAAAAAATTGCTTTGATCTCGTAGAGCAATCTCTGCAAGGAAACTTCACAATCATGTCTAGAATGTTCCTTCTTTTAACTAGTGCAAATAACTTCTGAATTTTCTTCTTCTGCAATTTTAATTATTCTCTTGCATTTTACTTTCATTTTACCTATAAGGAATTATAACTACACACACACACACACACACACACACACACACACACACCTACCCAGCTTACTCCTTTTCATATGACCCTTGGTATGGGTAGCCTCTCCCTGAGAGCTCATGATATATGAGGTTCAATTTTCCAGCCTGGAGTTCTTGGTCCTTCCCCTGTTTAGAAATAGCCGCCTGTTTTAAGAGTGTATTACCATACAACCTTTTTATTTGTTTGTTTGTTTATTATTTTATATGTTGATCCCAGTTCCCTCTCCCTCCCTCCATCCCTCCCTCTTACTCTTTCTGTCCCCTCACATGCACCCTGACCACCCTCCCCTCCCATCCCCCACCCCAATTCCACATGTAGGGCAATGCCATCCAGGTGGAGTCATGTAAATCTGTCAAGTCATTTGCAGTAGGGACTAGGACTTCTCTCCTGCCAGACAACCTTCTTAATTGCAGGCTCTGAGTGTGATTCTGAAAATGTTTATAGGTTTGACCCTAATCCTAGTTGATGGGTGTAGGCAAGAGCACAGGCACAGCCTTGACAACCTCCCCGGTAAACGATGATTTCAGGAGGTGTTTTTGATGTTTGTTTTTTTTCTTCCTTTGGTTAAAAGAAAGGCACTTTGCCTTTTTGCCACCAGTATTGTGGTTCTGGGAAAATTTGGAAGGCCTCCAGTGTCTGTAAAACAGCCTGAGATGCAGAACTCTTGTAGATAAGGTCAGTGCTCACAGGCGGCTCTGAACAGCTTTCAGTGAACTCCCTCCCTCTGTGAAGAATTTCCGAGGCTCTGCACAGGAGGCAGGTTTAATTAGTTTTCTTCACTCCTGGATAGATTCTGCTGCTCTTTGAGCAGACACTTGGGGTAGTGGGAAAGTAATTCCCTTTTCACCTAGTCCACTGAGGCATAGTTCCTGCCCCCTGTAAGTGACTTCGGACAAAAATGAAGAGGGATCTGTTTTTACAACCTGCTAGGCTGAAACTGGAGCATTCAACAAGGAACACAACTGAAATGGGTGAAAGATGGCCAGCTTGTATCTGCCAGGAATACTGAGTTCAACAGGAGACTTGAACCATGATAAATGTTAATTCATTATCCTACCAGCCTAGTTCTAGGCAGGGCTCTGCAAAGAGACAGAAGTTCTATTTTCCTGGCTATATCTCTGTCACTTTATCCCTGTGTAATACACAGGGCAGACAGATGTAGTGTGCCTCTTGCTCCTACAGTTGATCCCTAGTGCTTTCCCATTGGGCAAGTACCTGCTCTGATGAATGGTTCTCTAGTAGTTAAACGTTTTTATATGCCACCTAAGTGCAAGTCTCTCTGAAATTTGGAGGTGGGTAGATTTTGAGCTTATACAATCCCTTTCTGATCTACTGCCTTTGAAACATAAACCTCTACCACGACTTACACACTGGTATTTTAAGACCAACAGTAGCTTCTGTAGGACACATCTTGCTTAACAGTCAAGGGCATGCTGCTCAAATGCCACTGACTCTTTGTATATCAAGGTTTATTGGAATTTCTTGAGTGAATGTTGACATATTTGCTCTTTGCTCTTTGCTTTTTCAAAGTCAGAGGAGAACTTTCTGTATCATTGTAGGTATCTGTCTGTTTGAGTATGCACATGGATAGAGTGTGTGTGTGTGTGTGTGTGTGTGTGTGTGTGTGTGTATTTTGTGCAGATGTATGTTTATTCATTTACACATGCTGTGAGGGTATGGAAACCAGAGGACCACCTTGAAAGTTGTTTTTCTGCCATCATTTACCTATTACTGACCAGGAAATTAGAAAGTTGACTAGGCTGACTTTCCAGTGACACACAGGAATCTTCCTCTCTCTGTCTCCCCAGTGCTGGGACTCAAAGCCCATTCTAGTGTATCTAGAAATTTTAAAATAGGTTCCAAGGACTGAACTCAGTGCAGAGCCAGTATTCTACAGACTGAACTTTATACAACTAACCCCATTGTATTAACTATTGATAATTTTCTGTAATGGAGTGCTTGTTTTGTTGAGAGATCTAAAAGAAATGTATTGTTTATCTCTTCAAAAGTTAGAATCTTCTGAATCTTATAATCCATAATTATGAGTGCTGTGGGAAGGCATGCCTATTGGTGATATAATGGCATGGA
Organism: Phodopus roborovskii; assembly: GCF_943737965.1. Taxonomy (NCBI): domain Eukaryota; kingdom Metazoa; phylum Chordata; class Mammalia; order Rodentia; family Cricetidae; genus Phodopus; species Phodopus roborovskii. The sequence goes on along the minus strand of NW_026126408.1, from coordinate 1,828,052 downwards.
TGTTATGGGTACAACGAACACCTCTATGAGTGGATTTGAGATTCAGTCCACAAAAGGGAATGCATATCTGTTGTTATAAGCCTCACCCAAAACTGGTAGATAAGATGATCATGGAATGGGGGAAGGTAAATGAGGCCTTAGTTCTCCCTGAAAGACTACTGACAGTTACTGAAGACTGGCAAAATGTGTGCCACTTTCTGCTAAGTTGTCCATACTCTTGGGAGAGGGGGGAGGCAGGACTCCTTCTCATGCTCATGCAAACAGTACTAATTAAATCAGTGCATCATTTAAAAAACAATAAACAGGTGGACATTTTAGGAAAAACTTTCAGCAGAAGAAGGAAGAGAATATAGTAGGGTAAATGATTAAAAGTTCCTATTAGTATGAGATTGTCAGTGAATAAAATATTACATATAAAATATTACATAGCTTTTTCCATAAGTTGGGATTTCATCCTTTGGAGATACTTCCATCATTCAAGTGCTTGAAGAACAGGCAGAACTTAAGTTTCATCAGCACACAAATAAAACAAACATGATAGTACGTACAGGTTACCCCAACACTGGTAGGACAGGGAATCCTCATGGCTGCATAATTGGTTCATCAGAATCAGGGTAAATTAAGTGCAATGAGTAACACTGTTTCACAAAAAAACAGGTGAGGGTGATTAAGAAAACACTCATGTTTTTTTCTCTGGACTCCACCACAAGCACACACACCTGTGTACATGAACACAAACACAATCAAAATAAATGTTAGATTTGTTTGCTGAGGAAAGATAAATAAGTAAATAGTAATTCATAATGCATGGTTTTTTAAATTCATAAAATTATTTATACTTATTATATAATACTTATTAAAGCTTTTTTTTTATCCAAGATAATAAAGTTGATGGTTATGTCATTTTACAACTTGCCCAAAGAAATTTTAAATTGAAAGATTGTGTATCCAAGTTGTACTGGATCCATGGGTGGCCGCTTAATTCATCAAGATAACTGTTGTCTTCCTGCTGTTAAGTCCTTTTCTCTCTCCTTTGGCAGTAATTGAGATGTGCATTTTCCCCCATTGCTTCTAAAGCATTTGAGTTTTATTGTCAACAGCATAAAGATTTAGGAGACAGCTCTTACCTGAGAATTCATGTCTGAAAGCTTATAATCATTGAAAGAAAATAAACTAAAGTCCACACACAACAGGGAGAAAGTGTTGTTTAATATATAAGTGAAATACACCATTAAAGTGCAATAGATGCATGCATGAATGGATAGCTATATGTCTGTGCAAATGGATGTCTGGTATACACAAGTGCACACATATAATTTCTATTTGGCAAAATGTATATTTTCTATAAGAAAAGATTAATTCCCATTATTTTAACTGTTGTTAACTTTATATTGCCTCCAGAGAAAGAACTCTTAAACACATTTTATAGAATTATATAACTCTGGGTTATATTTTACTGTTTCCTATAGACAAAATAACCATAGCAATAATATCATGCTAATTATTCTTTTATTCAATGGCTGACAATTTTTATATTTACCTACAAGAATTATTTGTTCAAACATGCATGGTGAATGTCATAGTTCAGTTCAATACAGAGACAAATATATACATGTGTATGTTTATACACACACACACACTTTCAAACCAGATATATTGTTTCAAACCTTGGTAAATGGTTTCTACATATGTTAATTTCTTTGTTCATATCATCATATACCTGACCCAAGCAATTTCACAATTGAAATCATTATTTTTTATTAATTTAGAAACAATCTAACTTTACATATCAGTCCTCCATTCCCTCTCCCTCCCATCTTCCCAAACCTTCCACCCAATAGAAACACTTACTAAGACATTTTAATAGGAGCTCACTCTGTAATCAGAGAGAGAAAAATGTACATTAATAACTGTATGTTAGGTGTCAGTGAAAATATCACTATAAAAATTACTATGCAGAGAAAAAAATTCTATTCTGAGAACTGGTAACACCTCTACCCCCTCCCCCACACATATACATATACACAAATACACATACACAAACAAACACTGTGCTTGGGTGCCTGGGTATAAGTTCTGTGTATTTAAAATATTGGATAGTAAGTTTTTTGTTGTTATTAGTTGTTTATTTATAGCCATTAGTGCAGGGACATGAAGATTGAAATGTGAACTACTAATTTTATAGTGTTGATATTGAGTACCATGGAAAGTATCATCTTCAAGCCTTTAGTAAATCTTACACTGCCTAAATCTCAAAAAATTACAATTGAATATAACATGATACCACAGTCACTTCATAATTTTACATAGTGACAAAATATGCACTTTTGTTATTTGGTTTCACTGCTGTAATAAAATATATGATTATAAAACAACTATAGAAAGACTTGTTTTGTCTCACAGTTTCAGAGCTTATGGTATACGGGTAAACTGGTCAGTTGGTTTTAGGTCTATGACAAGGGACAAGGTATGGCATCATGGATGAAGGTCACAGCTGGAGAGAGATGTTCACTGTGTGGTATACAGCAACAAATAGAAACAGACAGCAACAAATGATAGACCCTTCAAGATATAAGAACCTAGATATTTCTAACCAGAAACCATCCTCATTAAATTATGAATCTGTGAACAGGCTAATTCATTGATTAAGTGAGAGTTCCTCATGATCTAATCTTTAAAATTTTACTAATCAACTTTGTAATGCAAAGCAAGCCTTCTATACACAAGCCTGTAGGTAGCATTTCATATTTAAGCCAGAGCCATGGTTGCAAAGGACCAGTGCTCACCAGAGCCTACAATCCAAGCTTTCATTCAAGCTGCTGAATGCCTTTTCACACACAATGAAAATTAATTGGACACCCCAGTAAAATAATGTGTTCTAAGCTGGACAGTGGTGGTGCATGCCTATAATCCTAGCACTCAGGAGGCAGAAGCAGGTGGATCTCTGTGAGTTTGAGACCATCCTGATCTACAAGAGCAAATTCTAGGACAGTCTCCAAAGCCACAGGGAAACCATGTCTCAAAAAAAAAAAAAATAATGTGATCTAAAAGATTTCTTATGTACTTCTATCTCTTGGAAGTTATGTGAATTGGCTACATAAATTATCCCCTCATAGAGAAAGTAAAATGAACTGTTACAGCCACAGGATTTACAATATGAGTTACAGGTGCCATAACCAATGTTCTTCAGAGAAGATATCAAACTATAATGAATTTATAGAAAATTAAATTGTTAAATGCAGATTGTTAAAATTAAATTAACTTGATAATAAATCATCTAAAGTTCATGTCAGATTCAGACTAATTAAACTGAAGGAAAAATGTGCATAAATATCAAAGAGGAACCACAGGAAATAAAAATTTCATAGGTAGGCTTAATTATGTAGCTATTAATAATATATATATATGTATGTATATATGTCAGATGAGTTATATGGTCTGAAACAATAGTTAATGGAAATAGCATGAGTGTGAGAGTTAAATAGATATCTAAGGTCAATGGGTCCATTCTAGGTAAGTGTGTCTTATTCAATTTTCATTACTGTTTCTCTTAAGTGGAAAACAAAGAATACTTCATATAATCAATTTTCATTTGCATAGTGATTGAAACTAGGCATGTAAGACAAAATGTTGACTATGTATATGGTCAAAGAATGCCAGATGTTATCCTATGTGTGAGCCTCACAACAGCTTGGCACCAGGGGAGCTTAGAAAGAGATAACTGATATCGAACTTTAGCACAGTGAATTCATGACAATAAATAAGGAAAATATGATGTACATCAATGTCCTTTACAATATAAAATGTATGGTAGAATATTGTGCAGTCCTTTGCTGATATTATTAAATTTTTTCAATGCCATCATGAGCCCATGACACTTTCATACTATTTTAAGTTGACTTCAGAACAAGTCCATCAGTCTCTAATACACAAAATGTAATTTCTAATGAAAAGAAAGACAATAAATAATTGCAGTATTATCAAATTATGAAGTTTATATAATGGTTAAGATCCAGAGAAAAAAACAATTTCAAAGTTTTCAAGGCTGAGCTGAAAATGGGACATGACCAGAAGACTCACCAAGGAGTAAGGGACAATGAATGAGGAGTCTCAGAACAAGTTGGGAGAGAGGAGATGGACTTACTCACATCTGGTCACTTAGATGAGAGTAGATTTAAAATTTAACATGCACAGGGAGGGTTTAATTGCTTTAGTCAAACAAGTTGCATTAAAGTAACTCTGGATGCAGCTTGAGTCACTGTGAAGGGACAATGACAAGAAACAGAAGATGACCGTGGGAAGGGAGGGTTTCAGCTGTCAACTGGGTAAGGCCAGAAGGAATTTGGATTAAGGACAGCATTGCTGAGGATGGTTAAAAATGATTTATATAGAACATACAGTGAAAAGCCAATAAAGGCTTACTGACAATGAGGGTCTCCAGTTAAAAGATCTGAAAAACTGCTAGCTCTTTATATAGATGAGGATGATTGGAGGATTGTTTTATGGTTTAAAGATAAAAGTTTGTAGGTTTTAAGAGAAATCTCTCATTAGGGAAATGTCCAGAGATCTACACGGATGACCCTAACTAACAATCTAAGCAATAGTGGAGAGGTTACCTTAAATGCCCTTTCCTGATAATGACATTGATGACTACCTTATATGCCATGCTAGAGCTTTCATCCAGTAGCTGATGGAAACAGAAGCAGGCAGCCACAGCTTAAACCTGAGCCAGACTCTTGGAATCCAGTTGCAGAGATGGAGGAGTGATGAGCAAAGGGGTCAAGAACAGGCTGGAGAAGCCCATAGAAACTGATGACTTAAACAACAGGGAGTTCATGGACTCCAATCTGATCGCTTGGAAACCAGAATAAGACCAACCAAGATTCCCTGAATGTGGGAGGACTAGGCAGTCTATGGGGCCTCTAGTAGTGGATCAGTATTTATCCCTAGTATTCAAATGGACTTTGGGAACCCATCCCACATAGAGGAATGCTCTCTCAGCCTACTCTCAGCCTAGACACATGGGGCAGGGCCTGGGCCCTGCTCCAAATGATATGACACACTTTGAAGACTCCCCATGGGAGGCCTTATCCTCCTTGGGAGCAAAAAGGGGATGGGATGGGGTTTGGTAGGGGGAACAGGGGAGGATGAGTGCATGTGGAAACTGGGATTGACATGTAAAGCAAGCTTGTTCCCAATTCAAATAAAAACATATATATAAAAAGATAAAAGTTTGGTTTGAATATTAGATTTCAAATACCAGGCAAAAATGGGAACAAACACCTGTACAATAGACACAGGTCTGCAAATAAGGAGAAACACAGAATTAAAGAGGGAGAGCAGACACTAAAGGTCAGTAGTATGCACTTGCAGCCTTGAGCATGAACTCTGTGACTACGTCTGTGTCACCAGGCCACTACAAAAAAAAAAGTCTGCTTTGATAGATGTAGTGACACCTAAAGAGCAGGTAGAAAACAGTAGAGAAAGACATTGATTCTGGGTCATGACCAAAATCGTTGGCAGGAGAAGTTGCTACTCGCATGGCTACGGGAGGAACTCAATGCACAATTCCATTCTCACTAGGGAGTAGCGATTAAGCACCTTAATAGTTTCATATAATGTCCAGCTGAGAACCAAGCCTGACTGAAATAATTACAGAGAAGTGGGTGGAGACAGGGCAAATAATAGGTATATGCACCTATGCACAGTTTATTTCAACAGTTTGGGTGGCAAGATCTGCAGGGACAAGGAGGGCCCCCTAGAGAATAATTCCTGCTTTGTATTCAGGATATTAGCATGAAAATGCATCCTTGTCAGAGAGGTACATAATAGGAGAAAGAATCATAAATAAAGAGTGGCCATAACACAAACTCTGAACAAGAAGGAAGGTGTGACATGCAAAGACAATGTAAAGAGCAGATGTTAGATTGACACAAAGGATGTCTTAATTACTAATATTTCAAATGTATAACTTATAGTCTTATGTTGCATAAGTAAAACAGAAGACAGAAATGTGAAAGGCACTTCCATTTTTTGTTCATATTTATGAATAAAATAAGGGAAGAAATAAGAATTGTGGGATGGTGTTGAGAGGAAAGGTTGGATGATATATGGTAGCTATCTTAGAGAGTGTAAGCATTGATCAAAAAAATAGACCTACTGTCATTGACAGAACACTTTGTATGTTTACTGGAGATATGTGGTCAAATGTTTGCAGTAAGATCAAACTAGCATAGCTATCAATCACAGAAACAGAATATAAAATTGTTTTCAAATAAATGTAATGAAAATGTATACAAAAGAAAAATTTTCAGTTTTTATTTGCAATACATGTTCAGTTTTTTATTGAAATAGAAATCAATCTTGAAAATAAGCCATAGATTCTACTTCCCATTGATACTTCAAAAGTATTAGTTTGGAAAAATAGATCTGCTAGGTCATTTATTCAATGATGATAATTAGAACAGATTAATAAAAAAGCAAGTTTTTGCGTTAAAATGGGCCTCTGAGTCTCTCTTCAGGCTTTTGTAAATGTTTCCATTCATCACAGGTTATACAACTGAATTTGGCTTTAGCATCGACAGCACCCTGCCGGACTGAGCAAAAGGACATGAATATCTCTAAGTGACATCTGAAGTTACATGTTCCTTGTAGAATAATTCACAGTCACCAAGGTAAAGATGTACCCTAAATGATTGTCAGCAGATGAATTCATAAAGGGAATGGTGTGTTTCTATTGGTTATTATAATTATAAAGGGATAATGTTGTTTTGTAACAATATGGGTAGACCCAGGAGATACTTGCTAACATAAATAAGCCAGACACAAAGGACAAACACTGTATAGTTTGATTCACACATCTAAGTAGTTCATAAAAATATAAAATAAAATGCAACAGCCAGGATCTAAGAGTAGGAAATGGAAGATACTAGCAAAGAGGTATAAACTTTGCATTATAAAATAAATAATCTCTAGACATCTAATATCCAGAATGAAGCATGTTGTTTATTACACTGCACTATTTGTTATTTTATATAAGTGCTTTGTTTTTTAGATGGCCAGGCTGGCCTTGAACTTGCTATATAACCAAGGCTGGCCTTGAACTACTGATCGTTCTGCCTCTACCTCCTAAGTGCTGGGATTACAGAAATGTATCACCATGCTTGACTTAATCACACTGTAGTATATACTTACATTTTAATAAAAAGAATATATTTCAAGTGTTATTTGCAACATTTAAACATGCACATGCAAACGTACACACAAATGTAAATATAAATATATCAAAATGATATGAAGTAACTCATGTGTTTATTTGCTTGAATATGGTAATCATTGTGCAATCTATATGCCACATCCATATGTGAACTCATCACACTGTACAGCTTAACTGTATTTCCATCATAAAACTGTGGTGTTTCAACCTTGTTTATGGATACATAATCAAATTTGTTTCACTTTGTTAATAATAGTGCCAGGAAGGAAACAGAGGAAATAGAGAAAGCCTGCTACCAGGCTCCCAGGCTTGTGAGAAACAGAGGATGGAAAAAAAACTTCTCTCAACTATGACATAATAGAAAAGGAACTTCAGTTTGAACAGCACTTACTTGTGGTAATATCTTTCTTATACAAATAAAGCCTGTCAGAAGGTCAGAGAATGGAGCTTGCCACTAGCTAACCATAGACATCAGGAGGTCTGTATAGACAGGCAGGAAGTGAGGCGGCTGGACAGAAAAAGGATATAAGCAGGGAGAAACAGGAAATCACTCTCTTGTCTGTGAGATGCTGAGGAGCTAAGGAGTGGCGTTCCCTTCTCTCTGATCTCTCAGCATTTTCCTAAATATCTGACTCCACGTTTTATTACTTAGACCAACTAAGGACTCTATTTACACTTACTGTTCTTGCAGAATATCAGGGTTCAATTTCTGTACCCACATGGAGGTTCACAACAGTCTGTCACTCCAGTTATAGGAATCTGATGCCCTCTGCAGCCCTCTGTGCACACTGGGCACTAAGGTTAAGAATAGTTACAATGCAAAGAGAACAACCATATCCCTAAAAATAAATGTTTTAGACAATAAAAAGGCAGGTAGCAATATTTGACTAATAGTAGCTGAAAGTTTCTTAAATTAAAGGCAATGTGGACTTTGGAACTTGGAATCACAGAAACTTCGGGCTAAGTTCTGTATATTTTAGAAAAGAAGCCAGACACATAATTTTGAGACATTAATAATTCCCAGAGAGAAAAATAGATTCCCCTCTCATACAAAGAGAGATACTATTATTTTACTAGCAAATTCTGCTGCAAAAGCTGGCCCTTGAAACCATTAGTAATAGTGAAGTTATTAAGAGGCAAATATTAAATCAAACAAAAACATCTCCAAAATCAAAATTTATACCCAAGGATTCACTGATCATAGAAAAAAATTGAAAACCTCCAGAACAATCAGAAAGATTGACATGAAAATCAAAGAGAAGATTTTTGCAAAAGAGTGAAATCATTACAGGAGACTGTAGATGTAGAAAGAGTGTCTGTATGAGGCCTCAGTGGACCCAAGCAATCTTGACAAAGCTTCTAATGCTAATCACACCATCATCAAACCAAAAACGTAATCAGGTAAATCCTCAAGCAGAATGCATATCCACTGAACCCTGACCCTCATGGTAATTCAGAATGAGCCCAGTCTTCAAAAATGTGTGCGAAGAAGTTCCTCTTTTAAAGAATCCTTACAGGAAGAGCAAGTGATAAGGACCTGGCACTAACCAGCCTGGTTTCTTTGGTGCCCTTTCCTTGTGTTCCTCTGAGAAAAGCCAATACTTGTATCACAACCAGGAACAAGCCTTCTAAGTTGTAGAATGAGATATTATTTGTCCTTGATTCTAGAATAATAAAATGGACAAGTAGGGTCTCTGAACTGAACATGTTGTAATTTTACCTCTTAATCACTGTTAATAGCCATAAAACTGAGATCTGTCATGAGACTGGTAAAATGGCAAGTCTACCACAGCAATTTGTATGGGAGATTAGGTAACAGAGCGGGGTATCTTTGGAGTTATTAGAAACACAGAAAATAAGAGAAGAGAACTTAAAATTGATAGTAAATTAATACATGCTTGTCTCTTTTGGACTCCTAATTATTATTAATGCTTAAGATACTCGAGTGTTTGCATAATAAAGACCTGAATTGCAATCACAATTGTTTGCTAAAAATCTAATACATACTAACTTATAACACTTACTGTGGATTTTTTTTTCATTCCCAAATCATATGCCTTGACTTGGGAAGTGGGAATCAATTCCACTAATTCTGAAGATGAAAATTTTGGGGAATAGATTATCATCACCTTCAGCTTTGAAATTTGCTGAGTGTAGGGTTTCAGACTATCTTACTATTGAATTTCCTTGTTTTAAAATCATTCTTAAGTCTCTTTCATCACCAACATCTTCATCTTTGTCAAAGCCAAGCTTCTGTTCACCAGGGAACCCAATTTGTAGTTTATGTTTAGAAATTTCTTAAGAAATAATGAGGAAAAATTATTTTCCCATTGTTTACCTTTAACTAGCTCTATCTGAAAGACCAGTGGGCAGAATAGCTTATATACAAGTCATACTTAGCCTTACTTTCATATTTTACTTCCAGGTGACTCGGTTTTATTTATTAGTTAATGCAGCAATACTTTTTAGTAAAAGTATATTAGACAGTATGCTAGGCGTGAAGATGAGCACATTGTTGTGCATGCTATTGTATGAGTAGGGAGGTGAGCCCAGGGTGCTCCATTTCAGGGCTTGGATTTGGGATTTGGGATGGCTCCATAAAGGACAAAACCCATGCTACGTTTAAATAATGTCTAGAGGTTATTAACAGACACAGGCTATAGCTAAATTATCCCACCCAGAATAAATTGCTTTTTTTTTTTTTTCAAATAAATGTCCAGGTACAGAATTCTAGGGCATCTACAGGACCTGAGAATGGAAAGTGGCAAACACTGAAAATGAAATTTATATGCATAGATGGGAATGAGTACAGTGTTTGGGGAGCCTTTGGTCTTATACTACAGGTTTTTATTGTTATTATTATTTCATATAGGAGTCACTGAGAGGGAATCAGAGGGTAACATCTTGGATATTATGCAGCTGTTACAGAAAATGGAATAAAACCAAGACATTTTAATCTGCATTCTGATGGGTTCTGTCAGAGAGCTAAGTTTTGCCAGGGATCAGAAAGCGAGAACATAATTAAAATTTTCAAATGGGCACATTATTTTTTATAAACTCTGATCTTTGAATTCTAGCTCCTTCATTCTGACTTTGGAGACTTTCCAACTACTGGGGCTTCGATTGAGCTGGACACATTTCTAGGCTTTGAGGAAATAGCCTATTACTCTCTCTGATTGATGGGGATATAAGCAGAAGGCAATTTGTTCTTACTTTTGAGAGGCTGACAGTGGCCACTGTATTGTGCAGTGTAAGATGCAGGAGACATCAGTCAGTGGCTTCCCAGTGGCAGGAGGGAAGTCAGAAAATCACTTACTGCTCATTGGCCATGAAACCCACACAAGCCATTTTGGCTTCTGCCTGTAGCATGCCTGTGTCCCTTTCAATTATGATACAATTAGATGCATTAATATCTATGCCACATTGTTTTTTCCTATAGCCATTTTCTTCCTGTTTAGTCAGGAAATTATTGTGATCTCTTATTTTAAACTAGGTTATGAACAATTTTTATGTCCTATCTTGGCTACTTTATTTTTGTTTTTTTTTTAACTAGAATTTATTCATGGTGTGTGTGTGTGTGTGTGTGTGTGTGTGTGTGTGTGTGTGTATTTCTGTGTGTTTCTGTGTATGTGTGTTTCTGTGTGTGTCTATGTCCACATGTGTCTGTCCCCATCCATGTGTTAAAGGAAATGTGTGGGACTTGGTTTTCTCCTTCCAACACAAGGGTTACACAGATGGAACTTCAGCCATCAGGCCTGGCAACAGTTCCCTCCCCCCACTGACTTATCTCACTGGTCTTTAGTTAGTATTGTAGAGATACAGAGAATATAATGGGCTGGCACATGTTAGCCATTAACATTCAAGTGTATCAAATAAAATAAATCAATTAATTCCCAAATTGGTACTAAAACTTATAATATTAGTAGTAAAAGTTTTATAGAACTAAAACTATAGACTATCAGAAAGACACTCAGAGAGACGGACAAGCAAAAATGACAATAGGATTAGTTATATTTTGAGAGTTTGTGCATATGACTGTACAATTTCATTGGTTTCTAGATAATTAAAAGCATGTTTCAGAGCAGGTAGGGAAAGAAACATACTTCAGTGTCTGCTGTCTTAGATAATCAAACATGGTAAAGATGGTCACAATGAATGCTGACCTTTTATCAGTTTTCTTTATAGGTTGTGTGTATTCACATGCTCTCTCTCAGGCACACACATATCACACACACACACACACACACACACACACACACACACACACACACACTAATTGCCATACACACAAAGACTAATGTACCATACAGACACACACTAATGTGCCATATAGACACACACTAATATGCCAAACAGATACATACTAATCTTCCATACAGACACACACTAATGTGCCAAACAGATACACACTATGCAGCTGTTCCTATGTGGTGGAAATGAACAACCAATTCTCACAAGAACTTTTTGTCTTATGTCCTTCACTAATGCAACATGGTGGGTATACCCACACATAAACATGTGTATACACAAACACGTGTGTGTGTATGTGTGTGTATGTGTGTGTATTTCTAAGTAATATTTAAGAAGTTTTTAAGCAGGTATTTTGGCAATACATAAATTCTTAACATAGTTACAAGATTGTCCATTGCAAGACATTTATATCTGTGTATACATGTATTTACACTATTCCATGTAGAAATATCTTGTGTATTATAATGTCAAAAAGGAATAAATGAGACTCTTTGTATCAATGTAAAAAGGATCTCATGTGGAGTTAAAAGCAAATAAGAACCAGTACTCAGAATACTAGAGAGCCACATTATGTATTAGTCTGAATTTTAAAACCATCAGAAATACATCTCCAAGTAGCCATGTGCTCATACTCTTTACACACAGATCACAGGTTAGGTTCTGAAGGATCAGGCTGGCAGGGTACTCTGAGCCTGTGGGAGGATTGGAGGAGAATCCATAATTCTCAGCAAACTCAATAATGCACTTTGTTTAAGGGAAGTACTGTTTTATATATTTTGGCTTTCTTGAATATATTCTGCTTTTTTATGTCATGATAGATTTCAAAATAATAAAATATAGTACAAACCACAATATATGTCCCAAAGAAAAATTACAAATAATAGTACCTTTTATTTTGGTATTTGCTATTAGAGCAAAATAAAATTTGATGAATCACATTCAGGTAAAGTGGGCTTATATAAATGTATCTCACTGGTCTAAGCCAAGAGTCAAGAAACAGGGGTTACTTTTTTGCTAATTGGCCTAGAGCCTTGAGTTTGACTTCCTAAAAACTTAATTTCATTTGCTCTTGACACAAAGTCACCATCTATAGTCTACATTGACCTTGGATTGTCATTCTTCCACTGACTGCGCAATGAGTTTGGCATTTGGAGTGTGCTCTCTAATATTGAGCTTGAATGTTCCTTTATAAACTGCATGGCAATTTGGAGTACACTAACCCCTTCATTTCTTGCATCGTTCTGTCTCTGCAGGGCAGAGCACTTTCCCAGACCCATGAGTCAGAGTAAATACTTACTGAATAAAATTGCAAGCCACCGGGTGAATGGAGGGTGGGATTGTTTTATTTTCAGGGAGCTCTATTAACTTGAACAAGCCACGCCTTCTCTTTCAGAGCTGGTTCACTTTATTTCTAAAATCAATAGACCCCATGCCATGCTCTCCATGCTCTCGGAGGCACTTCGAACACTGAGCTTCATCACATTGTAACATTTCTGGTAATTCCCCACAAGAAGGGTTGCTTTCTTCCTGTACTGAAATGATGTTTTGATTTTATTTCAGAAGTACAGAAGTTTTATTACTCTTGTGAAAACAGAATTCCACTCTTTATGATACTTACCGATATATTGGTTACCCTGTGTGTACAGGATGTGAGTGTGTGTGTTAGTTGTGTTGTATATGTGTGTGGTTGTGCATGCCATGGAGTATTGGTAGAATGCAGTGGACAACTTTGTGCTGTCAGTTTTCTCCTTTCACTTTTATATGGCTTCCTGGGCTGGATCATTAGGCTTGTCACCCTCTGAGCCAACATGTCAGCCCTATGACGTTTCTTGACAAACAGCACAAACAGGGGACCCAACAGTCTTCAAAACTCATTCTACAGGCTATATTTAAAGTAAAGATGAGCTGGGAACAGTGATGCACACCTTTAATCTCAGCACCCAGGAGCCAGGGGCAAGCAGATCTCTTTGAGTTTGAGGCCAGAACTACACAGAGAGACTCTGTCTCAAAAAGCCAAAATATAATAAATGAATAAAGATGATGTTTATTCCCAGAACTTGGGGAATATACTTGAGGTGTTAGAGGCAATCTGAATTGTAATTGCCCATGCTTTACAATATGGCTATACTGTACAAGAACATTGTATTTAACTGTAGTGGGGTGATGAAGTTTTCAGTGACAACAAAGAACAATGCACATGGCCACACCTCATTTCTATAGATCATACAATCAGGAATCATCTCACAGAAGAATGCAAAATGGTGACATCAGATCTCTGAATGTTTCCTACTGTCAGCCAGCCACCTTCTTCTATTTCTTTCAAAATTAAAATACTAGACTTGCTGACAACTTTTTCATGTTCTTTTATGAATAGTTGTAGTTCCAAAATCTTCACAATGAGGAAAGTAAGAGCATATATATTATTTTATGGTTTAATATCCCATGGAAGGGTTTTGCCTTAGAAGACAGAGCCATTGAAGTTGTGTGGTATTTAGAGAACTACGAATTCTGTGGGGCATTTTGCTCCTTAGCTACAGATAGGATGAAAACCAAGACAAAAAATTCTTCAGCACGACTTTTTACAAAGCAAATTTAGTATTCACACTCTTTGTGGCTTATCATGTGCTTGAACAAAATCATATAGAGGCAGCTTAAAGATCACTGCACATATCTGGATTCTGCATTGCTTCCCCCTCCCCCCCCCCCGGAGCAAGGCCTGGGCAGCGTCTCAGGCAGAACTCAGGGTCACTCACCCAGGATCCTGATTTACAAACACACGGCCTCGACTATGGACTGCCTCAGCACCATTGATATGGGGCTGCTGGGAGTTAAGTCACCATTGCACATGTATGGTTGTTTGAGTATATATGGTCACAATAGATTCATGTATTTGAATGCTTGGCCCCTATGGTTTGGCACTATTAGGAGGTATGGCCTTGTTGGAGGAAGTGTGTCAATGTGTCAGTTCACTCCTTATTTCCTATGATCAATATGTAGAACTCTCAGCTCCTTCTCTAGCACCATGTCTGCCTGCTGCCACCATGTTCCCCACCATGATGATAATGGATTACACCTCTGAAACGGTAAGCAAGCATCACTGAAATGTTTTTCTTTATAAGAGTTGCCATGGTCATAGTGTCTCTTCACAGCAATAGAAACCCTAAGACAACACATGAGGCTTGTTCTGCTGAGATGAGCAATAAAAAATGCTTTGTCACTTACCCAAGAGTCCTATTCTCCTGTGAGCATGCATGAGAATGGTTTATATGTGACACATAAGTTGAAACTAAAAACCCTTTGTGATTCTTGACCAGAGCATTTATTTCATAACTTATCCTTAGTTGGCTTTAGAAGGAAGTTCTTTTGTTTTTTACATATGTGCTTCCAAATTTGCATAACCTGTGGATTTGACCATATATAGACTTCTACTCACTACTGATAATTTTAGGTTTGAGAATCAGCAAGAGAGCAAAATTTCTGTTGCCACACTAATACAAGTTAATTGATTACCCCCTGTACTTTATATGTCAGTTGTCAATAAGTTGCTCATGGCTAACACAGTCAATAGTGTTAAACAAATAGCTCTCTGTGAATAAAGTGTCTTGAAATAAACATGGAAGAGGATAAATCATAGCAAAAGACAGATTCACTGTAACAGCAGAAAACACATAATTTCCCAAATGTGTTGTTGTGGTGTGTCATAATGCCAACAGAGATGTGATTTTTGGGTGCACTCTCATGGAGACTTGGTATCATCAAGGAGTAGGAGGCACCCACAATGTACTACTCAGGGTTAGATCAGTGAAGTTACACACCAAGGAATGAAACCAAATGCTAGAATGAAAGGGAGTTATTTAAAGGAATGGAGTTAGAGAAACTAGGGATGAGAGTAGAGACTTGATATTCTTGTGAAAGACATTTAGCACCTCGTAAGGTTTCTTACTTTTGCCCATGTCAGTTACCTCTATGTGAAAACCATTTATTTGCAATAAATTACTCTTATTTCAAGAATGTATGAAGCACCAAAAGTATATTTATGACGCATTGTGTAGTTGTACAAAACTAACTCCATATGAATCAAAGTTCCAGACCTGAAACACTGAACTTTCAGAAGAATACATAGGCAGTACTCTCCAGGTAAAGGTTGCAGAACGTTACCATTTGCCTGAGAATTAGAGTCGAAATTGGCAAGGGGGGACTTCATAAAACTGAGATGCTTTTTCACAGTTAAACAATCATTTGGGTTAAGATAAAGCCCATAGAATGGGAATCTTTGCCAGCTATACATTTGAGGAATAATATCCAGAATATATAAAGAGCGCACAACATAAAGAGTCAAACTCCAAAGAACTGTTCCAAAAAGAAAAAGTGGACTGAGCCTGGGAACTGAACAGAGAGTTCTCAAAAAAAAAAAGCACAGACTTGGATGATCCCCCATGGAAGGCCTAACCCTCCCTGGGTAGCACAAGGGGGATATGAGGGTTGGTATAGGGGATGGGAGGATAGGAGGGAGAGGGAACTGGGATATGAAAAATAAGAGTGTTTCTAATTTAAATTTTAAAAATGAAAAATAAAAGAGAGAAAAAACATAGAATGGCTGAGAAATATCTCACATTTTTTTTCATTGTACCTAGCAATTAGGGAAACCTAAACCAGAACAATTTAGAGATGTCATTTTGCCATATTTAGAATGGAAAAGGTCAACAAAACAACCTTAAAAATGATTAAAGGTATGAGGAAAATCAACCCTCATTCAGTGTTGGCATTGCAAAGCAATAAGCCATTCTGGAGATCAAAGTGAAGATTTCTCAAAAGGCAAAGGATACATCTATCAGATCACCTTGTTATGACTCAACTATGAACTGTAATTCCAGTAGAATGCTGAGTGGTTCTCAGTGCAATGCTTAACATTCAAGGTCAGCCACTTTTTTGTATTTTACCCAACATTAGATCTTTTTACAAACATCTTCTTAGGTCTTAAGTTTACTCCTGGAAAACCTACCTCTTGGCATAATTTCAAAGGTATCTGTTTGATTTTTTTTCTTGGTTTTCTCTTTTCCCAGATATTCCTAGATTTGAGATATTCTTAAAATGTGAAGATTACAGCTTTAGCATAATTTGGTGATTGAAATTGAAAGCAAAACTCAACACAACCTTTGAGGTTGTACTTAGAATTCTCTAAACTTTTATGTGATGAATCTCACAGTGAACTCTTATTTAGTAGTAAAAATGGACTCCTAAGATTCAAGTCTACTACTCCCAGGGTACCATTGGGAGATATTACTCATTAAAGAAACTTATTTGTAAAAATCTATTATACCATATGATATATAATAAATGCACATGTTTCTCTATTAATCTCATATATGGAGGTATTTATATATTTATTACTAGTGAGAATTTCTCCCTCTAGCACACCTCAGTTTTTTTTAATTTTCTGGATCTTTTTACTTTATTAATACTTTAATTAAATGTCTGTGATTATCAAGAGTACATATATCAGCATGATGCTTAAATCCATTATTACTCTAAATCCATCTCATAACTATATTTTTAAAAATTAATAAAATGTAAACTTAACATAGATTAAATGTATAAAATTTACATGCAGTTTAAATTCATGTAGAAATGAGACATCTCATGGACTAGCAATCTGATGACATCATGCATATGTCATCAAACATACGTCTAGTTTCACACCATCTATCTTGAGGTTTCTACATGTTATCTCAGCAGGAAATGTTTCCAAGGTTAACAATGGTCTATCACACACTCTCTCTTTCTCTCTCTCTCTCTCTCTCTCTCTCTCTCTCTCTCTCTCTCACACACACACACACACACACACACGCGCGCGTGCGCGCACGTGCAAAGGGAGAGAGAAAGTACTGGCCCTATTGTCTCCCTTTAAGACTTACAGAATTACAGAAAAGCATTATATCTAAGATGGTTTTCAAAAGACAAGGACATGGAAGTGTCAGGTAGTGAACAACAAAGCAAAGCCCTTTACCTTCTCTCAAAAAAGGGTCTGTTTCAAGTCATTGTCAGAGTCATGAAGAAGGCTCATTCAAAACACAAAAAGAGCTTGTATTGATGGTGTAGTGGTAAGCACAGCTGCCTTCCAAAATACAAAAAAGATTATAATTGCCCCAGAGACTCTGATTCTGAGGTCTAATGTATATTCAAGTTGTAACCTCTCGTATATTCTACTTCCATTCCTTACTGAACTTGTCCAGTGACTAGGATACCTGCTTGTTAAACTCCAGTCTCTCTCTATTGTCTAATTATAGATAGATAGATAGATAGATAGATAGATAGATAGATAGATAGATAGATAGATGATAGATAGATAGATGCTAGATATATGCATAGATACATGTAGATAAATAGTGAAGATAACAAATACTGTCTATTTAATCTAACATCACAATTTTATGACTTATGGAAATATTTCATTACATCATGTTTTTTTCTTCTTATTTTACATATTTATCACAGTTCCCTCTCCCTCCTACCCTCCCTTCCTCCCATGACCCCACCAAAACCCCCTCCCATCCTATTCCCCACCTACTCCACAGGGAGGTTGAGGCCTTCCAGGAGGTATCATCAAAATCTGTCAAATCATTTGAAGTAGGGCCTAGGCCTTCCCTCCTGTCTCTAGGTTAAGAGAGTATCCCTCCATGGGGAATATGCACCAGGAATGCATCCTGGTTTCCACTATCAGAGGTTCCATAGACTGCCTAGGCTTTTTAATTGAGACTTATATTCAGGGGGTCTTCATTGGTCCAATGCTGGTTTCTCAGCTACCAGTCTGGGGTAAGCTCCCCCTTGTTCAGGTCAGCTTTCTCTGTGAGTTTCTCTAGCCTGGTCTTGACCTCTTTGCTAATCACTCCTCTCTCTCTCTCTGCAACTGGACTCCAGGAGTTCTGCTTAGTATTCAGCCTCCTTGGGGGGTATTTTTAGGCCAACATTGAAGTCAAAGTCACTGCTCCTACTACAGCATTTTGGTTGCTTTTCTGAATTGTATGATGCTAAAGAAAGCTGATTCTATGCTCCATTGGCAATTCTAAGGAATAAACTAGTTTCCACTTTCCATTAATTGTCTAATTAAGTAGAAACCATAACCTTAGTGTTGCTTCTATGAAATACTGTTCAATGTGATTGGCTATTATTCACATTTTCATAGATTAATTTAAAAGCATACCGACTAACAGCATCTTGAGAAGATTAACTGATTAATACACAGAGGTATCATTTTAGAAGTCCACACATTATGGATAAGATATTTATCTTAGAAATGTTCAAAACAGCAATTAAATCAAAATCTAACCCAGATTCACTAAATCAGTAGATAATTTCAATAAACTATGGTGCCCTTGAGGGTAACTTTACATCCAACAAAATGTTGTTTATCAAGAATTTATTATGGCACAAATCAATACCAATGGTTCTATGTTGAGTTAAAAAAGGATAAGATTCTAGAGATGAAGTCTGTATGGCTCTTAAGAAATAGTTATTGAAATGGGAAGTCTAGATTTGAATTTTAATTATTCTGATTACTATCATTTTAGAAGTAATATAAGAGCTCTGATCCAATTTGACCTATATATAAAACAAAAATAATGATTTTTCCCTTAAAAGGGTTTTATGAGAAGTTGTAAAAAGACAAAGTATACTGAGTATGTAGCCTCTAGGGAAATGTCTAGTATAGGAAATCACTTAAGTAAATATTAGTCAGTCCAATGTCATTGTCAGGGTTATTCTCTCAAGCTACTGTATGAGGAGAGACATTAGAGAATACCTCGGATTTTTTTCCCTTTGAGGGCATTTTCCTTGGCTAACACCTCAAGCCCATGAGTGAGACAAATTTACATCTGTATTTTAAACAATGTAAATTCCAGTCCTATAGCTGCTGTGGGAGAAGTAACTATCCTAGGGCATCACAGCAATTGACCACTGCCTTGCAGAACCTTCTGTAACCTTTTGTGTAACTACCCCTTTGATAAAAGAAAAAAAATCACAGACAATCTAACCCACTTTTTAAAATTCACCAGGACAGTGGCTTAGATCCCAGAACAGACAGATTTAAGCACTAGGAGACTCCACTGTAAGTCCATTTTCTGAAAGGTAAACCAAGTGGAATCAACTGAGTTTTCCTCCCATCCCCCTTTAAACACCCCTACTGACAATGTCCCCCTTTAATCTTTTCCTGTCTGTTTAAATGAGTCAACCGGGTATTATCATGCCCCTGTCTTGCAAACTTTCAGTCCCAGTACAAGTATATTTTTAAAAAATCAATATTCCTTTCATGTTTTAAAAGCTTTATTTTTTTTTAATTCTTTTCTTCTTCTTCTTCTTCTTCTTCTTCTTTTTTTTTTTTTTTTTTTCTTTTTTGGTTTTTTGAGATAGGGTTTCTCTGTCCCGGAACTTGATTTATAGACCAGGCTGGCCTAGAACGCACAGAGATCCACCTGCCTCTGCTCCCTGAGTGCTGGAACTAAACGAGTGCAACTCCACCAGAGGGCTGTTCTATAACTTCTCA
This sequence comes from Phodopus roborovskii, assembly GCF_943737965.1. Taxonomy (NCBI): domain Eukaryota; kingdom Metazoa; phylum Chordata; class Mammalia; order Rodentia; family Cricetidae; genus Phodopus; species Phodopus roborovskii. The sequence continues at coordinate 1,808,046 of NW_026126408.1, read as the reverse complement.
CAATCTTCATTTCTTATCTTTTAAAGAATTGTTGATAAGAGCATATATATAAATTTAGTTCAGAAAATAAAATATTTGTTGGTGCCTAGGTGATTCTGTCCAGGTGACAAAGAACACTAAGATTTCCAATCAGGATTGGTAGAGACCAAGTAAATTGTAAGTAGTTTTTGCTTGCTTGTTTGTTTGTTTGTTTATGATCTTCTTCATGCTGCCCATTTTCATCATTGTCACTATTAAAACTATATCTCCTTAGACTGTGGAAATCATTGTCAATGGGAGCAGCCAAGAAAAGGGGCGTGATGAAATTAAAAGAGTTTGTCTATCAACTGATATGATGGCATTTGTCAGTAATGCCATTTTTGCCTCTTGATATAATGTATTGATGATACAATGTCTTGATGATATAATTATTAGCTCATTAGTAAAAAAGGTTGTATAAAGAGGCATATTTTGAATAGAGAGGAAGCACATCAATAACCTCCCAGCATTAGCTGGGTCATTCCACACTGGGGTCTGCATACTCCCCAAACACTCATTACAAGTCTGACCAAGGCAGCTCAATTTGTTCAATGTCTTTTAACTGAATTGGAAAAATGAGCTATGTCCTTTAATCTGACGTTAATAAATTGTAACAATTTGGGGAAGTATTCAAATGTAAAGCATTGAGGTTCATTATTGAAATTATATTTGATGACTTGGGTTTGTTCCGTCTCATTTAAAGATATAATTTCTACAGGACTCTGTCCATGATGGTGAGTGATAAAAGATTCACTAGTTATGATGAAGAGGAAGTTTAAGCAGGACTCTGGGGCTCAGGTGAAAATCCATGAACTGGGAACTGTTTAACAGGAGTACTAGGAGGAGGTAAAGGAAGATATTTCCTGAGTCCTTTAAAAAATCCTTTCTTTTTTTGACAATAAAAATGCATTTTAGAAATAGGTCTCACCACATAACCTCATCTGGCTTTGGAATCTCTAAAATCACAATTGCCATGAAGCGTCAGAATTGCTTCTGTCTGCCCTTTGTCCTGTGCCATTGTCTCAGTACTAAGCATTGGTAGTAAAGGATTACACTACCAAGCAGGGTAAGAATGGCATATTTCAGAAGTGGTATATTGTCTAACTGTAGGTCACTTCAAGGTATCTATTGAAAAATTGAATATTAGAACATTAAGAAAGGCTCCAATGTACAGAGTTTAAGAATGCATTTGAGAAAGTAGCTTCAGGTAATAAATAACAACCAGCAATTGCTTTTTTTCAATTGCACTGAACAAATGTATGTGATGCAGATGCTATCAAATGAGGACTGTAGACACAAGGAAATCGTATGTGAGGTGGGCTTGGAAAGATGAACACAAAACGTATCAAGTTAGTTGTGTACTCCTGGAGGTAAGAGACTGTTTTATTCATGTTGGAAAATATAATGTCCAGAATGAGTATAAAACCAGAGAACATGCAACTGTATCTTCATGGCTTATTTTAAATGAAACCCCAGTGCACTCCCTGAAAAAAGGCAAAGTGTGAGCTACAAGCATCTTGTGTCTCCACTGAGAAGCTACACTTAATTCTGCTAATATTCACTGCTTAAAGAACGGGTTTTTGCCTTACTTTCATCTGGATAATGTTTTTCTATTTTTTAATTGTTTTTATCTTTAGATTTATAACATAATTGTATCATTTCCCTTTTCCTCCATTCAAACCCTCCCATATGCCCCTTCTTAATCTTTTTCAAACTCATGGCTTTTTTTCAAACTAAATTAGTTGCAAATATATATATATATATATATATATATATATATATATATATGTGTGTGTGTGTGTGTGTGTGTGTGTATGTGTGCGTGTGTGTGTGTGTATGTGTGCATGTGTGTGTGTATGTATGTATTTACACATATGTATATATGTATATATACTTAGAATATTCCTAAATACACAAGTATAATCTACTCAGTCTTTTTAATGTTACTTCTGTGCTTGGTCTTAAGGTTGACCATTCAGATAATTAAAAACAAAGTAACAAAAGACCTCTAGCTGCTTCTCTCTAATGTCAAATTATTTTACTGAAATTGTTTCATCTTGATTGTGGGACTCAATCAATCAAATAATTTAAATCAGTATTCGATTGACATGGTTATTTTTATGATATCCAATAGTGCTATATTCTGATGGGAGATGTCATTCTGTAAATATGTTTCTCATACTGGTTAATGAATAAAGCACTGTTGGCCAATAGGAAAGGAAGATAGGAGGGACTAGGAGACAAGGAGGAAAGAGGAAGTAAGGAGGAGTCAAGATGGAGACTCTGGAGAAAGCAGAATTGCCAGCCGGCTCCCTGGTAAGAGAAGACCATGTGAAAATACATAGATCAGCAGAAATAGGTTAATACTTAAGACAGAGCTAGCCAATAAGAAACTAGTACCTGGCCAACAGCATTACATCAAATACAGAGTCTTGGTGTGTTAATTGGGGCTGGCACAATGGCAGAACAAGACCAGCGGTGGGTGGAAAAACCCTATTCCTTACAATGTTCTTTTAAAAATCTCAATATAGTATATTATATATTGTTTGCCATTTCAGAGAACAAAAGAATAGCTATTCTACCAATTCAAACATAAATATGATGCAATAGAATGCCAAGAGATGATTAGTCAGCAAGATGATAAAGCTGCTAATGAGGATTGAAGTGTATTACAAATGTTAGTTATTAAAACAAAACTCTTTGGGTCAGGGTTTAGACTCAAATTATAGAAAATTATATGAGAAAATTGTGAAGACTACATCAATTACAAAATATACTTGAAAATGAAAGCTAGACTAAGAGAATAAATTAATCTTGTATACAGTCATTTATTTACTCACCAAACATAAAGCATATGCCTACTCTACTCCAGGGACAGGTATAAGTCTTGCCATGCTCTCCTCCCCATTAATCCTGATCATTAGTTCTAAGAGTCACCATTCTATTACTAAACTTATTTTCATAACCATTATAATCTTGATCTTTGATTGTTCATTAATGCCTTGCATATATTTACTTTAAAATTTTTAACTTTATGATTAAAATTTATTGTCAAGTGTCCATATTAGCAAAACATGCAGTATCAAGTTGTAGACTCAAGTATGCACATGGACACATATAGAATAAGAATATTCCTATGTAACAAATATCAAAACTTTAATACCCTATAGTGTGTGTGTCTACTCTATTTCTTTCCATCCTCCATGCTTCTCTTTCAAAGCAGTGCTAAGAAGAAAGTACATAGCCCTAAATGCCCACATGAAGAAATTGAAGAATAATCATACTAATGAACTAACAGCACAATTGAAAGTTCTAGAACAAAAAAGAAGGAAACTCACTCTGGAGAAGTCGACACTAAGAAATAATCAATTTGTGGGCTGAAATCAATAATGTAGAAACTAGGAAAGCAATACAAAGAATCAATGTAACAAAGAGTTGGTTCTTTGAGAAAATCAACAAGATAGACAACCCTTTACCCAAACTAACCAAAAGACAGAAAGAGAACATGCAAATTAATAAAATCAGAAATGAAAAGGGAGACAAAACAAGAAACACAAAGGAAATAGAGAGAATCTTCAGGTAATACTTTGACAACCTGTACTCCATAAAATTTGAAAATTTAAAGGAAATGGACAATTTTCTGGATAGATATCTCTTACCAAAATTAAATCGAGGCCAAATAATCAATTTAAATAGACCTATAACCCTTAATGAACTTGAAAGCAGTCATCAAAAGTCTCCCAACCAAAAAATGCTTGGGGCAAGATGGTTTCACTGAAGAATTTTACCAGAAATTAAAAAAAAATACCCACCAAAAAAAAAAAAAAAAAAAAAAAAAAAAAAACAGCTAATACCAATACTCCTCAATGTGTTCCATGCAATAGAAGCAGAAAGGTCACTGCCAAATTCTTTTTACAAGGCTACAATTACCCTGGTACCCAAGCCACACAAAAACACAACTAAGAAAGAACTATATACCAATATCCCTCGTGAACATTGATCCAAAACTACTAAATAAAAAATACTCAATAAAATATTGGCAAATTAAATCCAAGAACACATCAGAGAAATAAATCATCTACCATGACCAAGTAGGCTTCAACCCAGGGATGCAGGAAGGGTTCAACATATGAAAATCCATCAATGTAATCCACCATATAAACAAACTGAAAAAGAAAAACCACATGATCATATCAGTAGATGCTGAAAAAGCCTTTGATAAAACCAAACACCCCTTTAGGATAAAGGACTTGGAGAGATCAGGGATAACAGGAAAATACCTAAACATAATAAAAGCAAACCAACAGCCTGCATCACACTAAATGGAGACTCAATGTGATTCCTCTAAGATCAGGAACAAGAATAGGCTGTCCACTCTTTCCATTTCTCATCAATAATGTACTTGAATTTCTAGCTAGAGCAATAAGACAACAAAAGGAGATCAAAGGGATACAAATTGGAAAGGAAGCAGTCAAACTTTCACTATTTGCAGATGATAAGATAGCTTACATAAGTGACCTGAAAAACTACCAGGGAACTCCTACAGCTGATAAACACATTTAGCAAAGTGCCAGGATACAAGATTAACTCAAAAAAAAAAAAAAAAAAAAAAAAAAAGAAAAAAGAAAAACAGTAACCTTAATATATAGAGATGATAAAGGGGCTGAAAAAGAAATCAGAGAAACATCACCCTTTGCAATAGCCACAAACAACATAAAATATCTTGGAGTAAACTTACCAAACAAATGACAGACCTATATAACAAGAACATTGAGTCTTTAAAGAAAGAAATTAAAGAAGATAGCAGAAAATGGAAAGATCCCCCATACTACTGGATAGATAGGATCAACATAGTAAAATTGGCAATCTTACCAAAAGCAATTGACAGATTCAGTGCCATCTGCATCAAAATCCCAGCACAATTCTTCACAGACCTTGAAAATACAATCCTCAACATTATATGGAAAAACTAAAGACCCAGGATAGCCAAAACAACCCTGTACAATAAAGGGACTTCTGGGGCTTCACGATCCCTGAATTCAAACTCTAATATAGAGCTATAGTTCTGAAAACAGCTTTTTATTGGCACAAAAATAGACAGGTAGACCAATTGAAAACACTGATATTAACCCACGCACTTATGAACACCTTATTTTTGACAAAACAGCTAAATTTATACAATAGAAAAAAAGGAAACATCTTGAACAAAGGTGCTGGCACACGTGGATACTGGTGTGTAGAAGACTGCAGATAGATCTATACCTATTGCCATGCACAAAACTTAAGTCCAAATGGATCAAAGACCTCAACATAGACCCAGCCACACTGAACCTCTTAGAAGAGAAAGTGGGAGGTACCCTTGAATGAATTGGTACAGGAGAATGCTCCTTGAACATAATACCAGTAGCACAGACACTGATATCAACAATAATTGGGACCTCCTGAAACTAGGAAGCTTCTGTAAGGCAAAGGACACAGACAACAAGACAAAACAGCAGCCCACAGAATGGGAAAAAGTATTCACGAACCCCATATTTGACAGCGGGCTAATTTCCAAAATATACAAAGAACTCAAGAAGCTAATTACCAAAACACCAAATAATCCAGTTAAAAAGTGCAGTATAGAACTAAATAGAGAATTTTCAATGGAGGAATCTAAAATGGCTGAAAGACAATTAAGAAAGTGTTCAACATCCTTAGACATTAGGGAAATGCAAATCAAAACAACTGAGATACGATCTTACACCTGTTAGAATGGCTAAAATCAAAAACACCAAAGACAGTTTATGCTGGAGAGGATATAGAGAAAGGGGAATACCTCCACTATTTGTAGGAGTGCAAACTCATACAGCCACTTTGGAAATCAGTATGGCTGTTCCTTGGGAAAATGGAAATTAGTCTACCTCGAGATCCAGTAATTCCACTCTTAGGTATATATTCAAAAGATACACATTCATACAACTAGGACTTCTGTCCAACTATGTTCATAGCAGCATTATTTGTCATAGCCAGAACCTGGAATCAACCTAGATGCCCCTCAACTGAAGAATGGAGGGGAAAAGTGGTACATTTACACAATGGAGTACTACTCAGCAGAAAAACACAATGGATTCTTGAAATTCACAGGAAAATGGATGGATCTAGAATAAATCATCCTTAGTGAGGTAACCCAGTCACAAAAAGACAAACATGGTATGTACTCACTCATATATGGATTATAGACGCAGGAAAAAAAAAAAAAAAAAAAAAAAAAGGATTACCAGCCTACAATTTACAATTCACACTGCCAGAAAAACTAGGACAAGGAGGATTCTAAGAGAAACATACATGGCCCTCTGGAGAAGGGGAAAGAGACAAGATCTCCTGAGCAATTGGGAACATGGAGGGTGGGGAGAGAGAGTAAGGAGAAAGAGAAGGGGAGAAGAGGGTGATGGGAGATGCCATTATGTATATATGTTTCTCATACTGGTTAATAATAAAGCACTGTTGGCCAATAGGAAAGGAAGATAGGAGGGACTAGGAGACAAGGAGGAAATAGGAAGTAGTAAGGAGGAGTCAAGATGGAGAGTCTGAAGAAAGCAGTATGCCGCCGGCTTCCCGGTAAGAGAAATACATAGATCAACAGAAATGGGTTAATAATTAAGACAGAGCTAGCCGATAAGAAACTAGTAACTGGCCAACAGTATAATATCTAATACAGAGTCTCTGTGTATTATTTGGGGCTGGCGTAGCGGCAGGACAAGACCAGACTGGCGGCAGGAGGAAAAACCCATACTCGTTACAAGAGGGAGAGGTGGAAATGAGGGAAAAGGAAGATTGACACAGGGAAAAAATAGAGGAAAACAAGAAAAGAGATACAATAATAGAGGGAGCCATTATAGATTTAAGGAGAAATCTTGCACTAGGGAAATGCTCAGAGATATAGAAAGATGAACCTAACCAGCAATCTAAGCAATAGTGGAGAGGTTACCTTTAACACCCTTCACTGATAATGAAATTGATGACTACTTTATATGCCATCTTAGAGCCTTCATCCAGTAGCTGATGGAAGCAGAAATAGACATCCCCAGCTAAACACTAGCCAAGCTCCTGGAATCCAATTAGAGAGAGGGAGGAGTAATGAGCAAAGAGGTCAGGACCAGGCTGGGGAAACTCGCAGAGACAGCTGACCTGAACAAGGGGGATCTCATGCACCCCAATCTGATAGTTGGGAAACCAGCACAGGACTGAACCAGGCCCCCTGAATGTGGACATTAGTTAGGAAGACTGGGCAATCTACGGGGCCTACAGCAGTGTATCAGTATGTGAATGGATTTTAGGAGCCCATCCCACATAGAGGGATACTTTCTTAGCCTAGACTCATAGGAGAGGGCCTAGGCCCTGCTCCAAATGATATAAAAGACTTTGAAGACTCCACATGGAAGGCCTTACCCTCCCTGGGGAGTAGAAATTGGATGGGATGGGGTTTGGTGGGGTGATAGGCGAGGATGGGAGGGTGAGGGAACTGGGATTGACATGTAAAACAACATTGGTTCAAATTTAAAGAAAAAAAAAAGTAAAAGAAGACCAATATAGTCACTTTGATAAATGCTCAAAGCAAATATAAGCAAACAATGTAAAACAAAAGAAAATGTGTAACACTAAAATTTTTATTTTCTCTATTAAAAAACAAAAGCAGTAATTTTATAAATGAATATATTAAGTGATATTATTATTGACACTAATTCAATACACTTTAACATACTTGTTCTTAAGAGTACTTTTAGATGAATGAATGCATTTATCAGTTCAGTGGAAATTGAATGTATGACATATTCTTCTATTTTCTTCATTATCTACATTATTACATTATTTGTCAAGTGTATTGATTAGAATTAACTGATAGTGAATTATAAACTCCTATATTGACACATTATCACTATCAAGTACTTAGTCATTTTTTAAATGATTTTTCCCCTAATAAGTGTTTTCTGTTCTATTGATCCACATTGCATACTTGTCCTGTTTGGTTTTATTGTTTACTTGACACAAACTAGAATAATGGTTTTCAACATGTGGGCTCTAACTCCTTCCTGAGCACAGAATGATCTTTTCAAGGGGTCTTCTAAGAGCATTGAAAAACACAGACCTTTACAATATGATTTGTAACAGTAGCAAACTTACAGTTACTAAGTAGTAACAAAGAAAAATTATGGTTGGGGATATCACCACTGAAGAAGTGTCTTAGGAAAGTTGTGAACCATTGAACTAGCAAATTCTGGGATGAGTGACTGCAGTTGAGAAAATGTCCCAATTAGATTGTTCGTAGACGAATCATTTGGGCATTTTCTTTATTAATGATTTAGAAGAAAGAGCCTAGTTCACTGTGCACAGTGCCACACCTCAGCATGTAATCCTTGGTGGTATACAAAAGAAGGATGAGTAAGTCATTGCAAATGAGCCAGTAAAGCACTATTCTCCATGGCCACTGCTTCAGGTCCTGCCTCTCCAACCCTGCTCTGACTTCCCTCCATGATGGCATACTGCCTAAGCATTGTAAACTGAAGCAAGCTGCTTCCTTCCAGCCCAGATTGCTTTTGGCCACTGTATTTCTCCCAACCATTGAAATGCAAACCAAGACAATGTTCATCATGCCATGTATATATGCAACTAAGAGTAGACACTTATGTATAACTATTCTTTACAGATTTACCTCTATCTATACAAGGCAGACAGGAGTTTATGCCCAACTCAATTATCCAATATTATCTCTTTGGCTCTTTCTAAGTTTTATCTTAGGTCCTCCTCCATTGTTAAGAAACTTGGCTCCCTCCATCTGTATTCTAGAGAGTAAAAAGTTGCATTCAGCATATGCCTGGTACTATCAGGATTATTAATCAGTATCTCTTTGGGAAATTATTTTAAAATGTAAACTTCTGTATGCACTCATGAGTATTATTTTGCCTTTTATCACTCAGACTTTTCAAAAGTTAGAGCCATCAACTTGTATGGTGTCTTCTCAGTTACTATTCTTCATTCCATTCTTACAACTTAGAGTCATTAGCCTTGTCAGTATTAGTTTGTGGTATTTCCCTCCATCATAAATGAATCTTCTTTTAAATTTGCATACATTAATATTCACCCATGTTTAAAGTCTGTGGGTAAAAGAAAATGTGAAATTCCTATATCCTCTGCTAATTATCACACTGAGTACTTCACAGCCCCAAACTCTCCTGTGTTTCATCAATCCTTCCCATATCCTCATAGAATCCATCACAACCACTAATTTTGACAACATCTCTGTATTATTTTTCAATGTAATTATATGGAAATGAAATAATTTTCTAGCCTTTTATAAGGCTATATTACTTACCTGTATTATTTTAACTTTCCTGTGTGTATGTGTGTGTGTGTGTGTGTGTGTGTGTACACAAGTAGTACAGATAACCACTTGCAAGAGTTCACCCTCTCCTGCTATCATGTGGGTACCAAGGACTGAATTCCACTCACCAGAATAGGCAGCAGGCTCCTTCATTTCCTGAGTCATCTCACTCTCCCATCTCATTTAAAGTGTCAACAATCTTTTATCATATGGCTGTCTTGCTATCTATTTGTTCATCCTTTCTGAAGCATACTTTGGTTGTTTCTAGTAAAGAACAGTCATGATCGGTAACAATTCCCATATACAAGATTATCACTGGACACTGCATTTGTAAACAATGTAGATATTTACCATAACAATGGACAAAGTGATAAGAGTGGAGTTTGTTAAGAAACTACCTCATTGTTTTCTGATGGCTGTGCTACTATTAATAATCCTACAGGTCATGGAAAAGAGTTTCCATGTCTGTGAAGTCTTGTAGTTCTAACACTTGAGGGGCTTGACAAAAGGGGTTGAGATGTCAATGTCAGTCCAGGCTGCATCACAAATTTGTTTCAAAATGAAATGAAACTGAATATTTGTACAAATTCAACTTTTTAGATCTCCTCAATACTTTTATTATAATAGTAAGATATAGCTTTGTCCCTGAGAAACTTGGAAGAACCCATGTAAATAAAATGTTTGGTGACATAATTAGTAAAATATATCTTCATGTACCCCTGACTCTATGCCCTCAGAAAGGCATAGTATATCTATAGGGCCCTTCCCAACAAATCATAGCTTCAGTGAGAAATGTCATACAAATTCACTTAAGGAGAACTCACAATTTCCAAAACCAATGTTTGCAAAAATGCTTTATGTCATGAAAGTAGAGACCATGGGACATGTAATTGAGACAATGAAGAAAATAATATTTTTATCAGCACATCATTTATCTAGAAATTTTACTCTGTGGATGTAACGAGAAATCTTACTGCAACCCATCATCATTTCATGGACTAGTCCATGCTGAGCCAGTAGACATTCCATACTGCATCTGTGTGATAAACAGCTTACCTACATAATACAACAGTTGTTCAGTAAGAGCAGCAGTTATGGTGATGAATACTGGAAGGCTTGTTTGAAGTTTTTGCTCAATCTCCAGTTCCTGAAACAGGGTGGCTAGAATTTTGATCAGCCAGCATAAGAACAAATACAATGATCTAAAAGGAGAGAGGAAGAGAGGGAGAAAGAGAGAGAGAGAGAGAGCGAGAGAGAGAGAGAGAGAGAGAGGAAGGGAGAGAGAGAGAGAAGACATGCAGACAGATAAAAGTATGGGGCTAGGTGCTAAATACTGCCCAAATAGATTATCAACAGATCATTGAATTTATAGTTATTAATACCTTCAATTCTGCATATTCCAAATGAAGACACAAAATAATGCCTGGAGTATATGTACCTTCTAAAATCCAAATATACTCTTGGCATAGCTGTTTTCCTTTTACATATCTCCATAACCTTCTTAATACCAAGATCCCTAGGTGTCTGATCTCTCTTATACAACAGTGGATTTTTTATGCCCATTGGATTTTCTCTTATGTAGTTTAGATGTTTACACTACCAAATCACTGGAAATACTATATAAATAAGTGGAGAGTTTATTGAACAATAATAACAAGAACAAAGTTTGCATGTGTCTCCCAAGCACAGTCATAAACACTCTATGTAGTTTTAATCACATAGGACACATCAATAGTACAGTGCTTCCTAGAGTTTCTCAATAACTTGAATGTCAGGTTGGTTGAGCCCATGGTTGTAAAACCTACAGATGAAAAACCTCTGCAGGGTGTACCCATGGGAAACTCAGCAGAGTACATAGCTTTTCGGAGTCATATTTGAATGAGTGCCTATAGCCATGTCTGCCATATTGAAATTCAGTGATTTCTTTACAGAAAAAGTTTAGACAGTAGCAATTTCACATTGATGAGCACTGGGGAACAATCCATATTTTTGTGATACTTCTTGCAAATAACCTAAAATTCTAAAGCCCAACAAAATTATTGAGATCACTTGGAAACAAAAGGGACCCAGTGGAAAGAGGTAAGTCATCAGGCAGGAAGTCATCTGGTGGACATCAGAGTAGGTCATGGTCAGAATAGTAAAGCCCCCATCACAGGTGTGCATTTAATTAATTTGATTTGCTAAGCTCCAAAACTTTCATTGACATTATATGCACTCCCACCAAGCATAAAGTTGTATCTATCAGAAATTCAAAGCCTATGTAGGTACTTATGTTACAATACACAGTTATAACTTGTAAGCATTTTTTAGAATTATATGAACTCCCTCTTAAAAGCTAGGATTTGACATTCATACCAATACAGACACAGACATGACTGCACAGAACACAATCACAATTTTGCTCAAGTTGCTCAAAGAAACTAGGCATTTCACAGATAAGTTATTAAAATTCAAACAGTATTTGAGGGGCCAGAAAAAAATCTTTACTCTTCTATGCCTGGTAGTTTTTAAAACCCACTTACATTTTCATTCTTCTAATTCTGTTTCTTACCTATTCTAAATCAAACATTTTTGGATTGTGGGTTATTCTCAAAACAAATAAAATGATTAACCAGTTACTGTTACATTTAACTTATACTTGCTAGACAAAGTGTTATACCACATAGGGATGAAACAGAATTCCATCTCCACAAACTTTTGAGAATATAGATAGCACATAAAGACAAAGATGGAGAAAATATTCTTTGGTACAAAAGACACAGATGAGATAGTTTGGACAAGAAGGGGTTAAACTATTTATTCCTGTTACTGCTGAATTAGAATAGCCAAACAGAGTAGGGATAGATCAAGATAAATAAAGGAAAAATCTGCAGATAATAAAATCTAAGAGCCAGTGTCTAAGAGCCCAGACTTTGAGCACAAAAATAGCCTCAGGATACCTATGTACTTTCTAGCCACAACAGGCACTTCCCTACTGGTGACTTCATAGGAGAAGCATGTTCATTAATTTTCTAGATCAAGCAGTAATTCTTCTAATACTACTAGATAAACCTGACTGGGGAGGAAAGAACTTCCTACCACCTGGGCTAAGTTTCCTGATTTCCACCACTAAAATACCTAGGCAAATGCTGTGTGGAAAAACCAGTGATGGAAAAAACAAAACAAAACAAAACAAAACAAAAACAAACGGAGGTGGAGGGGGGGTCACAAAAGTCTCTTTGACTTTGGAAGTGACATCACCCAGTTATCCAGCACTTCCATAATAAACACCTCACACTTCGTCCAGAGTTATCAAAAGACAAGTGAATGCCCAGACAGCACCAGACACACCATATATACCAAAACAGCATGTAAAGGGACTGAGAAGTAAACATGCTTTGCCATCACATCCCACAAAATTGGGAATAAATCATCCATTATGTGGCATCAACTTATTGTGAGCACTTGCTGAACTCAAAGATTTAAGCAAGATATTACATGCAGAGACAAGATCAGCTCACAAATAGATGCACTTCTAGATGGTCACAGGCCGCTGAGCAGATCTGAAAAACACATGGAAGAAAATCAGATACTTGAGAGAATAAATTCACATTAATATTTGGAGACCCCACACAGTGTAGTTGAAAATGAAAGGACTGTTAGGAAGTCTCCAAAGTTTGGAATTTCTGAGACCACTTAACTAGGAGGATCTAGCTGACAACTCCATCCAATGAAGAAAGACCATGTTTTATGACCCTTGGAAGAGAGCTCAAGAAAGACATAAGATACTATTGAAAATTTCAGAGCTTAAACAACAGAAAAATATGGGACTGGTCTTATTAATGTTCAAGAAGAAATTGATGAGACAAAATAATCTTCAATCTATTAAAACATAACACTTTTCTAAATAGCCCACCCTCTTTTGGGAAAGTTTTGAAAAATAAATTAAATATATATAGAAATACACAGTGAATAGTAGAGAGTGCACTGAGAAAACAGCCAAGATGCAGGACTCTGCTCAAATGCAAACTGACAATGACATTGCCTCACACAAGAAATGAAAGGTCATACATTAATCCCCTAAGTTCCAACTAAACAACTAGAAACAAAAGAACAACAGAAGCCATAAACAAGCAGAAATATGTTTTTAAAGTAAAACGAATTTACACATTAAGATGAGAATGACATTAATAGATAGCAATAAAATGTTTCAGAAAAAAAGATGGATATGAAATGTATTTCTTTTTAAACTTTTACTTATTTTATTTCACATCTCCCTCTCTCTCCCCCTCTGTCTTCGCTCTCCCTCCCATGTGTTTATGTTTATGTGTATGTATATGTGCCTGTGTGTGTGCACACATACACACACATGTGCAAAATGGAGTACAGGCTATCTAGAAGGCCAAAAGAAGATATCGATTTCTCAGAAGCTGGAGTTAACAGACAGTTGTGAGCTAGCTTCCTGATGTGGGTACTTGTGTCAGATGTCTGGTAGTCATGACTGAGCAGCAAGCACTATGAACTAGGGTCCATATCTTCAGATCCTACAGCCCATTCATCCTTCTTAAAAAAAAAAAAAAGCCAGCATAACTTACAAACTTTTGAAAACTAAACAAAATTAACAAGACAATGCCATGCATCACTCAGACTTAGAGGTGAAAAAATCATCCCAGATCTCTGTCATTAAAAACCCAGGAACACAAGGAAATTTATGCTCATAAATTCCTTAACTTGAAAGAAATAATTTAAATGATTTTTCAAAAACCCCAAGCTGCCAAAATCTATCAAGATGAAACAATATCTTAACAACCTTGTTTTAATCAAAGAAATTGATCTTTAATTAAATACTGAAAAAGAGATTTCCAGGCCAATCAGATGTCACTAGAGAATACTGTCAAATGCTTATAGAGATATTAGCACTAAATCTATGCAAACTGAAATGAAGATAGAAAAGGAGTAAACATCTCTCAATGGCAATGATGTGCAGCCCTGCACCAGCAAACTAAAGGTGAAAACAGAAAGCCACAAGTTGGCATCCTCAATGTAAAAACAAAATAGCACTTGTAATATACAAAAAATGACAAATTTATATAGTAACCTAGTCGAACGACATGGGTCTTTCTTTCATAAAAACACCTAAACACGTAGTAGATACCATCCTCATAAGTCAGATAGTGCAACATAGCAATGATATCTGTGTTCCTCACATCATTTAAAGGTTTATCATAAATTATATCAAGAAAACAAATAATTCAGGGAGGTGTAGATAATATTATTTTAAAACTTACAAGGATATATCAGAGAAATAAACAAACATAAGCTGTCTTGAATAGAGAAAGTCAAGTGTGAGGGCATGTTACAGCTTACTATCTATGAGTACCTAATGATAAGATGCTATGATTTTAGCAATAGGAAATGCACAAGACCCAAAACCACAAGATTTCAAAAACAGACCTGGAGGTGCTTACTAATTGTTGTATATGGTTTTTTGTTTGTTTTTTTGAAAGAAAAAAGTAAAGTGATAAATAAGATCCTGTATTTAATGTTTTATGTTTCTGAGAACTTCATACACTAGTTCTATTTACATCATTTCTCATCCTCTCTCTCTAGCTCCTGTCATGCCTGGCCCCCTCTTCTTCTGAAATTGAGGACTTCACCTGCTATAGTTTGACCCTGGAGAAAACCGAGTCTCCCTCTCTCAGCATCCATTGATTGCTCTACTCTTCATCTGGAGGTAGAGCCTTGGGAAATTTCTTCCATCAGCATTCAATCATTAAGTGATACTGCCATGGTTCTACTCTTACTCAGGCAATCACATTCTTGAGAGTTCATGAATACAGCCTTCCTGTTGTGTATAGTAGATGCTCTCTATCAGTGGGTGTTCTGTTTCTCTTGATCTTGCAATCTCCCCCCCTTCTGCAATATTCGCTGAGCTTTATATATTCAGACAAAGTCTTACAATGATATACAAATGTTCAAAATATAGAAGATAAATAATTGTGGTTTCCAAACCCAGTTGCACATCTACAGTGCAAGTCTGGCATGCAAGGCTCAGGGAAAATAACCTTTTAAACAAATGTTGTTGAGGCAGATGGAAAGTGAGCATTCAAGAGAAAAACACAAATATTTGCCTTAAACATCATATGCTCTACAAAATCAAATTGCAGTCTTAAGTATCTTTGAAGGAATAGGAAAGGGCCCAACAACCGAGGAAGGCTTTGAATCATTGTGATAAAATGAGTCTTCCCAGCAACTGTATGCTTGTGAATTTTTCCCAAAGCAGGGAATATTCTGATTATAAAGCAAACATTCATAGAATATTCATTCATAATTGTTAAAACACAGAACTATCCCAGACGACTCAATAGATGAAAGGCTGTGCTAGTCAAACACTGTACAACATCCACTGAATTCAGAAAAAATGGAACAGGCAACAACATAGATGCATCTCCAAACAATTATTCTAATGAAAAAGATGATAATTCAAAATGCCATGTACTGCTTGTTAAATGTCTCATGTTATTCAAATAGAGCATGATTTATCAGAGAGATTTGGGGATAGGGAGGAGCTGATAGAAGGTTAATATATATATATATATATATATATATATATATATATATATATATATCAAACAACAAGAAGAAATCTGGCTGTGTTGGGACTTGTTAATTTTGATGCTCTAGGGTATACATTCCCCTGCACACCACAAAGCACAGAGCTTTTTGTAAGCACATACATGTATACATGTAAACTGTAGGACCTAAATTAGAGTAAGGCTTTTTACTGATATCCAAACATTATTTAGGATATTGACAGCACTACACACTATAAAATTTTAGCCTTAGGGGAACTGAACACAGTGCAAAATGATTCTCTGTGCTGTCCAATTAAATTCACAGCAATCTGTAATTATCTTTGATAAAAAACAAAACAAAAACAAACAAACAAACAAAAACAGTCTAGCAGCCAAGCAGTGGTGGTGCACACCTGTAATCTCAGCACTCAGGAGGCAGGCAGATCACTGTGAGTTTGAGGCCAGTGTGATCTCAAGAGCTATTCCAGGACATCTAGAGCTGCACAGAGAAACCCTGCCTTGAAAAAAAACAAACAAACCAAAGAGAAAACCAAAAACAAACAAAAAAAATTGATTGAGCTTACATGTGAGAGTGTTCATGCTGTTCCCTGAAACATGCTAAGTATTAAGCTAAGGATTCTACTAAGAAACAAAAGTAAGCCTGCCACCTTCAGGGAACTTCCTGGAGCTGTTCTGAGCACACTAGATCTGCCTATCCACGCGGGACCAGCCAGAATCCTCACCTGCCTGATCTCTGACTCCCACATCTGGTACTCTGCTCTAGTTCTTGACCCCAATCAGAAATTTGGCTATCCCCTTGGGGGCATCCTGAGTCCCTGCAAGCTGAATCCTTGACCACCATCCAATGGTCTCTGCTAAGAGGCCTCAGCTGGAGAGTGTGAGGCCCCTACTAGATGACTCTATCTGCACAGGAACACCCTGAGTCCCAGCCTGCAGGATCTTTGACATCCATTGTCTGGATTCTGCTGGAGCCTGATCTTTGACCCCCATCACCGGGACCCTGTCTGAGGTGAGACCTCATAAAGAGCTTGGCCCACCGGGAGCTACAGACATCGAACTTCTGACTCACCAAAGCCCCCCGGGGGAGTACCAGAGGGGAGAGAGAGAGGGAGAGAGAGAGAGAGAGAGAGAGAGAGAGAGAGAGAGAGAGAGACCCCACCTGCACCTAAAGGAAGAAGTAATGGTAATACAAGAAAACACCTAACAATGGAAAGACAAGCAAAACACCACCAGAATCTAGGGACACTACACCAACTAGACCTGAACAAAACAAAGCAGCTGAATCAGAAGAGAACGACTTAAAAAATAGCCTCATAAAAATGATAGAGGCCCTCAAAGATGATGTGAGAAAATCCCTTAAAGAAATGGAAGAAAAAACAAACAAAAATTTGGAAGAAATGAACAAATTTCTTAAAGAAAGTACAGGAAGCCAAGAAAAAACAATTAAACACATGAGAGAAACGGTTCAAGACTTGAAAACTGAAATAGAGACAATAAAGAAAATACAAACTGAAGGAATTCTAAAAATAGAAAAACTGGGCAAATGATCAGAACTACAGACACAGATATAACCATGCAAGATATGGAAGAGAGAATCTCAGGCGCTGAAGATAAACTAGAGGTAATAGATTCATCGACCAAAGAAAATCATAAATCCAACAAATCCTTGTTCAGGTAACCTGTCTCTATGTGTTTCCGCCGACTGGTCTTGTTCTCTCCATCTGCATCTGGGTTCTACTTTGACTCAGTGTTTATGTATGGGTGTTTGCTCCTGTTTCCAGCAGACATTAGTTGAGGGCTCAATGGACAAGTTAGTTGTTGATCTCACTCTCCAGGAAGGGAATTTATGGTAGCTTTTCCACGGAAGCTCAAATTGTTAGTTGGCAGCAGTCTTGTAGTTCTCTAGACCTTTCTTTGTCTTCAAACAAATATTGGCTCCCTCTTTTATGTTCTCTCTTTCTCTCTCTCTCTCTCTCTCTCTCTCTCTCTCTCTCTCTCTCTCTCTCTCTCCTGTCTTCTATTCCTAACCAGGCTCAATCTTCCTGGTCTTACCTGTTTTCCTTTCCTCCCCCTCGTTTTCTCCTACTACTCTCTCCATTCACTGCCTCCCCCATTTCCCCTGTGTTCTGGGGGACTTGTCCCTTCATGGTTCTGAGAGGGACTCAGGAAGTAGTTTGGAAAGAACAATGCCCAAATTCCCAAATATTGTCTAAAATGTTTGTTTTCATTTAAATGGACTTGGTTATATAAAATAAATATATATTTTAAAAAATCCAACAAATCCTTAAAACATCTAGGAAATGTAGGACACCATGAAAAGGCCAAACCTAAGACTATTAGACTAGAGGAAGGTGAAGAAGCCACGCTCAAAGGTGCAGAAAGCATATTCAACAAGATCATTGATGAAAACTTTCCCAATCTGAAGAAGGACATGCCCATGAAAGTACAAGAAGCATACTGAACACCAAAAACACTGGACCAAAGAAAAGAGACCTTTCAACATATAATAATCAAAACACCTAACATACCAAATAAAGAAAGAATATTAAGAGCAGTGAAGGAAAAAGACAGGTAACATATAAAGGCAGACCTATCAAAATTACACCTGAATTTTCCATGGAATCTGCCAAGGCCAGAAGGTCCTGGATAGATGTTCTACAAGTACTAAGAGTCCACAATTGCCAGCCTAGGCTGCTATACCCAGCAAAACTCTCAGTCAATATAGATGGAGAAAATAAAATATTTAATGACAAAGCCAGATTTTTCACAATACATGTCTATAAATCCAGCCCTACAGAAAGATCTGGAAGGAAAATTCCAACCCAAGGAATTTAACTACACTCACAAAGACACAGGCAATAGATAATCCCACTTTACCAGAACCCAAGAGTAAAGCAGGACAAATATATTCATAATACCACCAGAAACAACAAATCTAAAACAAACAAGCTTTAACAATTAATAGTCCTTATTTTCCCTCAACATTAATTGCCTATAAAGAGACACAAGCTAACAGAATGGATACTAAGACAGAATCCATCCTTCTGCTGCATACAACAAACACATCTAAGCTTCAAAGACTGACATTACCTCAGGGTAAAGGGTTGGGAAAAGATCTTCCAATCAAATAGACCCAAGAAGCAAGCAGGTATGGCGATCATAATATCTAACGAGCTAGACTTCAAACCAAAATTAATCAAAATAGATGAAGGCAGTCATTTCATATTCATGACAGGAGCAATCTATCAGCACGTAGTCTCAATTCTAAACATCTATGCCCCAAATACAAAGACACCCACATTCGTAAAAGAAAAACTACTAAAACTCAAAGCTCACAAAAAAAACTCACACAATTATAGTGGGAGATTTGAACACTCCACTCTCACTGCTAGACAGGACCACCAGTCAGATACTTAACAAAGAAACAAAAGAACCAATAGAAGTTGTGTGTCAATTGGGTTTAACAGACATCTATAGAACATTCCATCAAAACACAAAAGAATACACCTTCTTCTCTGTTCCACATGGAACCTTCTCTAAAATCGACCACATTCTAAGCGACATAATAAACCTCAACAGATACCAAAAAAACAAAAAAAAACACACACACAAAAAAAATGGAATAGCCCCCTGTATCTTATCAGACCACCATGCTTTGAAATTGAAATTCAAAAACACAAATAGTAGAAACCCTACAAACTCATGGAAACTGAACAATGTGCAAATGCACCATACTTGGGTAAAGAAGAAATAAAGAAAGAAATTAAGGACTTCCTAAAATTCAATGAGAATGAGGACACAACATACCTGAACTTATGGGATACCTTGAAAGAAGTGATACGAGGGAAGTTCATTGCACTAAGTGCCTATATGAGGAAAACAAAGGATAGTCATATTAGAGAATTAACAGCACAACTGAAAGCCTAAGAACAAAAAGAAGCAAACTCACCCTGGAGGAGTACACCAGGATATAATCAATTTGAGGGCTGAAATCAATAAAGTAGAAACCAGGAAAACAATACAAAAAAATCAATGCAACAAAGAGTTGGTTTTTCAAGAACATCAACAAGATAGACAAACCTTTATCCAAACTAACGAAAAAGCACAGAGAGTACATGCAAAATCAGATACGAAATGGGGGAAATAACAGTGGACAGAGAGGAAATCCAGACAATTTTCAGGTCACACTTTGAAAACCTGTACTCCCCAAAATTTGAAAATTCAAAAGAAATGGAAAAATTTCTGGATAACTATCACTTACCAAAATTAAATCAAGAACAGACAAATTTACATAGACCTATAAACCCTAATGAAACTGAAGCAGTCATCAAAAGCCTTCCAACCAAAAAAAGCCCTGGGACAGATGACTTCAGTGCATAATTCTACCAGAAATTCAAGGAAGACCTAATACTAATACTCCTCAAATTGTTCCACACAATACAAATAGAAGGTTCATTGCCAAACTCTTTTTATGATGCCACAATCACCTTGGTACCCAAGTCACACAAAGACACAACTAAGGAAAAAAGAAAATACAGACCAATATCCCTTGTGAAAATTGATGCGAAAATACTCAATAAAATACTGGCAAACCAAATCCAAGAATACATCAGAGAAATCATCCACCATGACCAAGTAGGTTTCATCCCTTGATTGCAGGGATATTTAACATACACAAATCTATCAACATGATCCACCATATAAAAAAACTGAAAAAAAAAAAAACCATATGATTATCTCTCTAGATGCGGAAAAAGCCTTCGACAAAATTCAACACCCTTTCATGATAAAGGTCTTAGAAAGATCAGGGATAACACGAAAACATAATAAGAGCAATATACAGTAAACCAACAGCCTACATCAAAGTGAATGGAGAGAAACTTAAGATAATTCCTCCAAAATCAGGAACAAAACAAGACTGCCCTCTCTCTGCATGGCTCTTCAATATTGTACTTGAAGTTCTAGCTAAAGCAATAAAACAACAAAAGGAAATCAAGAGGATACATATTGGAAAGGAAGAAATGAAGCTGTCTCTATTTGCAGATGATATGAAAGTTTACATAAGTGACCCAAAAAACTCTACCAGGGAACTCTTACAGCTGATAAACACCTTCAGCAAACTAGCAGGATACAAGATTAACTCAAAAAAAAAAAAAAAATCAGTAGCCCTACTTATTCACACTAGAAAGGGGTTGAGAAAGAAATCAGAGAAACATCACCCTTTACAATAGCCACAAACAACATAAAGTATCTTGGGGTAATGCTTATCAAACAAGTGAAAGACCTATATAATAAGAACTTTGTGTCTTCAAAGAAAGAAATTAAAGAAGATACCAGAAAATGGAAAGATCTCCCATGCTCTTGGATAGGTAGAATAAACATTACTAAAAATGTCATTCTTGCCAAAAGCAATCTAAAGATTCAATGCAATCCCCATTAAAATCCCACCACAATTCTTCATCGACCTTGAAAAGATAATAATCAACTTTATATGAAAAAACAAAAGACCCAGGATAGCCAAAACAACCCTGTACAATAAAGGAACTTCAAGACACATCACTGTCCCTGACTTCAACTCTAATAATGAGCTATAGTCTTGACAACAACCTGGTATTGGCACAAAAATAGACAAGTAGATCAATGGAATGGAATAGAAAATCCTGATATTAACCCACACACCGACAAACTTCTGTTTTTTGACAAAACAGCTAAGAGTATATAATGGGAGGAGGAAAGCATCTTCAACAAATGGTGCCAGCACAACTGGATGATGGTGTGTATAAGACTGCAGATAGACCCATGTCTATCCCCATGCACAAAACTCAAGTCCAAATGGATCAAAGACCTGAACACAAATCCAGCCATACTGAACCTCTTAGAAGAGAAAGTGGGAGGCATCCTTTAACAAATTGGTACAGGAGACTGCTTCCTAAACATAAGTCCAGTAGCACAGACACTGAGATTGACAATTAATAAATGGGACCTCCTCAAACTGAGAAGCTTGTGTAAGGCAAAGGACACAGTTGACAAGACCAAACAGGACCCAAACAGGACCCAAAGACTGGGAAAAGATTTTCACCAATCCTACATCTGACAGAGGTTTATTCTCCAAAATATCAAAGAAGTCAAGAAACTAGCCAACAAAACACCAAATAAAACATTTTTAAAAATGAAGTACAGAAGTGAATAGAAAACTCCCAATAGAGGAAATCAAAAAGATTGAAAGACACTTAAGAAAGTATCCTTTTCTATCAGGGAAATGCAAATCAAAGCAACTTAGAGATACCATCTTACTCCTGCCAGAATGGCTAATATTAGAATTACCAATGACAATTTATGATGGAGAGAGTGTAATTTATGCTGGTGGGAGTGCAAACTTGTACAGCCATTTTGGAGATCTGTATGGAGGCTCCTCAGGAAAATGGGATTCAGTCTACCACAGGACCCGGCAATCCCCCTCTTAGGCATATATCCAAATGATCCACATCCATGCAGCAAAGACATGTTCTCAACTATGTTCATAGCAGCATTATTTGTAATAGCAAGAACCTGGAAAAAACCTAGATGCCCCTCAACTGAAGAATGGATAAAGAAGATGTGGCACATCTACACAATGAAATACCACTCTGTGGAAAAAAAAAACAATGGAATCTTGAAATTTGCAGGCAAGTGTATGGAATTTAAGAGAGCATCCTGGATGAAGTAACCCAGTCACAAACAGAGGAACATGGTGTATACTCACTCATATATGGATTTTAGACATAGAGTAAAGCTTCACCAGCCTATAATTCACACTGCCAGTTGAACTAGGATACAAGGAGGATTCTAAGAGATTCATATAAGTCCCTCACAAAAGGAGGAAGGGACAAGTTCTCCAGAGCACATGGGGAGTGGGTGAGGGGCAGTGAGTGGAGAGGGGGCTAGGAGAAAGAGAATGGGAGGAGAGGAAGGCACATCGGACTAGGAAGATTGAGTCAGGGGAGGAATAGAAGAGAGAAGAAAGACAGAGAAAGAGAGAGAGAAAGATAGAGAGAGAGAGAGAGAAAAGAAGAAGAAGAAGAAGAAGAAGAAGAAGAAGAAGAAGAAGAAGAA